>NW_026577909.1:686712-1030068 GCF_029407905.1 Bubalus kerabau | reverse complement strand
CAACAGCTTGGGAACGCAGCCTGGGGCACTTCCCTTCCCTCGGACAGAGCTCTCCTTGCGGTAGGCCTTGGTAGTTTGCATACAATGGGGCCCTAAGCCCTCTGCAAGTTGGCCTGGCTCCTAGGTCCAAAGGGCAGGCCAGAGCGGAGCTGAGGCTGTCAGGCTCCAGACACATCTCCCATACTCCTACATCCTGCTCCTACCCGGGCGTGAACGCTAGAAGCTGGGAAGGTACCTGGACCGTGCAGGGGCGGGGCGAACCCGGGCGGCGTGGGGCGGGGGTCGGCTTCTGGCGGGGGTGGGGGCGGGCTTCCCAGTTGTGCTCTCAGAGGTGGACACTGAGGCTGAAAACGCGCCGGGAGCGCACCCGGGACTGGGTAAACCCGAGCTGCGGGGGTCGAGATTCAGATGGCTTTGGGTGGAGGTCGGTCCCAGCTGTGCTCCAGGGGTCGCCACTGCGGCTGGGAACGCGCAGGGAGCGCGGCAGGGGCGGGGCTAACCCTGGCGGAGCGGGGCGGGGTCGGCTCACGGGGGGGATGGGGAGGGGTTCCCAGTTGCGCTCTCGGGGGTTGCAACTGCGGCTGGGAACGCCCATTTCGTCCGCTCCTGGGTCCCCAAGGATAGCCATCCCGTGGGTGCAGCGGAGGGCTGCGGACCACAGGTAAGGGAACTGGGACTGCGTGGAGCAGGGAACCAAGTATTCCGCCGTCTGTTGGCACATTCTCGGAGCTCCCCAACCTGGCGGTCGCAGAAAGGCCTTGCCTTTGGGGTCAAGGCCTTTACCGCTCCACCCCTCTGCTGAAAAATCTCAGAGTCTGCGCGGTTTTTCCAAGCAGCCTAGTGTCCGCTGGAAGTCCAAGGGACAGAACACTGAACTCTGGCCGGCTGGCCCAGCCCTCTTCTGGCACTTTGTAAGCCAGCGGGCCCTTGAGCACCTGCTGGGATGGGAAAGGGAAGGGTCCATGGATTGCACCCTAGAAACTTAGTAGGGTGCATGGATTTCAAACCCTGGTGGCCGCCCAGGCAGCAAAGAAGGGGGGAGGGCACCTTGCTGCCCTTTCATGGCAGAATCTGTGGTTGTCCAGCTGCGTGGACCTTTTCATGAGGACCCTGTGCAATAAAAGTTTGGTGTTTTGGACCTGAATAATTAGAAATTGTAAAAGCTTTAAATTATGTGGTGGTGTAATTAAAAAACAAAACAAAACAAAACCAAGCTCCAAGTGTTTTGCAAATGGAGGTTTAAATATTGAAGGACTGTATTCCTTGCACTGTGGCATTCTATCAAGAAGTGTGCAGGATTTTTTTTTTTTTTTAAGAAAAGTGTTCGAAGTGAGGGAAACAGGAAACCCAGAGGTGCCCCTGTATTTTGGGGAAGGCCTTAGGAGGTCACCTGGAAATGCTGCTGGCTGTGCGGGAGGGGGGCAGATGGGCTGTGCAGGCTTGTCCTTTGCATGGATGTTCTTGTGTGTGGAAACCCAGCTCGGAGCCATCTCCTGATGTGTAAGAATTTCGCAGACAAACCTTGAGCTAAGCAATGCATTTTTTCCTAAGAAAATGTTTGTCTTAAGCGATGTAAATATCCTATGTATTTCTGCTAGACTCTGGCTTCAGGTCGGTTCCCCCAAAAGGCTCAGAAGCGATTTGAACAAAACAGCATGTTTTCCTCCTAGCTTGTTCTCCTTATCTATGTTAAGGAAATGATATATTTGCCTGCAATACTGCCTTTCTTCAAGATTCATGTCAATCAAGTTTTGGCCCGGGATGACTCACCTGCTGCCAATATTATCTCAATGCATGTCGTGGGGGAGGGGCCTGGTGCCATTCCCTGAAACAGTTCCTTTCTTTCCTTAGCTGACTGCTAGTGCCTGTAGAATATTTGGCTAAAGACCAGCAGGGGGTACTCTTACTACCCCCCCCACCCCGCCTCGAGTCTAAGTCAGCAGCTTTCTCTATCTCTTTAATACTTTAATAACACTTGATTACACAAAAGCTCTGAGCGATCAAATCATATCAAATCTTCATTTCAGATTGAAGATGCATTCCATGGTATTGCCATCTTAAGTCTTTCCATCGTTATGGAATATCTGTCCATGTATTCAGGATAGTTTTCAGCCAGGGTGTATAATTTCCAGTGTGCCAGTCTTGTCATCCTCGTTACATCCATGGCAAAGTGTTTTATTCATGTTGATATTATTGAAAGGGAATTTTTTAAAATTCCTTTTCAGATTATTATCTGCTAATGTATACAGATAAAACTGTGTAATCATTCATTTTTATCAGTTTGGACAGCTTGATAGTTGTCTTTAATTTCTTTACTTTCTGACACTTTAAGATTATCCTGGGACACATATGTAATGCCTCACCCCTAAATTCAGACATGTGTTCAAAGAACTTCTGTCCTTTATTTATTTATTTATTTATTTATTTATTTATTCTTTAACATTGAAATCGTTTTGACTATGCTGTGTGTTTGTTGCTAGATGGAAGTAGCTAGGACCTCTGGACTGCAGTCTCTCATCTCTTGCTGACCTCTTGTTGACCTCTGCAGAATCCTGGTAGGTGGGAGCTTGTTAGTTCCTTGTTCCTTATCAGAACCTCCTGTGGTAAGTGTTTTTCTCTTCTCTGTTGCCTGGTAAGGGTGGGTGGTCATGGGCATCCCAAAGTTGGCTAGAAGTCAATTATTTAGGCAGGCTTGTGCACAGATATGGGAGAAGGCAATGGCACCCCACTCCTGGAAAATCCCAAGGATGGAGGAGCCTGGTAGGCTGCAGTCCATGGGGTGGCTAAGAGTCGGACACCACTGAGTGACTTCATTTTCACTTTTCACTTTCATGCATAGGAGGAGGAAATGGCAACCCACTCCAGTGTTCTTGCCTAGAGAACCCCAGAGACTGCGGGGCCTGGTGGGCTGCCATCTATGGCGTGGCACAGGGTCGGCCTCAACTGAACCACTTAGCAGCTGCAGCAGCAGCAGCAGCAGTGCATAGATATCAAAGGGGATGAGAACAGTCAGGTAGGATCACATATGTCATCGTGAAACAATACTTCTCCTCTTAGCCAAAGCTAACGAAAGATTTCTGTTCTAGGTCAAACTAGAAGAGATCACTTAAGAGGTAAAGAAACTTAAACTCCATTAGCAAAGGCAGTTCAACATCTCAAGAAAACTTGTGCTAGGCACAAAACTCTTTTCTGGGGGCCTACTTTCCCTACAACCTCCTTATCCCATTCTGTACCCATTCCTTTGCTTCTCCCGTCCTGAAAATGCCACCTGTAAGACAGAACTACTTCGTTTTCCTTCTTAAAGTGTGATTGCATTCCATACATTCTTGTAATAACAAGTCATACATTTCCCTTCAGCAACCAAGAACTGACTCTTATATTGGCATTTGATAGATTGGTGAGCATACCTATCAGTGATAATAGCGCCCACCCCGCTTCCTGCAAGAACAGAACAAAACAAAACAAAACAAAAAAATTGCTTTCTTACATTTAATATGTTCGGATGGTGCCAGTCACTATTCATGCAGAGTCAAAAATCTCTTTTGTTTCTGTGTAAAAGGGAGGTCCTTTCAAGTCGTGAATGTTTCAGAAGTTTCATTTATTTGGAAGTGACCTAGCTATTCAATACACTGTCGTCACTTAGTTTAGCACCAGGATAGAAACTCAGGTAACCAAAACACCTGGAGGAACGATTGTAAGTTCAGTTCAGTTCAGTTGCTCAGTCGAGTCTGACTCTTTGGGACCCCGTGGCCTGCAGGACGCCAGGCTTCCGTGTCCATCACCAACTCCAGGGGCTTGCTCAAACTCATGTCCATCGAGTCAGTGATGCCATCCAACCATCTTATCCTCTGTCATCCCCTTCTCCTCTGCCTTCAATCAAGACTATGAGAGGCAGATATTTTAGAGTATAATTATTGTTAAGAGTTTATCTAAAAGCTCATATCACATTTACATATTTTACATTGGTTGTTGCTGTTTCCAGGTACTTTCTTGCTGACAAGCTTGTGACACATATAACAATAGAGCAATTTTTACCTCAAAAGAAACCTAGGCACTATGAACATGTTTTGCTTAATGTTGTTGACTCTTAGACATGTCTATAGTGGAGGAGCAAAACCAAAAATACTAGATATTTAATATTGACTAGTTCCCAGTTCACGGGACTCTGACATTCATTTAGGTCAATGTTTTCTTGTATTTCCAGCAGTTTGATTTGGAAGGGCTGCCTTGTCTTGAGACCATTGAAATCAGAACTCAGAACTTGAGCAATATTATCAAAAAACACAAGGCTCACACTGACACATACCTTAATCCAGACAGACAGACAAGACATCTTCCAGTTTTCCGCCTGAGATTTAAAATATTTCTTTGAGCCGTTTTCCTGGGAAGTGGGGGGGGGGGGAGTGGGGGTGGCAGCGTGGCAGGCTTGGGTAACAAGCTAATTGTTGGTCATTGCATATGCAAAGAACCAGCTTTCCGGGTTCCAAGGAAAAAAGCTTCCTTGGTACCCAATTTTGTTTGGATCTATAGACTCTCATGGCCCTCCTAGGTCAGGACATCTTTCCTTTCTGTAGTCCTCGTTTGAACCCTAAATCATAGACAGCTTGGATTGTCTCTGTGGGGTGGATGTATTGTCCTCGTGTTTGACCTGGCGGCAGTAGCGAGGTCCGAGAGCCTCTCCTGGAACCGGGCGTGGGGACAGGGCTCACCGGGATCCCCTGGTGGAAGTGGGCAATGCGCCGGGAGCGCGCCAGGGGCGGGGCGATCCCGGGCGGCGCGGGTCGGGGTTCCGGTCGGGAGGGGGTGGGGGGTGGTAACAGTTGTGCTCTCGGGGGTCCCCACTGCAGCTGGAAACGCGCTTGGAGTGCGGCAGGGGCGGGGTGAACCCTGGTGGCGCGGGGCGGGGTTCGGCTCCTGGCGGGGGTGGGGGAGGGCTTCCCAGTTGTGCTCTCGGTGGTGGCCACTGAGGCTGGAAACGCGCCGGGAGCGCACCCGGGGCGGGGTAAACCTGGGCTGCGCGGGTCGAGATTTAGATGGCTGTGGGTGGGGTTTCGGTCCCAGTTGTGCTCTCGGGGGTCGCCACTGCGGCTAGGAACGCCCATTTCCTATGCTAATGTGTCCCCAAGGATCCACATCTAGTGGGTGCAGCGGAGGGCTGCGGGCCACAGGTCAGAGAACTGGGACTGCTTGGAGCAGGGAACCACGTATTCCGCCCTCTGTTGGCACATTCTCGGAGCTCCCCAACCTGGCGGTTGCAGAAAGGCCTCGCCCTTGGTGTCAAGGCCTTTACCGCTCCACCCCTTTGCTGAAAAATCTCAGTCTGCACGGTTTTCCCAAGCAGCCTAGTGTCCCCTGGAAGTCCAAGGGACAGAACCCTGAACTCTGGCCGGCTGGCCCAGCCCTGCTTCTGGCACTTTGTAGGCCAGTGGGCCCTGGAGCACCTGCTAGGATGAGAAAGAGAAGGGTCCGCGAATTGCACCCTAGAAAGTTAGTAGGGTGCATGGATTTCAAACCCTGGTGGCCGCCCAGGCAGCAAAGAAGGGGGGAGGGCACCTTGCTGCCCTTTCATGGCAGAATCTGTGGCTGTCCTGATGCGTGGGCCTTTTCATGGGGACCTTGTGCAATAAAAGTTTGGTGTTTTGGTACTGAATAATTAGAAATTGTAAAAAGTTTAAATTATGTGGTGGTGTAATTAAAAAACAAAACAAAACAAAACCAAGCCCCAAGTGTTTGGCACAGGGAGGGTTAAGTATTGAAGGCCTGTTTTCCTTGCACTGTGGTATTCTATCAAGAAGTGTGCAGGATTTTTTTTTTTTTAAGAAAAGTGTTCGAAGAGCTTGAAACAGGAAACCCAGAGGTGCCCCTGTATTTTGGGGAAGGCCTTAGGAGGTCACTTGGAAATGCTGCTGGCTGTGGGGGAGGGGGGCAGATGGGCTGTGCAGGCTTGTCCTTTGCATTCATGTTCTTGTGTGTAGAAACCCAGCTCGGAGCCATCTACTGATGTGTAAGAATTTCGCAGACAAACCTTGAGCTAAGCAATGCATTTGTTCCTGAGGAAATGTTTGTCTTAAGCGATGTAAATATCCTATGTATATCCGCTGGACTCTGGCTTCAGGTCGGTTCCCCCAATAGGCTCAGAAGCGACTTGAACAAAACAGTATGTTTTCCTCGTACCTTGTTCTCCTAATCTATGTTAAGGAAATGATATATTTGCCTGGAATACTGCCTTTCTTCAAGATTCATGTCAATCAGTTTTTGGCCCAGGATGACTCACCTGCTGCCAATGTGACCTCAAGGCATGTCGTGGGGGAGGGGCCTGGTGCCATTCCCTGAGACAGTGCCTTTCTTTCCTTAGCTGACTGCTAGTGCCTGTAGAATATCTGGCTAGAGACCAGCAGGGCGTACACCCTGCCTCAAGTCTAAGTCAGCAGCTTTCTCTATCTCATTTATACTTTAATAACAATTGATGACACAAAAGCTCTGAGCGATCAAATCATATCAAATCTTCATTTCAGATTGAAGATGCATTCCATGGTATTGCCATCTTAAGTCTTTCCATTGTTATGGAATATCTGTCCATGTATTCAGGATAGTTTTCAGCCAGGGTGTATAATTTCCAGTGTGCCAGTCTTGTCATCCTCGTTACATCCATGGCAAAGTGTTGTATTCATGTTGACATTATTGAAAGGGAATTTTTTTTAATTCCTTTTCAGATTATTATCTGCTAATATATACAGAAAAAACTGTGTAATCTTTCGTTTTTATCAGTTCGGACAGCTTGATAGTTGTCTTTAAATTCTTTCCTTTCTCATACTTTAAGATTTTCCGGGCACCGTACATGTACTGCCTCACCCCTAATCTCAGTCATGTGTTCAAAGGACTTCTGTCCTTTATCTGTTTACTTATTTTTTGCAACATTGAATTCGTTTTGACTATGCTGGGTCTCTGCTGCAAGATGGAAGTCGCTAGGACCTCTGGACTGCAGTCTTCCATCTCTTACTGACCTCTTGTTGACCTCTGCAGAATCCTGGTTGGCGGGAGCTTGTTAGTTCCTCGTTCCTTACCAGGACCTCCTGTGGTAAGTGTTTTTCTCTTCTCTGTTGCCTGGTAAGGGTGGATGGTCATTGGCATCCCAAAGCTAGCTAGAAGTCAATTATTTAGGCAGGCTTGTGCATAGATATGGGAGAAGGCAATGGCACCCCACTCCAGTACTCTTGCGTGGAAAATCCCATGGATGGAGGAGCCTGGTAGGCTGCAGTCCATGGGGTGGTTAAGAGTTGGACACCACTGAGCGACTTCACGTTCACTTTTCACTTTCATGCATGGGAGGAGGAAATGGCAACCCACTCCAGTGTTCTTGCCTAGAGAACCCCAGGGACTGCGGGGCCTGGTGGGCTGCCGTCTATGGGGTCGCACAGAGTCGGACACGACTGAAACGACTTAGCAGCAGCGGCGGCGGCAGCAGCAGCAGAAGCAAGGCATCGATATCAAAAGGGCTGCAAACAGTCAGGAAGGATCACATATGTCACCGTGAAACACTACTTGTCCACTTAGCCAAAGCTAACCAAAGATTTCTGTTCTAGGTCAACCTAGAAGAGATCACTTAAGAGGTAAAGAAACTTAAACTCCATTAGCAAAGGCAATTCGACATCTCAAGAAAACTTGTGCTAGGCACAGACTCTTTTCTGGGGGTCCACTTTCCCTACAACCTCCTTATCCCATTCTGTACCCATTCCTTTGCTTCTCCCATCCTGAAACTGCCACCTGTAAGACAGAACTACTTCGTTTTCCTTCCTCAAGTGCCATTGCATTCCACATACTTTCTTGATATAACAAGTCATACATTTCCCTTCAGCAACCAAGAACTGACTTTTATATTGGCATTGGCTATAGCCCGCCCCCCTCCCCCCACCCCCAAGAACAGAACAAAACAAAACAAAACAATTGCTTTCTTACATTTAACATGTCAGGATGGTGCCAGACACTATTCATGGAGAGTCAAAAATCTCTTTTGTTTCTGTGTAAAAGGGAGGTCCTTTCAAGTCGTGAATGTTTCAGAACTTTCATTTATTTGGAAATGACCTAGCTATTCAATACACTGTCGTCACAAGGATAGAAACGCGGGTAAACAAAACACCTGGAGAAACGTTTGTTAGTTCAGTTCAGTTCAGTTGCTCAGTCGTGTCTGACTCTTTGGGACCCCGTGGCCTGAAGGACGCCAGGCTTCCGTGTCTGTCACCAGCTCCAGGGGCTTGCTCAAACTCATGTCCATCGAGTCAGTGATGCCATCCAACCATCGTACCCTTGTCATCCCCTTCTCCTCTGCCTTCAATCAAGACTATGAGAGGCAGATATTTTAGAGTATAATTATTGTTAAGAGTTTGTCTAAAAGCTCATATCACATTTACATTTTTTACTTTTGTTGTTGTCGTTTCCAGGTAGTTTCTTGCTGACAAGCTTGTGACAGATATAACAATAGAGCAATTTTTACCACAAAAGAAACCTAGGCACTATGAACATGTTGTGCTTAATGTTGTTGACTCTTAGACATGTCTATAATGGAGGAGCAAAACCAAAAATACTAGATATTTAATATTGACTAGTTCCCAGGTCACGGGACTCTGACATTCATTTAGGTCAATGTTTTCTTGTATTTCCAGCAGTTTGATTTGGAAGGGCTGCCTTGTCTTGAGACCATTGAAATCAGAACACAGAACTTGAGCAATATTATCAAAAAACACAAGGCTCACACTGACACATACCTTAATCCAAACAGACAGACAAGACATCTTCCAGGTTTCCGCCTGAGATTTAAAATATTTCTTTGAGCCAGTCTTCTGGGGAGTGGGGGGATGGAGGTGGCAGTAAGGCAGGCTTGGGTAACAAGCTAATTGTTGGTCATTGCATATGCAAAGAACCAGCTTTCCGGGTTCCAAGGAAAAAAGTTTCCTTGGTAACCAACTTTGTCTGGTTCTATAGAATATCATGGCCCTCCTAGGTCAGGTCATCTTGCCTTTCTGTAGTCCTCGTTTTATCCCTAAATCATAGACAGCTTGGATTGTCTCTGTGGGGTGTATGTATTGTCCTCATGTTTGACCTGGCGGCAGCAGCGAGGTCCAAGAGCCTCTCCTGGAACCGGGCGTGGGGACGGGGCTCACCGAGAGCCGCTGGTGAAGGTGGGCAGCGCCCCTGGAGCGCGGCAGGGGTGGGGCGCCCCGGGCGGCGCAGGGCGGGTGTTGGCTCCTGGCGGGGGTAGGGGAGGGCTTCCCAGTTGTGCTCTCGGAGATGGCCACTGTGGCTGGAAACGCCCCGGGAGGGCAACCAGGGTGGGGTAAACCTGGGCTGCACAGGTCGTGATTCCGCTCGCTGTGGGTGGGGGGTCGGTCCCTGTTGTGCTCCCGGGGGTCGCCAATATGGCTGGGAACCCGCCGGGAGCCAGGCAGGGCCGGGACGAAACCTGGCGGCGCGGGGCGGGGTGGGGGTCCGTTCGCAGCGGGGGTCGGCTCCTGGCAGGGGTGGGGGAGGGCTTTCCAGATGTGCTGTTGGGGGTCGCCATTGCGGCTGGGAATGCCCATTTCGTGAACTCCTGGATCCCCAAGGATCGGCATCCATTGGCCACAGCGGAGGGGTGCGGAACACAGGTAAGGGAACGGGGACTGCGTGGAGCAGGGAACCATGTATTCCGCCCTGTGTTGGCACAGTCTCAGAGCTCCCCAACCTGGCGGTCGCAGGAAGGCCTCGTCTTTGGGGTCAAGGCCTTTACCACTCCACCCCTCTGCTGAAAATCCTCAGAGTCTGCACGGTTTTCCCAAGCAGCCTAGTGTCTGCTGGAAGTCCAAGGGACAGAACCCTGAATTCTGGCCGGCTGGCCCAGCCCTGCTTCTGGCACTTTGTAGGCCAGCGGGCCCTGGAGCACCTGCTAGGATGGGAAAGGGAAGGGTATGCGAATTGCACCCTGGTGGCCGCCGAGGCAGCAAAGAAGAGGGGAGGGCACCTTACTGCCCTTTAATGGCAGACAGAATCTGTGGCTGTCCTGCTGCGTGGGCCTTTTCATGGGGACCTTGTGCAATAAGAGTTTACCGGTGAACTTAGGGAACTTCCCAGTGTGCTTCTGACAGATGAGGGATGCTGTGGAGTTGGCGGGGCCTCTCAGGACTCTGCTGGGTTTGGCGCAATGGAAGAGGGCCTCATCTCCAGGGAAGGCAGGAACCTCAGGCTTCCTCTCCGTTTCGGACTCCGACCACAGGGTCCCTGCAGAGTTGGGACAGGAGAGTCAGGAATCGTCTTGTCTGAGGAAGGGAACTCCGCTTGCCTCTCGAGGTGCTCAGGGGGTCTCAGGCCCCTTGTTGAGCTGTGTGTGGAACCTGCGGGTGTTTCCGGAAATGCACGACGGTGACAGTGCCCCTTCGTGTTGTGCCTTCACCCACTGGGTTGCCTTCGAAGAGGTGTCTGGGCCTCGGGTTCTTTTTAAGAGCGGACCGGGAAATCGGGGTCTTTCGGCATGTGGGACAACCCATGGGGCTAGTCTCAAATTTCCTAGTGAGGCCGGCTTCATCCTGACGTGTGCCGGGAAGGCCGGGGACCCTTCCAGACAACGCAGGGGGATCGACTCTCCTGTCGCCATCAGGAGGGGAGAAGGGGCTCAGATGAAGTGGGGCCGGAACCCTCGGTGTTACCCTCGAGAGACACCGGCGTGTGGGGGACTTTTGGGGGTTGCATGAAAGGAGTCAGGTACCATTTCGCACTTCAGGACAGAACCTGGGACTTCCCTTGAGACGCCGTAGGGGGCAAGGGCCTCATCTTGCGAAGACGTTGGAACCATGTGGATTTTCTCGAGTTGCGGTGGGATTCTAGAGTTACGACGGGGATTTCAGGCTTCCTCTTGTGTTGGCCCTGGGAAGCCTAATCTTCCATTCGAGTTGCGAGGGAAAGCTTGGGGTTGCACTCGAGTCACTGCAGGGCCAAAGAGACCTCATCTAGGCCTGTGTCCGGGACTTAACGTTCCTCTCAAGGGAAGACAGGGATCTCAGGGTGGCGTTCCAGACTCCCCCGGGGAGTCAGGCCTAGCCTCGAGGGCAAGCAAAGGATGCCGCTCTCCTCTCAAGTCGCGACGCAGATCTCTTGGAGCCCACTGAGTGGCCTCAAGGGAGTCAGGCCTTCTCTTCAGTTTGGAGAGAGGACTCAGGATTGCGGTCTGGGTCAGGCAGGAAAAGAAGGCCCTCACCTCGCGAGGATGGGGGCTTCTCAGGGGTTTCCTCGAGCTGCGGCGCCCGTGGGGGTTTTTCACGAGGCAAGACGAGGATCTCAGGGAGCCTCTCGTGCGGTGCCAGGGAAGTCAGATCTCTGTGCGCGTGGCGAGGGGGAGCGCGTCATGGCTCTCGAGTCATGGGAGAGGACTAGGGCCTCCAGACGCGTTGAAGAAGGACACTCGAGGTCTTTCTGGGGTGGTGGCGGGAAAGCCTCATTTCCCTCGACTTCTGCCAGGGACCTGAGGGAACTTCCCATGGTGCCTCTGATAGGTGAGGGATGCTGTGGAGTTGGCGGGGCCTCTCGGGACTCCGCTGGGCTTGGCGCAATGGAAGAGGGCCTCATCTCGAGGGGAGACAGGAAACTTAGGCTTCCTCTCCTTTTCGGACTCCAACCACAGGGTCCCTGCAGAGTTGGGACAGGAGAGTCAGGCCTCGTCTTGTCTGAGGAAGGGAACTCCGCTTGCCTCTCGAATTGCTCAGGGTGTCTCACGTACCTCGTCGAGCTGTGTGTGGAAACCGCGGGTTTTTCCGGACGACTCACGGGGGTGTCAGTGCCCCTTCGAGTGGTACCTTCACCCACAGGGTTGCCTTCGAAGAGGGGTCCGGGCCTCGGGTCCTTCTCAAGAGCGGACCGGGGAATCGGGGGCGTTCGGCATGTGGCACCACCCACGTGGCTCGTCTCGAATTTCCCCGTGAGACCGGCCTCATCCTGAGGTGCGCCGGGAAGGCCGGGAACCCCTTCTGGACCACGCAGGGGAATCGCCTCTCCTGTCGCGATCAGGAGGGGAGAAGGGGCTCAGATGAAGCTGTGCCGGGACTCTCGGTGTTCCCCTCGAGGGAACCCGGCGTGTCAGGGAACTTTTGGGTGTCGTACGAAGGGTGTCAGGTACCGTTTCGCACTTCAGGGCGGAACATGGGACTTCCCTTGAGACGCCGTAGTGGGCAAGGGCCTTATCTTGCGAAGACGTTGGAACCACGTGTTTTTTCTCGATTTGCGGCGGGATTCTCGAGTGACGACGGGGATTACAGGCTTCCTCCTCTGTTGGCCCTGGGAAGCCCCGTCTTCCATTCGAGTGGCGAGGGAAAGCTGGGGGCTGCCTTGAGTCACTGCAGGGCCAAAAAGACCTCATCTAGGCGTGTGTCCAGGACCTAATGTTCCTATCCAGGGAAGGCAGGGATCTCGGGGTTGCATTCCAGGATCCCCCGGGTTGCCAGGCCTCATCTCGAGGGGAAGCCAAGGACTCCGCTGTCCTCCCGAGTCGTGACTCGGATCTCTTGGAGCCCCCTAGTGGCCTCAGTGTAGTCAAGCCTCCTCTTCATTTTGGAGAGAGGGCTCGGGATTGTTCTCCAGGCCATGTAGGAAAAGAAGGCCCTTCACCTCGTGAGGACGGGGGCGTCTCAGGGGTTTCCTCGAGCTGCGGCGCCCTTGGGGGTTTTCTCGCGAGGCACAACGAGGATCTCAGGGAGCCTCTCGTTCGGCGCCAGGGAAGTCAGGTCTCCCTGCGCGTGGCGAGGGGGAGCGCGTCATGGCTCTCGAGTCACGGGAGGGGACTAGGGCCTCGAGACGCGTTGAAGAGGGACTATCGAGGTCTTTCTCTGGTTGTGTCGGGAAAAGTCATTTCCCTCGACTTCTGCCGGAGACCTTAGGGAACTTCCCAGGGTGTCTCTGAGACTTGATGGATACTGTGGAGTTGGCGGGGCATCTCGGGACTCCGCTGGGTTTGTCGCAATGGAAGAGGGCCTCATCTCGAGGGGAGGCAGGAACCTCAGACTTCCTCTCTGTTTCGGACTCAGACCGCAGGGTCCCTGCAGAGTTGGGACAGGAGAGTCAGGCTACGTCTTTTCTGAGGAATGGAACTCCGCTTGCCTCTCGAGTTGTTCATCGGGTTTCAGGCCCCTTGTCAAACTGTGTGTGGAATCTGCAGGTTTTTCCAGACGATGCACGGGGGTGTCAGTGATCCTTCGATTTGTGCCTTCATCCACAGGGTTGCCTTCGAAGAGGTGTCCGGGCATCGGGTTCTTATGAAGAGCGGACCGGGAAATCGGGGTCGTTCAGCATTTGGCAGCACCCACGTGGGTTGTCTCGAATTTCCTCATGAAACCGGCCTCATCCTGAGGTGTGCCGCGAAGGTCATGAAACTCTTCCAGACAAAGCAGAGGAATCGACCCTCCTGTGGCGATCAGGAGGGGAGAAGTGGCTCAGATGAAGTGCTGCTGGGAACCTCGGTGTTTCCCTCAAGTGAGACAGGTATGTCGGGTAACTTTTGGGGTCGCATAAAGCGTTCCAAGTACCGTTTCACTCTTCAAAATGGAACGTTGGACTTCTCTTGGGGTGCTCCAGCGGGCAAGGGCCTCATCTTGGAATGACTGCGGAACCACTTGGTTTTTCTCGAGTTGCGGTGGGATATTTGAGTTACCACAGGGAATTCATGCTTCCTCTTGTGTTGGCCCACAAAAGTCTTATCTTCCATTCGAGATTCGAGGAAGAGCTGGAGGTGCGCTCTAGTCACTGAAGGCAAAAGAGACCCCACCAAGGCTTGTGTGCAGGACCTAATGTTCATCTCAAGACTCGACAGAAATCTCGGGGTTGCATTCCAGACTCACCTTGGAGTCAGGCCTCGTCTCGAGGGGAAGCAAAGGACTCTGCTCTCCTCTCGAGTCGGACGGGTATGTCTTGGAGCCCACTGAGTGGCTTAAAGGGAGTCAAACCTCCTCTGGTGTTTGGAGGGAGGACACGGGATTGCTCTCCAGGCAATGCATGAAATGAAGGCCCTCATCTCCCAATGACTGGGGCGTCTCGTAGGTTTTCTCGAGCTGTGGCGCTAGTGTGGGGTTTCTCACGAAGTAAGACTGGGAGCTCAGTGAGCCTCTCACGTGGTGCCAGGGCAGTCAGGTCTCTATGCACGTGGTGAGAGGGAGCCCGTCATTGTTCTCGAGTCATGGTAGGGGAATTGGGCCTGAAGACGTGTTAAAGAAGGACTCTCAAGGCCTTTCTTGGGTTGCAGCAGGAAACCCTGGGTTCCATCGACTTGTGCCAGTGACCTCAGGAAGCTTCTCAGCGTGCCTCTGAGAAGTCAGGGTCACTGTGGAGTTGGGAGGGGCCTCTCGGAACTCCACTGGGTTTGGTGCAATGGAAGAGGGCCTCATGACAAGTTGAGGCAGGAACCTCAGGGTTCCTCTCCTGGCTTCGAATGCGCCGGATCTGACTCGGATCCCAGAGTCCCTGCAGAGTTGGGACAGGAGAGTCAGGCCTCGTCTTGTGTGGAGGAATGGAACTCCGCTTGACTCTCGCGTTGTTCATGGGGTGACAGGCCACTTGTCGATTTGTATGTGGAACTTGCGGGTTTTTCTGGACGATGCACCGGGGTGTCACTGCCCCTTCGTGTTGTGCCTTGATCCACAGGATTGCCTTCGAGTTGGGTTCTGCCATCGGGTTCTTATCAAGAGCGGACCAGGGAATCGGGGTCTTTTGGCATGTCGCACCACCCATGAGGCTATGTCTCAAATTTCCTCGTGAGACTGGCCTCATCTTGAGGTGCGCCAGGAAGGTCGGGAACGCCTTCCAGACAAAGCAGGGGAATCGAACCTCCTGTCGCGATCAAGAGGGGAGAAGAGTCTCAGATGAAGTGGTGCCGGGAACCTCGGTGTTCTCCTCAAGTGAGAATGGTATGTCGGGGAACTTTTGGGGTCGCATCAAGGGTTCCAAGTAACTTTTCGCTCTTCAATACGGAACGTGGGACTTCTCTTGAGACGCTGTAGCGGGCAAGGGCCTCATCTTTCGATGACGGGGGAACCACGTGGTTTTTCTTGAGTTGTGGCGGGATTCTCGAGTTACGACGGGGAATTCAGGCTTCCTCTTCAACTGGCCCAGGGAAGTCCAGTTTTCATTCGAATTGCGAGTTAGAACTGGGGATTGCTCTCGAGACACTGCAGGGCCAAATAGACCTCATCTAGGCTTGTGTCCAGGACCTAATGTTCCTCTGCTGGGGCGACAGCGATCTCGGCATTGCATTCTCGACTCACCCTGGGAATCAGGCCTCATCTCGAGGGGAAGCCAAGGACACCGCTCTCCTCTCGAGTCGCGACGGGTATATCTTGGAGCTCACTGTGTGGCCTAAAATGAGTCAAGCCTCCTGTGGAGTTTGGAGAGAGGACTCAGGATTGCTCTCCAGGCCATACAGGAAAAGAAGGCCCTCATCTCGTGAGGACTGGGGCGTCTCGTGTGTATTCTCGAGCTGCGGCTCCAGTGTGGTGTTGCTCACGAGGTATAATGGGAGCTCAGGGAGCCTCTCCTGTGGCGCCAGGGAAGTCAGGTTTCTATGCGCGTGGCTAGGGGGAGCGCGTCATTGCTCTCGAGTCATGGTAGGGGAATCGCACCTCAAGACGCGTTGAAGAAGGACTCTCGAGGTCTTTTACGGGTTGGGGCAGGAAACCCTTGGTTCCCTCGACTTGTGCCGGTGATCTCAGGAAGGTCTAAGGGTGCCTCTGAGAAGTCAGGGATACTGTGCAGTTGCGAGGGGCCTCTCGGGACTCCACTGGGTTCGGTGCAATGGAAGAGGGCCTCATCTCGAGTGGAGGCAGGAAACTCATGTTTCCTCTCCTGACTTCCCCTGGGCCAGATCTGACTCGGATCTCAGTTTCGCTGCAGAGTTCGAACAGGAGAGTCAGGCCTCGTCTTGTGTGGAGGAATGGAACTCTGCTTGCCTCTCCAGTTGTTCACGGGGTGACAGGTCACTTCTCGAGCTGTGTGTGGTACCTGCGGGTTTCTCCGGACGATACCTGGGGGTGTCAGAGCCCCTTCGTGTTGTGCCTTCATCAAAAGGGTTATCTTCAAAGAGGTGTCCGGGCATTGGGATCTTATCAAGAGTGAACCGGGAAATCGGGGTCTTTCGGCATGTGTCACCATCCACGAGGCTATGTCTCGAATATCCTCGTGAGACCGGCCTCATCCTGAGATGCACCGGGAAAGGCGGGAACCCCTTCAAGACAAAACAGGGGAATCAACCCTCC
Source organism: Bubalus kerabau (assembly GCF_029407905.1). Taxonomy (NCBI): domain Eukaryota; kingdom Metazoa; phylum Chordata; class Mammalia; order Artiodactyla; family Bovidae; genus Bubalus; species Bubalus kerabau. Next base: position 1,013,809 of record NW_026577909.1, on the reverse strand, counting down.
TGTCACTATCAGGAGGGGAGAAGGGGCCCAGATGTAGTGGTGCCGGGAACCTCGGTGTTCTCCTCGAGTCAGACCGGTGTGTCGAGGAACTTTTGAGGTCGCATCAAGGGTGCCAATACCGTTTCGCACTTCAAGACGGAACGTGGGACTTCTCTTGAGACGCTGTAGGGGGCAAGGGCCTCATCTTGCGATGACGGGGGAACCACGTGGCGTTTCTCGAGTTGTGGCGGGATTCTCGAGTTTCGATGGGGAATACAGTCTTCCTCATGTGTTGGCCCAGGGAAGTCCTATCTTCCATTCGAGTTTCAAGGGAGAGCTGGGGATTGTCCACGAGTCATTGCAGGGCAAAATAGACCTCATCTAGGCTTGTGTCCAGGACTTAATGTTCGTCCCTAGGGGCGACAGTGATCTGGGGGTTGCATACCAGACTCACCCGGGGAATCAGGCCTCGTCTCGAGGGGAAGCAAAGAACTCCGCTGTCCTTTTGAGTCGAGATGGGTATCTCTTGGAGCCCACTGTGTGCCCTAAAGGGAGTCAAGCCTCCTGTGCTGTTTGGATAGAGGACTCGGGATTCCTCTCCAGGCCATGCAGGAAAAGAAGGCCCTCATCTCGCGATGACGGCGGCGTCTCGTGGGTTTTCTAGACCGCCGCGCTAGTGCCGGGTTTCTGACGAGGTACGAGAGGGAGCTCAGGGAGCCTCTCGTGTGGCTCCAGGGAAGTCAGGTCCCCATGAGATGGCTAGGGGGAGTTCGTCATTGCTCTCGAGTCATGGTAGGGTAATCGGGCCTCAAGACGGGTTGAAGAAGGACTCTCGAGGTCTTTCTCGGGTTACTGCATAAAACCCAGGGTTCCCTTGACTTGTGCCTGCGACCTCAGGGAGCTTCTCAGAGTGCCTCTGAGAAGTCAGGGATACTGTGCAGTTTGGAGGGGCCTCTCGAGACTCCTCTGCATTTGGTGGAATGTAAGAGGGACTCATCTCGAGTTGAAGCAGGAACCTCAGTGTTCCTCTCCATTTCTGACTCAGATCGCAAGGTCCCTGCATGTTGGTACAGGAGAGTCAGGCCTCGTCTTTTCTGGAGGATGGGACTCCTCTTGCCTCTCGAGTTGTTCTCGAGGTGACAGGCCACTTGTCGAGCTGTGTATGTAACCTGCCCGTTTTTCCGGATGATTCACAGGTGTGTTAGTGCCCCTTCGTGTTGTACCTTCATACTCAAGGCTGCCTTCCAAGAGGTGTCCGAGCATCGGATTCTTATCAAGAGCGGACCGGGAAATTGGAGTCTTTCGGCAAGTGGCACCACCCACAAAGCTACGTATCGAATTTACCCATGAGACCGGCCTCATCCTGAGTTGTGCAGGGAAGGTCGGGCCCCCTTGCAGACAAAGCAGGGGAATCGACCCACCGGTCACGATCAGGAGGGGAGAAGGGGCTTAAATGAAGTGGTGCCGGGAACCTCGGTGTTCCCCTTGAGTGAGACCGGCGTGTTGGGGGACTTTTGGGGTCGCATCAAGGGTGCCAAGTACCATTTCGCATTTCAAGACGGAACCTGGGACATCTTTTGAAACGCTGTAGTGGGCAAGGGCCTCATCTTGCGATGACGGGAGAACCATGTGGTTTTGCTCGAGTTGCGGCGGGATTCTCGAGTTATGACCGGGAATTTAGGCTTCCTCTTGTTGGCCTTGAAATCCAATCTTCCATTCGGGTTGCGAGGGGGAGCTGGGGATTGCGCTAGAGTCACTGCAGGGCAAAAGAGACCTAATCTGGGCTTGTGTCCAGGATCTAATGTTGCTCTCCAGGGGCGACAGGGATCTCGGGTTTGCATTCCAGACTCATCCGGGGAGTCAGTTCTCACCTCGAGGGTAAGCAAAGAATTCCGCTCTCATCTCGAGTCGCGATGGGTATCTCTTGGAGCCCAATGTGTGTACTAAAGGGAGTCAAGCCTCCTGTGGAGTTTGGAGAGAGGACTCGGGATTGGACTCCAGGCCATGCAGGAAAAGGAGGCCCTCATCTCGAGATGACGGTGGCGTCTCGTGGGTTTTCTCGAGCTGCGGCGCCAGTGTGGGGTGTCTCATGAAGTACCACGGGGATCTCAGGGAGCCTCTTGTGTGGCGCCAGGAAAATCCAGTATTCCTTTCGAGTTGCAAGTTAGAACTGGGGATTGCTCTCCAGTCACTGCAGGGCAAAATAGACATCATCTACGCTTGTGTCCAGGACCTAGTGTTCCACTACTGGGCCGACAGGGATCTCAGGGTTGCATTCTCGACTCACCCGGAGAGTCAGGCCTCGTCTTGAGGGGAAAAAAAGGACTCCACTCTCCTGTCGATTCGCGACGGGTATCTCTTGGAGCCCACTGCGTGGCATAAAGGGAGTGAAGCCTCCTATGGAGTTTGGAGAGATGACTCGGGATTGTTTTCCTGGCCATGCAGGAAAAAAGGCCCTCATCTCGCGATGACGGGGGCGTCTCGTGGGTTTTCTCCAGCTGCGGCGCCAGTATCAGATTTCTCACGAGGTACGACGGGGAACTCAGAGAGCCTCTCGTGTGGTGCTAGGGACGTCAGGTCTCCGTGCATGTGGTGAAGGGGAGTGCGTGATTGCTCTCGAGTCATAGTAGGCGAATCGGGCCTCAAGACGCATTGAAGAAGGACTCTCGAGGTCTTTCTCGGGTTGCGGCAGGGAACCCTGGGTTCCCTCGACTTGTGTTGGTGACCTCAGGCAACTTCTCAGGGTGCCTCTGAGAAGTCAGGGACACTGTGGATTTGGGAGGGGCCTTTCGTTACTCAACTGGGTTTGGTGCAATCGAAGAGGGCCTCATCTCGAATGGAGGCAGGAACCTCAGGGGTCCTCTCCATTTCTGACTCGGGTCGCAGAGTACCTGCCGAGTATGGACAAGAGAGTCACGCCTCGTCTTCTGTGGAGGAATGGATCTCCGCTTGCCTTTCGAGTTGTTCACGGAGTGACAGGCCACTTGTTGAGCTGTGTGTGGAGCCTGCGGGTTTTTCCAGACGATGCACAGGGGTGTCAGTGCCCCTTCGTGTTGTGCCTTCATCCAAAGGGTTGCCTTCAAAGAGGTGTCCGGGCATCGGGTTCTTTTCAAGAGCGTACCAGAAAATTGGGGTCTTTCAGCATGTGGTACCACCCACGAGGCTAGGTCTCGAATTTCCTCGGGAGACCGCCCTCATCCTGAGGTTCGCCGGGAAGGTAGGGAAACCCTTGCAGACAAAGCAGGGGAATCGATCCACCGGTCACGATCAGAAGGGGAGAAGGGGCTCAGATGAAGTGGTGCCGGGAACCTCGGTGGTCCCCTCGAGTGAGACCGGTATGTCACGGCACTTTTGAGGTCGCATCAAGGGTGCCAAGTACAGTTTCGCACTTCAAGACGGAACGTGGGAATTCTCTGGAGATGCTCTAGCGGGCAAGGGCCTCATATTGCGATGACGAGGGAAACACGTGGTTTTTCTCGAGATGCGGCGGGATTCTCGAGTTACGACGGGGAATTCAGGCTTCCTCTTGTGTTGGCCCAGGAAGTCCAATCTTCCATTCAACTTGTCACAGAGAGCTGTGGGTTGCTCTCGAGTCACTTCAGGGCAAAGAGTCCTCATCTAGGCTTGGGTCCAGGACGTAGTGTTCCTCTCCAGGGGCAACAGGGATATCGGGGTTGCATTCCAGTCTCACCTGGTGGGTCACACCTCGTCTCGAGTGGAAGCAAAGGACTCCACTATCCTCTCGAGTCACGATGTGTAACTCTTGGAGCCCAATGAGTGGCCTAAAGGGAGTCAAGCGTCCTGTGTAGCTTGGACAGAAGGTTCACGCTTGATCTGCATACCATTCAGTTAAAGATGGCCCTCCTCTCTTGATGACGGGAGCGTCTCATGGGTTTTCTCGAGCTGCGGAGTCAGTGTGGGGTTTCTCACGAGATATGATGGGGAGCTCAGGGAGCCTCTCGTGTGGCGCCAGAGAAGTCAGGCCTCCATGCGTGTGGCCAGGCAGATCGCGTCATTGCTCTGGAGTCATGGGAGGGACTAGGGCCTCCAGACGCATTTAAGAAGGACTCTCGAGGTCTTTCATGGGTAGGGGCGGGAAACACTTATTTCCCTCGACCTCTACCGGGGACTTTAGGGAACTTCCAAGGTGCCTCTGAGAGGTGAGGGATACTGAGGAGTTAGAGGGGCCTCTCGGGACTCGACTAGGTTTGACGAAATGAAAGAGGGCCTCATCTCGATTGGAGGCAGGAACCTCAGGCTTCCTCTCCATTTCTGACTCCGACCGCAGGGTCCCTGCAGGGTTGGGACAGGAGAGTCAGGCCTCGTCTTGTCTGAGTAATGGAACTCTGCTTGCCTCTTGAGTAGTTCAGTGGGTTTCAGGCCCCTTGTCGAGCTGTGTGTGGAACCTGCGGGTGTTTCCAGAAGATGCACAGGGGTGTCATTGCCCCTTCATTTTGTGCCTTCCCCCACAGGGTTGCCTTCAAAGAGGTGTCCGGGCATCGGGTTCATTTCAAGAGCGGACCAGGAAATCGGGGTCGTTCGGCATGTGGCAGCACCAACGTGGCTCATCTCGAATTTCCTCGTGAGACCAGCATCATCCTGAGGTGCGCCGGGAAGGCCGGGAACACCTTCCACACAAAGAAGGGGAATCGACTCTCCTGTCGTGATCAGGTGGGGAGATGGGGCTCAGATGAAGTGGGGCCGGGACTCTAGGTGTTCCACTCGAGGGAACCCGGCATTTCAGGGAACTTTAGGGGTCGCAACAAGGGAGCCAAGTACCGTTTCCCACTTCAGGACGGAACATGTGACTTCCCTGGGGACGCTGTAGCGGGCAAGGGCCTCATTCTGTGAAGACGTTGGAACCACGTCGTTTTTCTCGAGTTGAGTCTGGATTCTCGAAAACGACGGGGATTTCAGGCTTCCTCTTGGCTTGGCCCTGGGAAGCCCAATCTTCCCCTGGAGTTGCGAGGGAAAGCTGGGGGTTCTGCTCGAGTCACTACAGGGCCAAAGAGACCTCATCGAGGCGTGTGTCCAGGACCTAATATTCCTCTCAAGGGAAGACAGGGATCTCGGGTTTCCATTCCAGACTCCCCCAGGGAGTCAGGCCTCGCCTCGAGGGGAAGCAGAGGACTCCGCTTTCCTCTCAAGTCGCGACACGGATCTCTTGGAGCCCACTGAGTGGACTCAAGGGTGTCGAGCCTCCTCTTCAGTTTGGAGAGAGGACTCGGGATTGCTCTCCAGGCCAGGCAGGAAAAGAAGGCCCTCATCTAGCGATGACGGGGGCGTCTCATGGGTTTCCTCAGGCTGCGGCTCCCATGGGGGTTTTCTCACGAGGCACGACGAGGACCTCAGGGAGCCTCTCGTGCGGTGCCAGGGAACTCATGTCTCCATGCGCATGGCGAGGGGGAGCTGGTCATCACTCTCGAGTCATGGGAAGTGACTAGGGCCTCAAGACGCGTTGAAGAAGGACTCTCGAGGTCTTTCTCGGGTGGCGGCGGGAAACCCTCGTTTCCCTCAACTTCTGCAGGGGACTATAGGGAACTTCCCATGGTGACTCTGAGAGGTGAGGGATGCTGTGGAGTTGGCAGGGCCTCTCGGGACTCTGCTGGGTTCGGCGTAATGGAAGAGGGCCTCATCTCGAGGGGAGGCAGGAACCTCAGGCTTCCTCTCCGATTCTGACTCCGACTGCACGGTCCCTGCAGTGTTGGGACAGGAGAGTCATGCCTCGTCTTGTCTGAGGAATGGAACTCTGGTTGCCTCTCGAGTTGTTCCGGGAGTCTCAGGCCCCTTGTCGAGCTGTGTGTAGACCCTGCGGGTTTTTCCGGATGATGCACGGGGGTGTCAGTGCCCCTTCGTGTTGTGCCTTCACTCACAGGGTTGCCTTCGAAGAGGTGTCCGGGCATCGGGTTCTTATCAAGAGCGGACCGGAAAATCGGGGTCGTTCGGCACGTGGCACCTCACACATGGCTAGTCTCGAATTTCCTCCTGAGACCGGCCTCATCCTGAGGTGCACCAGGAAGGCCGGGAACCCCTTCCAGAGAAAGCAGGCGAATCGACTCTCCTGTCGCGATCAGGAGGGGAGAAGGGGCTCAGATGAAGTGGTGCCGGGACCCTCGGTGTTCCCCTCGAGGCACCCAGCGTGTCGGCGAACTTTTGCGGTCTCATCAAGGGTGTCAAGTACCGTTTCACACTTAAGGACGGAACATGGGACTTCCCTGGAGACGCCGGGAATTTCGGTCTTCCCCTGGAGTGAGACCGGTATGTTGGGGAACTTTGGGGTCGCATCAAGGGTGCCAAGTAGCATTTCGAACTTTAAGATGGAACGTGGGACTTCTCTTGAGACTCTAGCTGGCAAGGGCCTCATGTTGCAATGAAGGGGGAACCACATGGTTTTTAAGACTTGAGGCTGAATTCTCGAATTACGATGGGAAATTCAGACTTCCTCTTGTGTTGACCGTGGGAAGACCAATCTTCCATTCAAATTGTGAGGGAGAGATGGAGGTTGCTCTCGAGTCACTGTAGGGCAAAATAGACCTCATCTAGGCTTGTGTCTAGGACATAATGTTCCACTCCAGGGGCGACAGGGATCTCGGGGTTGCATTCCAAACTCACCCGGGGAGTCAGGCCTCGTCTCCAGGGAAGCAAAGGACTCCGCTCTCCTCTCGAGTCGCACCGGGTATTTCTTGGACCCAACTGAGTGGCCTAAAGGGAGTCAATCCTCCTGTGAAGTTTGGAGAGAGGACCAGGGATTGCTCTCCAGGTCAGGCAGGAAAAGAAGGCCCCCATCTCTCCTTGACGGGGGCATCTTGTGGTTTTTCTCGAACTGCGGCGCCACTGTGTGTTTTCTCACGAGGTACGATGGGGTACTCAGGGAGCCTCTTGTGTGGTACTAGGGAAGTCAGTTTTCCTGCTTGTGGCAAGGGGAGCGCGTCCTTGCTCTGGAGTCATGGTAGGGGAATCGGGCATCAAGAGACGTTGAAAAAGGACTCTCCAAGTCTTTCTCGGGTTACTTCAGGAAACTCTGGGTTCCCTCGACTTGTGCCAGTGACCTCAGGTAGCTTCTCAGGGAGCCTCTGAGAATTCAGGGATACTGTGGTGTTGGGAGGGGCCTCTCGGGACACCACTGAGTTTGGTTCAATGGAAGAGGGCCTCTTCTCTAGTTGAGGCAGGAACCTCAGGCTCCCTCTCCATTTCTGACTCCGACCGCAGGGTCCCTGCAGGGTTGGGACAGGAGAGTCAGGCCTCGTCTTGTCTGAGTAATGGAACTCTGCTTGCCTCTTGAGTCGTTCAGTGGGTTTCAGGCCCCTTGTCGAGCTGTGTGTGGAACCTGCGGGTGTTTCCAGAAGATGCACAGGGGTGTCATTGCCCCTTCATTTTGTGCCTTCCCCCACAGGGTTGCCTTCAAAGAGGTGTCCGGGCATCGGGTTCATTTCAAGAGCGGACCAGGAAATCGGGGTCGTTCGGCATGTGGCAGCACCAACGTGGCTCATCTCGAATTTCCTCGTGAGACCAGCATCATCCTGAGGTGCGCCGGGAAGGCCGGGAACACCTTCCACACAAAGAAGGGGAATCGACTCTCCTGTCGTGATCAGGTGGGGAGATGGGGCTCAGATGAAGTGGGGCCGGGACTCTAGGTGTTCCACTCGAGGGAACCCGGCATTTCAGGGAACTTTAGGGGTCGCAACAAGGGAGCCAAGTACCGTTTCCCACTTCAGGACGGAACATGTGACTTCCCTGGGGACGCTGTAGCGGGCAAGGGCCTCATTCTGTGAAGACGTTGGAACCACGTCGTTTTTCTCGAGTTGAGTCTGGATTCTCGAAAACGACGGGGATTTCAGGCTTCCTCTTGGCTTGGCCCTGGGAAGCCCAATCTTCCCCTGGAGTTGCGAGGGAAAGCTGGGGGTTCTGCTCGAGTCACTACAGGGCCAAAGAGACCTCATCGAGGCGTGTGTCCAGGACCTAATATTCCTCTCAAGGGAAGACAGGGATCTCGGGTTTCCATTCCAGACTCCCCCAGGGAGTCAGGCCTCGCCTCGAGGGGAAGCAGAGGACTCCGCTTTCCTCTCAAGTCGCGACACGGATCTCTTGGAGCCCACTGAGTGGACTCAAGGGTGTCGAGCCTCCTCTTCAGTTTGGAGAGAGGACTCGGGATTGCTCTCCAGGCCAGGCAGGAAAAGAAGGCCCTCATCTAGCGATGACGGGGGCGTCTCATGGGTTTCCTCAGGCTGCGGCTCCCATGGGGGTTTTCTCACGAGGCACGACGAGGACCTCAGGGAGCCTCTCGTGCGGTGCCAGGGAACTCATGTCTCCATGCGCATGGCGAGGGGGAGCTGGTCATCACTCTCGAGTCATGGGAAGTGACTAGGGCCTCAAGACGCGTTGAAGAAGGACTCTCGAGGTCTTTCTCGGGTGGCGGCGGGAAACCCTCGTTTCCCTCGACTTCTGCAGGGGACTATAGGGAACTTCCCATGGTGACTCTGAGAGGTGAGGGATGCTGTGGAGTTGGCAGGGCCTCTCGGGACTCTGCTGGGTTCGGCGCAACGGAAGAGGGCCTCATCTCGAGGGGAGTCAGGAACCTCAGGCTTCCTCTCCGATTCGGACTCCGACCGCAGGGTCCCTGCAGAGTTGGGACAGGAGAGTCAGGCCTCGTCTTGTCTGAGGAAGGGAACCACGCTGGCCTCTCGAGTTGCTCAGGGGGTCTCAGGCCCCTCGTCGAGCTGTGTGTGGAACCCGCGGGTCTTTGCGGACGATGCCCGGGGGTGGCAGTGCCCCTTCGTGTTGTGCCTTCACCCACAGGGTTGCCTTCGAAGAGGGGTCCGGGCCTCGGGTCCTTCTCAAGAGCGGACCGGGGAATCGGGGGCGTTCGGCATGTGGCCCCACCCACGTGGCTCGTCTTGAATTTCCTCGTGAGACCGGCCTCATCCTGAGGTGCGCCCGGAAGGTCGGGAACCCCTTGCAGACAGAGAAGGGGAGTCGACCCTCCTGTCGCAATCAGGAGAGTAGAAGGGGTCAGATGAAGTGGTGCCGGGAACCTCGGTGTTCCCCTTGAGTGAGTCTGGTATGTCGCGGAACTTTTGGGGTCGCATCAAGGGTGCCAAGTACCGTTTCGCACTTCAGGATGGAACGTGGGACTTCTCTTGAGATGCTGTAGCGGACAAAGGGCCTCATCTTGCGATGACGAGGGAAGCACGTGGTTTTTCTCGAGTTGCGGTGGGATTCTCGAGTTACGACGGGGAATTCAGGCTTCCTCTTGTGTTGGCCCAGGAAGTCTAATCTTCCATTCGAGTTGCCAGGGAGAGCTGTGGATTGGGCTCCATTCACTGAAGGGCAAACTAGACCTCATCTAGGCTTGTATCCAGGACTTAATGTTCCTCTCCATAGGCGACAGGGATTTGGGGTTGCATTCCATACTCACCCGGGGAGTCAGGCCTCATCTCGAGGGGAAGCAAAAGACTCCGCTCTCTTCTCGAGCCGCGACAGGTATCTCTTGGAGCCCACTGAGTGGTCTTTGCTCTGTAGGAGAGCTCTAGTGTACATAAGCCTGTACATAAGTGAACACAGACATTCTGTGTGCATGTTGCTGCGTACCCAAAATAGGGCCACAAGGAGCCTCATGCTCTCCATGCAGCGCGGAAGCTGTGCAGCCACGCAGCAGCTGAAGAATCCAACCAATTGCTCTTTTCTTACCTCTGACAGAGCTCGCATTGCCATAGCCCTTGGCAGTTTGGAAACACTGGACCCTAACCCCTCTCAAAGTAGGCCTGGGTTCTAGTTCGAATAGAAAGTCAATAGCGGAGCTGAGGACAGGAACGCGGCAGTCATTTATCACACGCTCCTGCAGCCTGCTACTACAGGGACACTAACGCTAGAAGCTAGGAATGTCTTTGCAAGGTGCGCAAAGGACAAGGGAGAACCTCGACCCTGACTCTAGTATTTCAGCCCCCTGAGCAGATCTGAGGTTCTCCCGCTGTAGAAGCTAACCCATTCCTTTCAAATACAGGCTTCCTAACACAGGGCCAGTTGGCTGCTTGCTCTTCCACGAAGCAGGCTTCCTTAACTTGCAAACTGCGAATTCCGCTTAACAGCCTGGAGGAAAAATCGCTTCTTGGAAGATTTTTTTCAGAGGCTGTATCCCCGGAGCTGGGGCCAAGCTAGGGGACCCATACTGGCAAGGGAAGGCAAAACCACATCGAATGTCTTTGCTCTGGAGGACAGCTTTGGTGAGCCTAAGTCTTTCAGGAATATTTCTGGCTCCAACAGAGTCAAATTCTGTGTGTGAAGCTGCACAGCCAAAATAGGGGAACAGAGACCCTGATTCTCTCTGTGTAGCTTTGAAGCTGTCATTCAAACAACAGCTTGAGAATCCATACAATGCTCTCCCTTACTGCTAAGAGAATTCTCATTGCTGTCGTCCTTGACAGTTTGTAGAAATCCGCACCCTAACCCTTCTCCAAGTAGGCCTGGGTCCTAGCTCGGAACAACAGGCAACGGCGGAGCTGAGGCCAGTAAGGCACAAGTGAGGTCTCACACACTCTTGCAGCCTGATCGTCCAGGAGCAGTAAGGCCTCTTTTTCCCTGCAGGAGGCTCGCTTGCCTTGCCTCCTGTGAACTGCATTTCCCAGCCTGGGCGCAAAGCTGTTCCTGGAGATTTTTTCTCAGGGGCTGTTTCCCTGGAGCTGGGTCGGACCTCGGGGGCCCAACTCACAGGGGAAGACAAAACCACATGGACAGGTCTATGCTCTGTAGGAGAGCTCTAGTGAACCTCATCTCTCAGGAACATTCTTGGCTTCTACAGAGACACCTCTGTGCATGAAGCTACACACCCAACATAGTGGCAAAGGGAGTCTGATTCTCTCCGTGGGTGCTGATGCTTTGTGGCAAAGCACCTGCTAAGAATCCATCCGCATAGGCTTCCCTCACCTTGACAGAGGTCTCATTGCTGTAGTCCTTGGCAGTTTGGAAAGAAGCAGACCCTTACCCTTCACCAAGTAGGCCCTTGTCCTTGTTTGAATGGAAAGGCAGTAGCTGAGCTGAGGCCAGTAAGGCGCCAGTCAAGTCTGACATATTCCCGATGCCTGCTCCTTCATGGAAAATAACGTTAGAATCTGGGAATGTCTTTGCAAGGCTGGCAAAGGGCAGTCAGGAACCTCGACCCTGCCTCTGGAATTTCTATCTTCTCAGCACATCCGGAGGTCTCGGTCAGGAGAAACTAACCCATTCCTTGCAAATATAGGCTTCCAAACACAGGCCAGTTGGCTGTCTCTTCTTGCCGAAGGAAGCTTGCTTATCCCACCTCCTGTGAACTCCGCTTCCCAGCCTGGGGGATAAGAGGTTCTTGGAGATCTTTTCTCAGAGGCTGTTTCCACGGAGCAGGGGCCGATCCCGGAGACCCACACGCACAGGGGAAGGGAAAACCGCATGGATAAGTCTTTGCTCTCTAGGAGTGCTCTAGTGAACCTCACTCTATGGGGAATGTTCTTGGCTCCAACGGGGACATCTCTGTGTGGGAAGCTGCATAGCCAACATAGAGACACAGAGACCTGATTCTCTCTGTGCAGCTTTGACGCTGTCGTTCAAACAACAAATTGAGAATCCACACAATGCTCTCCCTTACCACTGAGAGAGTTATCATTGCTGTAGCCTTTCGCAGTTTCTGGAAATCGGCACACAAACACTTCTCCAAGTAGGCCTGGGTTCAAGTTCAGATGAACATGCAATAGCGGAGCTGAGGCCAGTAAGGCACCAGTCAGGTGTCACACACTCTGGCAGCCTGCTCCTCCAGGGACAGTAAGGCCTCTATTTCCCTTCAGGAGGCTCGCTTGCCTTACTTCCTGTGAACAGCGTTTCCCAGCCTGGGCGGAAAGCAGTTCCTGGAGATCTTTTCTCAGGGGCTGTTTCCCTGGAGTTGGGGCGGACCTCGGGGACCCAACTCACAGGGGAAGGCAAAACCAAATGGACAAGTCTATGCTCTGTAGGAGATCTCTAGTGAAATGCCGGGGTCCAGCCCCAGCTGATCCAGGGTATTCGAAGCAGAGACGGCGTAGGCGAGGGTCAGGGAACAACTGCTTAATTAAACGTTAATTAAGGATATAAAGAGTAATAAAATGAGGATAGCTCAGTAGGAAAATTCAGTGGAGAAAAGAGGCTGAGTAGCTTGGTTTACGCGGGGGACCAATAAAACTTCAAGACAAGAAGCTTGCACCACTTACGTAGGCCGCAGGCGTCCTTCCGTTCTCCCGAAGGAGAGGAGACACTGAGGCCTCCCCGGTCGGATCTTAGAAGCCCAGGCAAAATTAGTAAGCTTGGTGGGTTCCGCGCTCCAGATGGAGACTCAACCAGAGTGAGAGAGAGAGAGAGAGACATGGGGAGACCAGTATTTCGAGAAACTGATCCCAATTTTTATTTTCCATGGTCTACTTTTATACACTGAGATGTTATGCAAAAGTCACGTGGGGTCAGCAGTCCTGACTTTTATCAAAGTCAGGTGCTTCATACAAAAGTATACAGAGGTCTTAGGGGTGTTACATCATCTTCTGGCCGGGGGGCCTGCTGACAATTTACGACCCTCTCCTTGTGACAGCGGTCAGTCAACCAGGACACTTATTTCTCCAGGGGTGATTATTCTTAAAACATACGCCACCCAAATAAAGTTACATTCCTATAGGGTGAGGGTGTAGTGGGTTTTAGTTAAGGAAAGAATTTACTTAGCCTAAGGTCTAACGTGATTTATATCAAAGGTTAATACTTATTTCTTCTATATATTCATTAATGTGTATAAGGGCAGGGGATGTGGAGACTTAGCAGTAAACATCAGCTCAACAAATGAAAAACCCTTCACCAATATGATTTCTAATCAGCCCATTATACTTATACTAATAATTTTCTAACTTTTCTAAGGAACCTGTTTTTAGAAGGTTTAAAGCATCTCGTGCCTCTCATGGTTGGGAGGCTGTGAGCAATCACATGTGGCCGGACAAGCCTGTCAGGCAAGCTAGAGAACCTTCAGAGGAGTTTGTAGGTTAAAACACTCTTGTCACACCGAGGGGTTTTTATCAACTGGAGCTCTAGGTTAACTCTTTCTCCGAAAGAGGTGGTGGGGGACAGCCCCCCGTAAAGTCAGAGGTGTAGGTGAGAGCACAAAATAGTAAGGTAGGCAGGCTCTGGTGATGGGGGTAGATGCTCGAGGATTTCCAGGGGGACTCCTGAGGCTCGATCCCGCCTTTGCATATGTCGAGCCTCCTTCCTCATAACCTTTGCCATGGGCGGAGTGCCTCACTCTGGCCCCCAACAGTGAACCTCCTCTCTCAGGAACATTCTTGGCTCCTATCGAGACACCTCTGTGTGTGTAGCTACACACGCAACATAGGGGCAAAGGGAGCCAGATTCTTTCCGTGGGGTGCTGATGCTTTGTGGCAAAGCACCTGCTTGAGAATCCATCAGCTTACGCTTCCCTCGCCTTGACAGAGGTCTCATTGCTGTAGCCCTTGGCAGTTTGGAAAGAAGAGGACCCTTACCTTTCATAAAGTGGGCCCTTGTCCTAGTTTGAAAGGAAAGGCAAGAGCTGAGCTGAGGCCAATAAGGCGCCAGTCAAGTCTGACATATTCCCGAAGCCTGCTCCTTCATGGAAAATAACGCTGGAATCTAGGAATGTCTCTGCAAGGCTGGCAAAGGGCAGTCATGAGCCTGCACCCTGCCTCTGGAATTACCGATTTCTGAGCAGATCTGGAGGTCTCCTTTAGGAGAATCTAACTCATTCCTTCCATATTGAGACTTCCAAAAACAGGCCGGTCGGCTGCCTCTTCGTGCCCGAAGGAGGCTTGCTTTTCCTGCCTCCTATGAACCCAGCTTCCCAGGCTCTGGGAAAAGGGGATCTTGAAGATCTTTTCTCAGGGGTTGTTTCCACGGAGCTGGGGCTAAGCCTGGAGACCCAAACTAACAGGGGAAGAAAAACCACATGTACAAGTCTTTGCTCTCTAGGAGAGCTCTAGTGAACTTCACTCTGTCACGAACATTCTTGATTCATATGGAGACACCCCTGTGTGCGAAGCTGCGTACCCAACATGGGGGCACAGAGAGCCTGATTCTCTCTGTGTAGCTTTAAAGATGTCGTTCAAAAAACACCTTGAAAATCCATACAATGCTCTTCCTTACCCGTGACAGAGTGCTCATTGCTGTAGCCCTTGGCAGTTTTTAGAAATCCGCACCCAAACCCTTCTCCAAGTAGTCCTGGGTCCTAGTTCGGAGGAACATGCAATGGCGGAGCTGAGGCCAGTAAGGCACCAGTCAGGTCTCACACACTCTGCAGCCTGATCGTCCAGGGACAGTAAGCCCTCTTTTTCCCTGCAGGAGGCTCACTTGACTTCCCTCCTGTGAGCTGCATTTCCCAGCCTGGGGGAAAAGGGGTCCCTGGAGATCTTTTCTCAGGGGCTCCTTCCCCGGAGCTGGGGAGGACCTCGAGGACCCAACTCACAGGGGAAGGCAAAAGCACATGGACAGGTCTATGCTCTGTAGGAGAGCTCTAGTGAACCTCATCTCTCAGGAACATTCTGGACTCCTATAGAGACACCTCTGTATGTGAAGCTACACACCCAACATAGGGGCAAATGGAGCCTGATTCTCTCCGTGGGGTGCTGATGCTTTGTGGCAAAGCACCTGCTTGATGATCCATCCACTTAGGCTTCCCTCGCCTTGACAGAGGTCCCATTGCTGTAGCCCTTGGCAGTTTGGAAAGAAGAAGACCCTTACCCTTCATAAAGTAGGCCTTTGTCCTAGTTTGAATGGAAAGGTAATAGCTGAGCTGAGGCCAATAAGGTGCCTGCCAAGTCTGACATACTCCCGTAGCCTTCACCTTCATGGAAAATAACTCTAGAATCTGGGAATGTCTTTGCAAGGCTGGCAAAGGGCAGTCAGGAACCAGCACCCTGCCTCTGGAATTACCGACTTCTGAGCAGATCTGGAGGTCTCCTTTAGGAGAAGCTAACCCATTCTTTCCAAATAGAGGCTTCCAAACAGGCCAGTTGGCTGCCTTTTCGCGCCCGAAGGAGGCCTGCTTTTCTCGCATCCTATGAAGCCCTGTTCCCAGCCTCTGGGAAAAGCGGATCTTGAAGATATTTTCTCAGGGGTTGTTTCCATGGAGCTGGGGCCGAGACCAGAGACCCAATCGCACAGGGGAAGGAAAACCACATGGACAAGTCTTTGCTCTCCAGGAGACCTCTAAGTGAAACTTACTGTGTCAGGAACGTTCTTGACTCCTATGGAGACACCCCTGTGTGTGAAGCTGTGTACCCAACAAGGGGGCACACAGGGCCTGATTCTCTCTTTGCAGCTTTGAAGCTGTCGTTCAAACAACAGCTTGAGAATCCATAGAATGCTCTCCCTTACCTCTGAGAGACTTCTCATTGCTGTAGCCTTTGGCAGTTTTTACAAATCCGCACCCAAACCCTTCTCCAAGTAGGCCTGGGTCCTGGTTTGGATGGCCATGCAATGGCGGAGCTGAGGTCAGTAAGGCACCAGTCAGGTGTCACACACTCTGGCAGCCTGCTCCTCCAGGGACAGTAAGGCCTATTTTTCCCTGCGGGAGGCTCGCTTGCCTTGCCTCCTGTGAACTGCGTTTCCCAGCCTGGGCAAACAGCGGTTCCTGGAGATCTTTTCTCAGGGGCTCTATCCCCAGAGCTGGGGTGGACCTCGGGGACCCATCTCACAGGGGAAGGAAAAACCACATGGACAGGTCTATGCTCTGTAGGAGACGTTAGTGTGTCTCATCTCTTAGGAACATTCTTGGCTCGTACAGAGACACCTCTGTGTGTAAGGCTACACACCGAACATAGGGGCACAGGGAGCCTGATTCTCTCCGTGGGGTGCTGATGCTTTGTGGCAAAGCACCTGTTTGAGAATCCATCCGCTTACGCTTCCCTCGCCTTGACAGAAGTCTCATTGCTGTGTCTCTTGGCAGTTGGGAAAGAGGTAGACCCTTACCCTTCACCAAGTAGGCCCTGATCCTAGTTTGAAAGGAAAGGCAATAGCTGAGCTGAGGCCAGTAAGGCACCCGTCAACCCTGACATATTCCCGATGCCTGCTCCTTCATGGAAAATATTGCTAGAATCTAGGAATGTCTTTGCAAGTCTGGCAAAGGGCAGTCAGGAACCTCGACCCTGCCTCTGGAATTTCTATCTTCTGAGCAGATCTGGAGGTCTCTTTCTGGAGAAGCTAACCCATTCCTTGCAAATAGAGGCTTCCAAACACAGGCTAGTTGGCTGCCTCTTCTTGCCTGAAGGAGGCTTGCTTTTCCTGCCTCCTATGATCCCTGGTTCCCAGCATGGGGGAAAAGCAGATCTTGGAGATCTTTGCTCAGGGGTTGTTTCCACGGAGCTGGGGTTGTGCCCAGAGACCCACACATACAGGGGAAGGCAAAACCACATGAACAAGTCTTTGCTCTCTAAGAGAGCTCTAGTGAACCTCAGTCTTTGACGAACGTTCTTGGCTCCTATGCGGACACCTCTGTGTGTGAAACTGCGTACCCAACATGGCGGCAGAGAGCCTGATTCTCTCTGTGCAGGTTTAATGCTGTCGTTCAGAAAACAGCTTGAGAATCCATACAATTCTCGCCCTTACCTCTGAGAGAGTTCTCATTGCAGTAGCCCTTGGCAGTTTGTAGAAATCTGCAGCTAAACCCTTCTCCAAGTAGGCCTGAGTCCCAGTTCGGAGGAACAAGCAATGGCGGAGCTAAGACCAGTATGGCACCAGTCAGTTTTCACACACTCTGGCAGCCTGCTCCTCCAGGGACAGTAAGGCTTCTTTTTCTCTGCAGGAGGCTCACTTGCCTTACTTCCTGTGAACAGCTTTTCCCAGCCTGGGCGAAAAGCGGTCCCTGGAGATCTTTTCTCAGAGGCTGTTTTCTCGGAGCTGGGGTGGACCTCGGGCACCCAACTCACAGGGGAAGGCGAAACCACATGTACAGGTGAGCACTCTGTAGGAGAGCTCTTGTGAGCCTCATCTCTCAGGAACATTCTTGGCTCCTGTAGAGACACCACTGTGTGTGAATCTACACACCCCACATAGGGGCAAAGGGAGCCTGATTCTCTCCGTGGGGTGCTGATGCTTGGTGGCAAAGAACCTTCCTGATAATCCATCCGCTTATGCTTCCCTCGCATTTACGGAGGTCTCATTGCTGTAGCCCTCGGCAGTTTGGAAAGAAGAAGACCCTTACCCTTCATAAAGTAGGGCCTTGTCCTACTTTGAATGGAAAGGCAATAGCTGAGCTGAGGCCAATAAGGCGCCAGTCAAGTCTGACATATTCCCAAAGCCTGCTTCTTCAGGAAGATAACTGTAGAATCTAGGAATGTCTTTGCAAGGCTGGCAAAGGGCAGTCAGGACCCTGCACACTGCCTCTGGAATTACCGACTTCTGAACAGATCTGGAGGTCTCCCTTAGGGGAAGCTAACCCATTCTTCCAAATAGAGGCTTCCAAACGCAGGCCGCTTGGCTGCCTCTTGCTCTCTGAAGGAGGCCTGCTTTTCCCGCCTCCTATGAACCCCACATCCCAGCCTCTGGGAAAAGCGGATCTTGAAGATCTTTTCTCAGGGGTTGTTTCCACGGAGCTGGGGCCGAGCCTGGAGCCCCAAACGCACAGGGGAAGAAAAACCACATGGACAAGTCTTTGCTCTCTAGGAGAGCTCTAGTGAACCTCACTCTGTCAGGAACGTTCTTGTTTCCTATGGAGACACCCCTGTCTGTGAAGCTGTGTACCGAACATGGAGACACAGAGTCTGATTCTCTCTGTGCAGCTTTGAAGCTGTCGTTCAAACAACAGCTTGAAAATCCATACAATGCTCTTCCTTACCCGTGACACAGTTCTCATTGCTATACCCCTTGGCAGTATTTAGAAATCCATACCCAAACCCTTCTTCTAGTAGGCCTGGGTCCTAGTTCAGAGGAACATGCAATGGCGGAGCTGAGGCCAGTAAGGCACCAGTCAGGTCTCACACACTCTTGCAGCCTGATCGTCCAGGGACACTAAGGCCTGTTGTGCCTTGCAGGAGGCTCGCTTGTGTTACCTCCTGTGAACTGCGTTTGCCAGCCTGGGGGAATAGCGGTCCCTGGAGATCTTTTCTCAGGGGCTCCTTCCACTGAGCTGGGGCGGACCTCAGGGACCCAACTCACAGGGCAAGGCAAAACCATATGGACAGGTCTATGCTCTGTAGCAGACTTCTAGTGAACCTCATCTCTCAGGAACATTCTTGGCTCCTATAGAGACACTTCTGTGTGTGAAGCTGCGTACCTAACATAGGGGCACAGAGAGCCTGATTTTCTCAGTTCATTTTGACCCTGTCGTTCAGAAAACAGCTTGAGAATCCATAAAATGCTCTCCCTGACCGCTGAGAGAATTCTCACTGCTGTAGCCCTTGGCACTTTTTAGAAATCCGCACCCAAACGCTTCTCCAAATAGGCCTGGGTCCTAGTTCGGAGGAACAGGCAATGGTGGAACTGAGGCCAGCAAGGCAACAGTCAGGTTTCACACACTCTGGCAGCCTGCTCCTCCAGGGACAGTAAGGCCTCTTTTTCTCTGCAGGAGATTCGCTTGCCTTACTTCCTGTGAACAGCGTTTCCCAGCCTCAGCGAAGCCGTTCCTGGAGATCTTTTCTCAGGGACAGTTTCCCCGGAGGTGTGGTGGACCTCGGGGACCCAACTCACAGGGGAAGGAAAAACCACATGGACAGGTCTATGCTCTGTAGGAGAGGTTTAGTAAACCTAATCTCTCAGGAACATTCTTGGCTCCTATAGAGACAACTCTGTGTGTGAAGCTACACTCCCAACATTGGTGCACAGGGAGCTTGATTCTCTTCGTGGGGTGCTGATGCTTTGTGGCAAAGCACCTGCTTGAGAATCCATCCTCTTAGGCTTCCCTCACCTTGACAGAGGTCTCATTGCTGTAGCCCTTGGCAGTTTGCAAAGAAGAAGACCCTTACCCTTCATAAACTAGGCCCTTGTCCTAGTTTGGATGGAAATGCAATAGCTGAGCTGAGGCCAATAAGGAGCCAGTCCCCTCTGACACATTCCCGAAGCCTGCTCCTTCATGGAATATAACTCTAGAATCTTGGAATGTCTTTGCAAGGCTGGCAAAGGGCAGTCAGATACCAGCACCCTGCCTCTGGAATTACCGACTTCTGAGCAGATCTGGAGGTCTCCTTTAGGAGAAGCTAACCCATTCCTTCCAAATAGAGGCTTCAAAACACAGGCAGGTGGGCTGCATTTTTGTTCCCGATGGAGGCGTGCTTTTCTCTCCTCCTACGAACCCCGGTTCCCAGACACTGGGAAAAGTGGATCTTGAAGATATTTTCTCAGGGGTTGTTTCCACGGAGCTGGGGCCGAGCCTGGAGACCCAAAGGCACAGGGGAAGGCAAGACCACATGGACAAGCCTTTGCTCTTTAGTATAGCTCTAATGAACCTCACCCTGTCAGGATCTTTCTTGATTCCTACGGAGACACACCTGTGTGTGAAGCTGCGGCTACAGAGAGCCTGATTCCCTCCGTTTACCGCTGAGTCTGCATTGCCAAGCAACAGCTTGGGAACGCAGCCTGGGGCACTTCCCTTCCCTCGGACAGAGCTCTCCTTGCGGTAGGCCTTGGTAGTTTGCATACAATGGGGCCCTAAGCCCTCTGCAAGTTGGCCTGGCTCCTAGGTCCAAAGGGCAGGCCAGAGCGGAGCTGAGGCTGTCAGGCTCCAGACACATCTCCCATACTCCTACATCCTGCTCCTACCCGGGCATGAACGCTAGAAGCTGGGAAGGAACCTGGACCGTGCAGGGGCGGGGCGAACGCGGGCGGCGTGGGGCGGGGGTCGGCTTCTGGCGGGGGTGGGGGCGGGCTTCCCAGTTGTGCTCTCAGAGGTGGACACTGAGGCTGAAAACTCGCCGGGAGCGCACCCGGGACTGGGTAAACCCGGGCTGCGGGGGTCGAGATTCAGATGGCTTTGGGTGGGGGTCGGTCCCAGTTGTGCTCCCGGGGGTCGCCACTGCGGCTGGGAACGCGCAGGGAGCGCGGCAGGGGCGGGGCTAACCCTGGCGGAGCGGGGCGGGGTCGGCTCACGGGGGGGATGGGGAGGGGTTCCCAGTTGCGCTCTCGGGGGTTGCAACTGCGGCTGGGAACGCCCATTTCGTCCGCTCCTGGGTCCCCAAGGATCGCCATCCCGTGGGTGCAGCGGAGGGCTGCGGACCACAGTTAAGGGAACTGGGACTGTGTGGAGCAGGGAACCAAGTATTCCGCCGTCTGTTGGCACATTCTCGGAGCTCCCCAACCTGGCGGTCGCAGAAAGGCCTTGCCTTTGGGGTCAAGGCCTTTACCGCTCCACCCCTCTGCTGAAAAATCTCAGAGTCTGCGCGGTTCTTCCAAGCAGCCTAGTGTCCGCTGGAAGTCCAAGGGACAGAACACTGAACTCTGGCCGGCTGGCCCAGCCCTGCTTCTGGCACTTTGTAAGCCAGCGGGCCCTTGAGCACCTGCTGGGATGGGAAAGGGAAGGGTCCATGGATTGCACCCTAGAAACTTAGTAGGGTGCATGGATTTCTACCCTGGTGGCCACCCAGGCAGCAAAGAAGGGGGGAGGGCACCTTGCTGCCCTTTCATGGCAGAATCTGTGGTTGTCCAGCTGCGTGGGCCTTTTCATGAGGACCCTGTGCAATAAAAGTTTGGTGTTTTGGAACTGAATAATTAGAACGTGTAAAAGCTTTAAATTATGTGGTGGTGTAATTAAAAAACAAAACAAAACAAAACCAAGCTCCAAGTGTTTTGCAAATGGAGGTTTAAATATTGAAGGACTGTATTCCTTGCACTGTGGCATTCTATCAAGAAGTGTGCAGGATTTTTTTTTTTTAAGAAAAGTGTTCAAAGTGAGGGAAACAGGAAACCCAGAGGTGCCCCTGTATTTTGGGGAAGGCCTTAGGAGGTCACTTGGAAATGCTGCTGGCTGTGCGGGAGGGGGGCAGATGGGCTGTGCAGGCTTGTCCTTTGCATGGATGTTCTTGTGTGTGGAAACCCAGCTCGGAGCCATCTCCTGATGTGTAAGAATTTCGCAGACAAACCTTGAGCTAAGCAATGCATTTTTTCCTAAGAAAATGTTTGTCTTAAGCGATGTAAATATCCTATGTATTTCCGCTAGACTCTGGCTTCAGGTCGGTTCCCCCAAAAGGCTCAGAAGCGATTTGAACAAAACAGCATGTTTTCCTCCTAGCTTGTTCTCCTTATCTATGTTAAGGAAATGATATATTTGCCTGCAATACTGCCTTTCTTCAAGATTCATGTCAATCAAGTTTTGGCCCGGGATGACTCACCTGCTGCCAATATTATCTCAATGCATGTCGTGGGGGAGGGGCCTGGTGCCATTCCCTGAAACAGTTCCTTTCTTTCCTTAGCTGACTGCTAGTGCCTGTAGAATATCTGGCTAAAGACCAGCAGGGGGTACTCTTACTACCCCCCCCACCCCGCCTCGAGTCTAAGTCAGCAGCTTTCTCTATCTCTTTAATACTTTAAAAACACTTGATGACACAAAAGCTCTGAGCGATCAAATCATATCAAATCTTCATTTCAGATTGAAGATGCATTCCATGGTATTGCCATCTTAAGTCTTTCCATCGTTATGGAATATCTGTCCATGTATTCAGGATAGTTTTCAGCCAGGGTGTATAATTTCCAGTGTGCCAGTCTTGTCATCCTCGTTACATCCATGGCAAAGTGTTTTATTCATGTTGATATTATTGAAAGGGAATTTTTTAAAATTCCTTTTCAGATTATTATCTGCTAATGTATACAGATAAAACTGTGTAATCATTCATTTTTATCAGTTTGGACAGCTTGATAGTTGTCTTTAATTTCTTTACTTTCTGACTCTTTAAGATTATCCTGGGACACATATGTAATGCCTCACCCCTAAATTCAGACATGTGTTCAAAGAACTTCTGTCCTTTTATTTTTTTATTTATTTATTCTTTAACATTGAAATCGTTTTGACTATGCTGGGTGTTTTTTGCTAGATGGAAGTAGCTAGGACCTCTGGACTGCAGTCTCTCATCTCTTGCTGACCTCTTGTTGACCTCTGCAGATTCCTGGTAGGTGGGAGCTTGTTAGTTCCTTGTTCCTTATCAGAACCTCCTGTGGTAAGTGTTTTTCTCTTCTCTGTTGCCTGGTAAGGGTGGGTGGTCATGGGCATCCCAAAGTTGGTTAGAAGTCAATTATTTAGGCAGGCTTGTGCACAGATATGGGAGAAGGCAATGGCACCCCACTCCTGGAAAATCCCAAGGATGGAGGAGCCTGGTAGGCTGCAGTCCATGGGGTGGCTAAGAGTCGGACACCACTGAGCGACTTCATTTTCACTTTTCACTTTCATGCATAGGAGGAGGAAATGGCAACCCACTCCAGTGTTCTTGCCTAGAGAACCCCAGAGACTGCGGGGCCTGGTGGGCTGCCATCTATGGCGTGGCACAGGGTCGGCCTCAACTGAACCACTTAGCAGCTGCAGCAGCAGCAGCAGCAGTGCATAGATATCAAAGGGGATGAGAACAGTCAGGTAGGATCACATATGTCATCGTGAAACAATACTTCTCCTCTTAGCCAAAGCTAACGAAAGATTTCTGTTCTAGGTCAACCTAGAAGAGATCACTTAAGAGGTAAAGAAACTTAAACTCCATTAGCAAAGGCAGTTCAACATCTCAAGAAAATTGTGCTAGGCACAAAACTCTTTTCTGGGGGCCTACTTTCCCTACAACCTCCTTATCCCATTCTGTACCCATTCCTTTGCTTCTCCCGTCCTGAAAATGCCACCTGTAAGACAGAACTACTTCGTTTTCCTTCTTAAAGTGTGATTGCATTCCATACATTCTTGTAATAACAAGTCATACATTTCCCTTCAGCAACCAAGAACTGACTCTTATATTGGCATTTGATAGATTGGTGAGCATACCTATCAGTGATAATAGCGCCCACCCCGCTTCCTGCAAGAACAGAACAAAACAAAACAAAACAAAAAAATTGCTTTCTTACATTTAATATGTTCGGATGGTGCCAGTCACTATTCATGCAGAGTCAAAAATCTCTTTTGTTTCTGTGTAAAAGGGAGGTCCTTTCAAGTCGTGAATGTTTAAGAAGTTTCATTTATTTGGAAGTGACCTAGCTATTCAATACACTGTCGTCACTTAGTTTAGCACCAGGATAGAAACTCAGGTAACCAAAACACCTGGAGGAACGATTGTAAGTTCAGTTCAGTTCAGTTGCTCAGTCGAGTCTGACTCTTTGTGACCCCGTGGCCTGCAGGACGCCAGGCTTCCGTGTCCATCACCAACTCCAGGGGCTTGCTCAAACTCATGTCCATCGAGTCAGTGATGCCATCCAACCATCTTATCCTCTGTCATCCCCTTCTCCTCTGCCTTCAATCAAGACTATGAGAGGCAGATATTTTAGAGTATAATTATTGTTAAGAGTTTATCTAAAAGCTCATATCACATTTACATATTTTACATTGGTTGTTGCGGTTTCCAGGTACTTTCTTGCTGACAAGCTTGTGACACATATAACAATAGAGCAATTTTTACCTCAGAAGAAACCTAGGCACTATGAACATGTTATGCTTAATGTTGTTGACTCTTAGACATGTCTATAGTGGAGGAGCAAAACCAAAAATACTAGATATTTAATATTGACTAGTTCCCAGTTCACGGGACTCTGACATTTATTTAGGTCAATGTTTTCTTGTATTTCCAGCAGTTTGATTTGGAAGGGCTGCCTTGTCTTGAGACCATTGAAATCAGAACTCAGAACTTGAGCAATATTATCAAAAAAACACAAGGCTCATACTGACATATACCTTAATCCAGACAGACAGACAAGACATCTTCCAGTTTTCCGCCTGAGATTTAAAATATTTCTTTGAGCCGTTTTCCTGGGAAGTGGGGGGGGGGGGAGTGGGGGTGGCAGCGAGGCAGGCTTGGGTAACAAGCTAATTGTTGGTCATTGCATATGCAAAGAACCAGCTTTCCGGGTTCCAAGAAAAAAGCTTCCTTGGTACCCAATTTTGTTTGGATCTATAGACTCTCATGGCCCTCCTAGGTCAGGACATCTTTCCTTTCTGTAGTCCTCGTTTGAACCCTAAATCATAGACAGCTTGGATTGTCTCTGTGGGGTGGATGTATTGTCCTCGTGTTTGACCTGGCGGCAGTAGCGAGGTCCGAGAGCCTCTCCTGGAACCGGGCGTGGGGACAGGGCTCACCGGGAGCCACTGGTGGAAGTGGGCAATGCGCCGGGAGCGCGCCAGGGGCGGGGCGATCCCAGGCGGCGCGGGTCGGGGTTCCGGTCGGGAGGGGGTGGGGGGTGGTAACAGTTGTGCTCTCGGTGGTGGCCACTGCGGCTGGAAACGCGCCGGGAGTGCACCCGGGGCGGGGTAAACCTGGGCTGCGCGGGTCGAGATTTAGATGGCTGTGGGTGGGGGTTCGGTCCCAGTTGTGCTCTCGGGGGTCGCCACTGCGGCTAGGAACGCCCATTTCCTACGCTCCTGTTTCCCCAAGGATCCACATCTAGTGGGTGCAGCGGAGGGCTGCGGGCCACAGGTCAGGGAACTGGGACTGCTTGGAGCAGGGAACCATGTATTCCGCCGTCTGTTGTCACATTCTCGGAGCTCCCCAACCTGGTGGTTGCAGAAAGGCCTCGCCCTTGGTGTCAAGGCCTTTACCGCTCCACCCCTTTGCTGAAAAATCTCAGTCTGCACGGTTTTCCCAAGCAGCTAGTGTCCCCTGGAAGTCCAAGGGACAGAACACTGAACTCTGGCCGGCTGGCCCAGCCCTGCTTCTGGCACTTTGTAAGCCAGCGGGCCCTTGAGCACCTGCTGGGATGGGAAAGAGGAAGGTCCACGGATTGCACCCTAGAAACTTAGTAGGGTGCATGGATTTCAAACCCTGGTGGCCGCCCAGGCAGCAAAGAAGGGGGGAGGGCACCTTGCTGCCCTTTCATGGCAGAATCTGTGGCTGTCCTGATGCGTGGGCCTTTTCATAGGGGACCTTGTGCAATAAAAGTTTGGTGTTTTGGTACTGAATAATTAGACATTGTAAAAAGTTTAAATTATGTGGTGGTGTAATTAAAAAACAAAACAAAACAAAACCAAGCCCCAAGTGTTTGGCACAGGGAGGGTTAAGTATTGAAGGCCTGTTTTCCTTGCACTGTGGCATTCTATCAAGAAGTGTGCAGGATTTTTTTTTTTTTTAAGAAAAGTGTTCGAAGTGGGGAAACAGGAAACCCAGAGGTGCCCCTGTATTTTGGGGGAAGGCCTTAGGAGGTCACTTGGAAATGCTGCTGGCTGTGGGGGAGGGGGGCAGATGGGCTGTGCAGGCTTGTCCTTTGCATTCATGTTCTTGTGTATAGAACCCAGCTCGGAGCCATCTCCTGATGTGTAAGAATGTCGCAGACAAACCTTGAGCTAAGCAATGCATTTGTTCCTGAGGAAATGTTTGTCTTAAGCGATGTAAATATCCTATGTATATCTGCTGGACTCTGGCTTCAGGTCGGTTCCCCCAATAGGCTCAGAAGCGACTTGAACAAAACAGTATGTTTTCCTCGTACCTTGTTCTCCTAATCTATGTTAAGGAAATGATATATTTTGCCTGGAATACTGCCTTCTTCAAGATTCATGTCAATCAGTTTTTGGCCCAGGATGACTCACCTGCTGCCAATGTGACCTCAAGGCATGTCGTGGGGGAGGGGCCTGGTGCCATTCCCTGAGACAGTGGCCTTTCTTTCCTGAGCTGACTGCTAGTGCCTGTAGAATATCTGGCTAGAGCCCAGCAGGGCGTACACCCCGCCTCAAGTCTAAGTCAGCAGCTTTCTCTATCTCATTTATACTTTAATAACAATTGATGACACAAAAGCTTCTGAGCGATCAAATCATATCAAGTCTTCATTTCAGATTGAAGATGCATTCCATGGTATTGCCATCTTAAGTCTTTCCATTGTTATGGAATACCTGTCCATGTATTCAGGATAGTTTTCAGCCAGGGTGTATAAGTTCCAGTGTGCCAGTCTTGTCATCCTCGTTACACCCATGGCAAAGTGTTGTATTCATGTTGACATTATTGAAAGGGAATTTTTTTTTAATTCCTTTTCAGATTATTATCTGGTAATATATACAGAAAAAAACTGTGTAATCTTTCGTTTTTATCAGTTTGGACAGCTTGATAGTTGTCTTTAATTTCTTTCCTTTCTCATACTTTAAGATTTTCCGGGCACCGTACATGTACTGCCTCACCCCTAATCTCAGTCATGTGCTCAAAGAACTTCTGTCCTTTATCTGTTTACTTATTTTTGCAACATTGAATTCGTTTTGACTATGCTGGGTCTCTGCTGCAAGATGGAAGTTGCTAGGACCTCTGGACTGCAGTCTTCCATCTCTTACTGACCTCTTGTTGACCTCTGCAGAATCCTGGTTGGCGGGAGCTTTGTTAGTTCCTCGTTCCTTACCAGGACCTCCTGTGGTAAGTGTTTTTCTCTTCTCTGTTGCCTTGTAAGGGTGGATGGTCATTGGCATCCCAAAGCTAGCTAGAAGTCAATTATTTAGGCAGGCTTGTGCATAGATATGGAGAAGGCAATGGCACCCCACTCCAGTACTCTTGCGTGGAAAATCCCATGGATGGAGGAGCCTGGTAGGCTGCAGTCCATGGGGGTCGCTAAGAGTCGGACACCACTGAGCGACTTCACGTTCACTTTTCACTTTCATGCATGGGAGGAGGAAATGGCAACCCACTCCAGTGTTCTTGCCTAGAGAACCCCAGGGACTGCTGGGCCTCGTGGGCTGCCGTCTATGGGGTCGCACAGAGTCGGACACGACTGAAACGACTTAGCAGCAGCGGCGGCGGCAGCAGCAGCAGAAGCAGTGCATCGATATCAAAAGGGCTGCAAACAGTCAGGAAGGATCACATATGTCACCGTGAAACACTACTTCTCCACTTAGCCAAAGCTAACCAAAGATTTCTGTTCTAGGTCAACCTAGAAGAGATCACTTAAGAGGTAAAGAAACTTAAACTCCATTAGCAAAGGCAGTTCGACATCTCAAGAAACTGTGCTAGGCACAGAACTCTTTTCTGGGGTCCACTTTCCCTACAACCTCCTTTATCCCATTCTGTACCCATTCCTTTGCTTCTCCCATCCTGAAACGGCCACCTGTAAGACAGAACTACTTTGTTTTCCTTCCTCAAGTGCCATTGCATTCCACATACTTTCTTGTAATAACAAAGTCATACATTTCCCTTCAGCAACCAAGAACTGACTTTTATATTGGCATTCGCTATAGCCCGCCCCCCTCCCCCCACCCCCAAGAACAGAACAAAACAAACAAACAATTGCTTTCTTATATTAACATGTCAGGATGGTGCCAGACACTATTCATGGAGAGTCAAAATCTCTTTTGTTTCTGTGTAAAAGGGAGGTCCTTTCAAGTCGTGAATGTTTCAGAACTTTCATTTATTTGGAAATGACCTAGCTATTCAATACACTGTCGTCACAAGGATAGAAACTCGGGTAACCAAAACACCTGGAGAAACGTTTGTTAGTTCAGTTCAGTTTAGTTGCTCAGTCGTGTCTGAATCTTTGGGACCCCGTGGCCTGAAGGACGCCAGGATTCCGTGTCTGTCACCAGCTCCAGGGGCTTGCTCAAACTCATGTCCATAGAGTCAGTGATGCCATCCAACCATCTTATCCTCTGTCATCCCCTTCTCCTCTGCCTTCAATCAAGACTATGAGAGGCAGATATTTTAGAGTATAATTATTGTAAAGAGTTTGTCTAAAAGCTCATATCACATTTACATTTTTTACTTTGTTGTTGTCGTTTCCAGGTAGTTTCTTGCTGACAAGCTTGTGACAGATATAACAATAGAGCAATTTTTACCTCAGAAGAAACCTAGGCACTATGAACATGTTGTGCTTAATGTTGTTGACTCTTAGACATGTCTATAATGGAGGAGCAAAACCAAAAATACTAGATATTTAATATTGACCAGTTCCCAGTTCACGGGACTCTGACATTCATTTAGGTCAATGTTTTCTTGTATTTCCAGCAGTTTGATTTGGAAGGGCTGCCTTGTCTTGAGACCATTGAAATCAGAACACAGAACTTGAGCAATATTATCAAAAAACACAGGGCTCACACTGACACATACCTTAATCCAAACAGACAGACAAGACATCTTCCAGGTTTCCGCCTGAGATTTAAATATTTCTTTGAGCCAGTCTTCTGGGGAGTGGGGGGATGGGGGTGGCAGTAAGGCAGGCTTGGGTAACAAGCTAATTGTTGGTCATTGCATATGCAAAGAACCAGCTTTCCGGGTTCCAAGGAAAAAAGTTTCCTTGGTAACCAACTTTGTCTGGTTCTATAGAATATCATGGCCCTCCTAGGTCAGGTCATCTTGCCTTTCTGTAGTCCTCGTTTTATCCCTAAATCATAGACAGCTTGGATTGTCTTTGTGGGGTGTATGTATTGTCCTCATTGTTTGACCTGGCGGCGGCAGCAGCGAGGTCAGAGAGCCTCTCCTGGAACCGGGCGTGGGGACGGGGCTCACCGAGAGCCACTGGTGAAGGTGGGCAGCGCCCCCTGGAGCTCGGCAGGGGCGGGGCGAACCCGGGCGGCACAGGGCGGGTGTCGGCTCCTGGCGGGGGTAGGGGAGGGCTTCCCAGTTGTGCTCTCAGAGATGGCCACTGCAGCTGGAAATGCGCCGGGAGCGCAGCCAGGGTGGGGTAAACCTGGGCTGCACAGGTCGAGATTCCGCTCGCTGTGGGTGGGGGGTTCTGTCCCTGTTGTGCTCCCGGGGGTCGCCAATATGGCTGGGAACCCGCCGGGAGCCCGGCAGGGCCGGGGCCAAACCTGGCGGCGCGGGGCGGGGTGGGGTTCCGTTCGCAGTGGGGGTCGGCTCCTGGCGGGGGTGGGGGAGGGCTTTCCAGATGTGCTGTTGGGGGTCGCCATTGCGGCTGGGAATGCCCATTTCGTGAACTCCTGGATCCCCAAGGATCGGCATCCATTGGCCACAGCGGAGGGGTGCGGAACACAGGTAAGGGAACGGGGACTGCGTGGAGCAGGGAACCATGTATTCCGCCCTGTGTTGGCACAGTCTCAGAGCTCCCCAACCTGACGGTCGCAGAAATGCCTCGTCTTTGGGATCAAGGCCTTTACCGCTCCACCCCTCTGCTGAAAAACCTCAGAGTCTGCGCGGTTTTCCCAAGCAGCCTAGTGTCCGCTGGAAGTCCAAAGGACAGAACCCTGAATTCTGGCCGGCTGGCCCAGCCCTGCTTCTGGCACTTTGTAGGCCAGCGGGCCCTGGAGCACCTGCTAGGATGGGAAAGGGGAAGGGTACGCGAATTGCACCCTGGTGGCCGCCGAGGCAGCAAAGAAGGGGGGAGGGCACCTTACTGCCCTTTAATGGCAGACAGAATCTGTGGCTGTCCTGCTGCGTGGGCCTTTTCATGGGGACCTTGTGCAATAAAAGTTTACCGGTGACCTTAGGGAACTTCCCAGTGTGCTTCTGACAGATGAGGGATGCTGTGGAGTTGGCGGGGCCTCTCAGGACTCCCCTGGGTTTGGCGCAATGGAAGAGGGCCTCATCTCCAGGGAAGGCAGGAACCTCAGGCTTCCTCTCCGTTTCGGACTCCGACCGCAGGGTCCCTGCAGAGTTGGGACAGGAGAGTCAGGAATCGTCTTGTCTGAGGAAGGGAACTCCGCTTGCCTCTCGAGGTGCTCAGAGGGTCTCAGGCCCCTTGTTGAGCTGTGTGTGGAACCTGCGGGTGTTTCCGGAAATGCACGACGGTGACAGTGCCCCTTCGTGTTGTGCCTTCACCCACTGGGTTGCCTTCGAAGAGGTGTCCGGGCCTCGGGTTCTTTTCAAGAGCGGACAGGGAAATCGGGGTCTTTCGGCATGTGGGACCACCCACGGGGCTAGTCTCAAATTTCCTAGTGAGGCCGGCTTCATCCTGAGGTGTGCTGGGAAGGCCGGGGACCCTTCCAGACAACGCAGGGGGATCGACTCTCCTGTCGCCATCAGGAGGGGAGAAGGGGCTCAGATGAAGAGGGGACGGAACCCTCGGTGTTACCCTCGAGGGAAACCGGTGTGTGGGGGACTTTTGGGGGTTGCATGAAAGGAGTCAGGTACCGTTTCGCACTTCAGGACAGAACCTGGGACTTCCCTTGAGACGCCGTAGCGGGCAAGGGCCTCATCTTGCGAAGACGTTGGGACCATGTGGATTTTCTCGAGTTGCGGCGGGATTCTAGAGTTACGACGGGGATTTCAGGCTTCCTCTTGTGTTGGCCCTGGGAAGCCTAATCTTCCATTCGAGTTGTGAGGGAAAGCTGAGGGTTGAACTCGAGTCACTGCAGGGCCAAAGAGACCTCATCTAGGCCTGTGTCCGGGACTTAACGTTCCTCTCCAGGGAAGACAGGGATCTCAGGGTGGCGTTCCAGACTCCCCCGGGGAGTCAGGCCTCGAGGTCAAGCCAAGGATGCCGCTCTCCTCTCAAGTCGCGACGCATATCTCTTGGAGCCCACTGAGTGGCCTCAAGGGAGTCCGGCCTTCTCTTCAGTTTGGAGAGAGGACTCGGGATTGTGCTCTGGGTCAGGCAGGAAAAGAAGGCCCTCACCTCGCGAGGATGGGGGCTTCTCAGGGGTTTCCTCGAGCTGCGGCGCCCGTGGGGTTTTCTCCCGAGGCAAGACGAGGATCTCAGGGAGCCTCTCATGCGGTGCCAGGGAAGTCAGGTCTCTGTGCGCGTGGCGAGGGGGAGCGCGTCATGGCTCTCGAGTCATGGGAGAGGACTAGGGCCTCCAGACGCATTGAAGAAGGACACTCGAGGTCTTTCTGGGGTTGCGGCGGGAAAGCCTCGTTACCCTCGACTTCTGCCGGGGACCTGAGGGAACTTCCCATGGTGCCTCTGATAGGTGAGGGATGCTGTGGAGTTGGCGGGGCCTCTCGGGACTCCGCTGGGCTTGGCGCAATGGAAGAGGGCCTCATCTCGAGGGGAGACAGGAAACTTAGGCTTCCTCTCCTTTTCGGACTCCAACCACAGGGTCCCTGCAGAGTTGGGACAGGAGAGTCAGGCCTCGTCTTGTCTGAGGAAGGGAACTCCGCTTGCCTCTCGAATTGCTCAGGGTGTCTCACGCACCTCGTCGAGCTGTGTGTGGAAACCGCGGGTTTTTCCGGACGACGCACGGGGGTGTCAGTGCCCCTTCGAATGGTAACTTCACCCACAGGGTTGCCTTCGAAGAGGTGTCCGGGCATCGGGTTCTTATCCAGAGCGGACTGGGAAATCGGGGTCGTTTGGCATGTGGCACAACCCGCGGGGCTCATCTCGAATTTCCTCGGGAGGCCGGCCTCATCCTGAGGTGTGCCGGGAAAGCCGGGAACCCCTTCCAGAATACGCAGGGAATCGACTCTCCTGTCGTGATGAGGAGGGGAGAAGGGGCTCAGATGAAGGGGTGCCAGGACCCTCGGTGTTCCCCTCGAGGGAACCCGGCGTGTCTAGGAAATTTTGGAGGTCGCATGAAGGGTGTCAGGTACCGTTTCGCAACTCAGGACGGAACGTGAGACTTCCCTTGAGACGCCGTAGCGGGCAAGGGCCCCATCTTGCGAAGACGTTGGGACCACGTGGTTTTTCTCGAGTTGCGGCGGGATTCTCGAGTTACGACGGGGATTTCAGGCTTCCTCTTGGGTTGGCCCTGGGAAGCCCCATCTTCCATTCGAGTTGCGAGGGAAAGCTGGGGGTTGCGCTCGAGTCACTGCAGGGCCCAAGAGACCTCATCTAGGCGTGTGTCCAGGACCTAGTAGTACTCTCAAGGGAAGACAGGGATCCCGGGGTTGCACTCCAGAGTCCCCCGTGGAGTCAGGCCTCGCCTCGAGGGGAAGCAAAGGACTCCGCTCTTCTCTTGAGCCACGACGCGGATCTCTTGGAGCCCTCTGAGTGGCCACAAGGGATTCAAGCCTAATCTTCAGTTTGGAGAGAGGACTCGGGATTGCTCTCCAGGAAAGGCAGGAAAAGAAGGCCCTCACCTCGCGAGGACGGGGGCTTCTCAGGGGTTTCCTCGAGCTGCGGCCTCCGTGGGGCTTTTCTCACGAGGCACGACGAGGTTCTCAGGGAGCCTCTCGTGCTGCGCCAGGGAAGTCAGGTCTCCGTGAGAGTGGCGTAGGGGAGAGCGTCATTGTTCTCGAGTCCTGGGAGGGGGCTAGGGCATCAAGGCTTGTAGAAGAAGGACTCTCGAGGTCTTTCTCGGCTTGCGGCGGGAAACCCTCGTTGCCCTCGACTTCTCCCGGTGACCTGAGGGAACTTCCCAGGGTTCCTCTTAGATGTGAGGGATGCTGTGGAGTTGGTGGGCCATCTCGGGACTCCTCTGGGTTTGGCGCAATCGAAGAGGGCCTCATCTCGAGGGGAGACAGGACCTCAGGCTTCCTCTCCGTTTCGTACTCCGACAGCAGTGTCCCTGCAGCGTTGGGGCAGGAGAGTCAGGCCTCGTCTTGTCTGAGGAAGGGAACTCCGCTTGCCTCTCGAGTTGCTCAGGGAGTCTCAGTCCCCTCGTGGAGCTGTGTGTGGAAACCGCGGGTGTTTCCGGAAGATGCACGGGAGTGTCAGTGCCCCTTCGTGTTGTTCCTTCACTCACAGAGTGGGCTTCGAAGAGGTGTCCGGGCATCGGGTTCTCCTCAACTGCGGACCGGGAAATCAGGGTCGTTCAACATGGGGCACCAGCCACGGGGCTTGTCTCGAATTTCCTCGCGAGGCTGGCCTCATCCTGAGGGGCGTCGTGCAGGCCGGGAACCCCTTCCAGACCACTCAGGGGAATCAACTCTCCTGTCGCGAACAGGAGAGGAGTAGGAGCTCAGAGGAAGTGGTGCCGGGACTCTCGGTGTTCCCTCAAGGGAACCTGGCATGTCGGGGAACTTTTGGATGTCGCATGAAGGGTGTCAGGTACCGTGTCTCACTTCACGACGGAACATGGGACTTCCCTTGAGACGCCGTACCGGGCAAGGGCCTCATCTTGCGAAGACGTTGAAACCACGTGGTTTTTCTCGAGTTGCGGCAGGATTCTCGAGTTTCGACGAGGATTTCAGGCTTCCTCTTGGGTTGGCCTTGGGAAGCCCCATCTCCCATTCAAGTAGCGAGGGAAATCTGGGGGTAGCGCTCGAGTCACTGCAGGGCCAAATAGACCTCATCAAGGCGTGTGTCCGGGAACTAATATTCCTCTCCAGGGAAGGCAGGGATCTCGTGGTTGCATTTCAGGCTCCCTCGGGGAGTCAGGCCTCGTCTCGAGGGGAAGCCAAGGACTCCGCTCTCCTCTCGAGTGGCGACGCGGATCTCTTGGAGCCCACTGAGTGGCCTCAAGGGAGTCCAGCCTCCTCTTCAGTTTGGAGAGAGGACCCGGGATTGCTCTCCAGGCCATGCAGGAATAGAAGGCCCTCAGCTCGCCAGGACGGGGGCGTCTCAGGTGTTTCCTCGAGCTGTGGCGCCCGTGGGGGTTTTCTCCCGAGGCACGACGAGGATCTCAGGGAGCCTCTCGTGCTGCGCCAGGGAAGTCAGGTCTCCATGCGCGTGGCGAGGGGGAGTGCGTCATGGCTCTCGAGTCACGGGAGGGGACTAGGGCCTCGAGACGCATTGAAGAAGGACTCTCGAGGTCTTTCTAGGGTGGCGGCGGGAAACCCTCGTTTCCCTCGCCTTCTGCCGGGGATCTTAGGGAACTTTCCAGGGTGCCTCTGAGAGGCGAGGGATCCTGTGGAGTTGGCGGGGCCTCTCGGGACTCCGCTGGGTCTGGCGCAACGGAAGAGGGCCTCACCTCGAGGGGAGGCAGGAACCTCAGGCTTCCTCTCCGTTTCGGCTCCGACCACAGGGTCCCTGCAGAGTTGGGACAGGGGAGTCATGCCTCGTCTTGTCTGAGGAAGGGAACCCCGCTTGCCTCTCGAGTTGTCAGGGGTTTTCAGGCCCCTCGTCGAGCTGTGTGTGGAACCCGCGGGTCTTTCCGGATGATGCACGGGGGTGTCAGTGCCCCTTCGTGTTGTGCCTTCACCCACAGGGTTGCCTTTGAAGAGGGGTCCAGGCGTCGGGTCCTTCTCAAAAGCGGCCCAGGGAATCGGGGGCATTTGGCATGTGGCACCACCCACGTGGCTCGTCTCGAATTTCCCTGTGAGACCGGCTTCATCCTGAGGTGCACCGGGAAGGCCGGTAACCCCTTCTGAACCACGCAGGGGAATCGACTCTCCTGTCGTGATCAGGAGGGGAGAACGGGCTCAGATGAAGCTGTGCCGGGACACTCGGTGTTCCCTCGAGGGTACCCGGCGTGTCGGGGAGCTTTTGGGGGTCGCACGAAGGGTGTCAGGTACTGTTTCGCACTTCAGGGTGGAACATGGGACTTCCCTTGTGATGCTGTAGTGGGCAAGGGCCTCATCTTGCGAAAACGTTGGAACCACGTTTTTTTCTCGAGTTGCGTCGGGATTCTCAAGTAACGATGGGGATTACAGGCTTCCTCCTCTGTTGGCCCTGGGAAGCCCAGTCTTCCATTCGATTGGCGAGGGAAAGCTGGGGGTTGCGCTCGAGTCACTGCAGGGCCGAAGAGACCTCATCTAGGCTTGTGTCCAGGACCTAATGTTCCTCTCCAGGGAAGGCAGGGATCTCGGGGTTGCATTCCAGGATCCCCCTGGGTGTCAGGCCTCGGCTCGAGGGGAAGCAAAGGACTCCGCTGTCCTCCCGAGTCGCGACGCGGATCTCTTGGAGCCCCCTAGTGGCGTCAATGGAGACAAGCCTCCTCTTCCTTTTGGAGAGAGGGCTCGGGATTGTTCTCCAGGCCATGCAGGAAAAGAAGGCCCTTCACCTCGCGAGGACGGGGGCGTCTCAGGGGTTTCCTCGAGCTGTGGCACCCGTGGGGGTTTTCTCGCGAGGCACGGCGAGGATCTCAGGGAGCCTCTCGTGCGGCGCCAGGGAAGTCAGGTCTCCCTGCACGTAGCGAGGAGGAGCGTGTTGTGGCTCTCGAGCAATGGGAGGGGACTAGGGCCTCAAGACGCGTTGAAGAGGGTCTCTCGAGGTCTTTCTCGGGTTGTGGCGGGAAAAAGTCGTTTCCCTCGTCTTCTACCGGGGACCTTAGGGAACTTCCCAGGGTGTCTCTGAGAGTTGAGGGATACTGTGGAGTTGACGGTGCCTCTCGGGACTCCGCTGGGTTTGTCGCAATGGAAGAGGGGCTCATCTCGAGGGGAGGCAGGAACCTCAGACTTCCTCTCTGTTTCGGACTCCAACATCGGGGTCCCTGCGGAGTTGGGACAGGAGAGTCAGGCTACGTCTTTTCTGAGGAATGGAACTCCGCTTGCCTCTCGAGTTGTTCATGGGATTTCAGGCCCCTTGTCAAACTGTGTGTGGAATCTGCATGTTTTTCCAGACGATGCACGGGGGTGTCAGTGACCCTTCGTTTTGTGTCTTCATCCACAGGGTTGCCTTCGAAGAGGTGTCCGGGCATCGTGTTCTTATGAAGAGCGGACTGATAAATCGGGGTCGTTCAGCATTTGGCACCACCCACGTGGCTAGTCTCGAATTTCCTCATGAAACCGGCCTCATCCTGAGGTGTGCCGCGAAGGTCATGAAACCCTTCCAGACAAAGCAGAGGATTTGACCCTCCTGTGGCGATCAGGAGGGGAGAAGTGGCTCAGATGAAGTGCTGCTGGGAACCTCGGTGTTTCCCTCAAGTGAGACAGGTATGTCGGGTAACTTTTGGGGTCACATAAAGCGTCCCAAGTACCGTTTCGCTCTTCAAAATGGAACGTTGGACTTCTCTTGGGGTGCTCCAGCGGGCATGGGCCTCATCTTGGAATGACTGAGGAACCACTTGGTTTTTCTCGAGTTGCGGTGGGATATTTGAGTTACCACAGGGAATTCATGCTTCCTCTTGTGTTGGCCCACAAAAGTCTTATCTTCCATTGGAGATTCGAGGAAGAGCTGGAGGTGCGCTCTAGTCACTGAAGGCAAGAGAGACCCCACCAAGGCTTGTGTGCAGGACCTAATGTTCATGTCAAGGCTCGACAGAAATCTCGGGGTTGCATTCCAGACTCACCTTGGAGTCAGGCCTCGTCTCGAGGGGAAGCAAAGGACTCTGCTCTCCTCTCGAGTCGGACGGGTATGTCTTGGAGCCCACTGAGTGGCTTAAAGGGAGTCAAACCTCCTCTGGTGTTTGGAGGGAAGACACGGGATTGCTCTCCAGGGAATGCATGAAATGAAGGCCCTCATCTCCCAATGACTGGGGCGTCTCGTAGGTTTTCTCGAGCTGTGGCGCTAGTGTGGGGTTTCTCACGAAGTAAGACTGGGAGCTCAGTGAGTCTCGCACGTGGTGCCAGGGCAGTCAGGTCTCTATGCACGTGGTGAGAGGGAGCCCGTCATTGTTCTCGAGTCATGGTAGGGGAATTGGGCCTGAAGACGTGTTAAAGAAGGACTCTCGAGGTCTTTCCTGGGTTGCAGAAGGAAACCCTGGGTTCCATTGACTTGTGCAAGTGACCTCAGGAAGCTTCTCAGCGTGCCTCTGAGAAGTCAGGGTCACTGTGGAGTTGGGAGGGGCCTCTCGGAACTCCACTGGGTTTGGTGCAATGGAAGAGGGCCTCATGACAAGTTGAGGCAGGAACCTCAGGGTTCCTCTCCTCGCTTCAAATGCGCTGGATCTGACTCGGATCACAGAGTCCCTGCAGAGTTGGGACAGGAGAGTCAGGCCTCGTCTTGTGTGGAGGAATGGAACTCCGCTTGTCTCTCGCGTTGTTCATGGGGTGACAGGCCACTTGTCGATTTGTATGTGGAACTTGCGGGTTTTTCTGGACGATGCACTGGGGTGTCACTGCCCCTTCGTGTTGTGCCTTGATCCACAGGATTGCCTTCGAGTTGGGTTCTGCCATCGGGTTCTTATCAAGAGCGGACCAGGGAATCGGGGTCTTTTGGCATGCCGCACCACCCACGAGGCTATGTCTCAAATTTCCTCGTGAGACTGGCCTCATCTTGATGTGCGCCAGGAAGGTCGGGAATGTCTTCCAGACAAAGCAGGGGAATCGAACCTCCTGTCGCGATCAAGAGGGGAGAAGAGTCTCAGATGAAGTGGTGCCGGGAACCTCGGTGTTCTCCTCAAGTGAGAATGGTATGTCGGGGAACTTTTGGGGTCGCATCAAGGGTTCCAAGTAACTTTTCGCTCTTCAATACGGAACGTAGGACTTCTCTTGAGACGCTGTAGCGGGCAAGGGCCTCATCTTTCGATGACGGGGGAACCATGTGGTTTTTCTTGAGTTGGGGCGGGATTCTCGAGTTACGACGGGGAATTCAGGCTTCCTGTTCAACTGGCCCAGGGAAGTCCAGTTTTCATTCGAATTGTGAGTTAGAACTGGGGATTGCTCTCGAGACACTGCAGGGCCAAATAGACCTCATCTAGGCTTGTGTCCAGGACCTAATGTTCCTCTGCTGGGGTGACAGCGATCTCGGCATTGCATTCTCGACTCACCCGGGGAATCAGGCCTCGTCTCGAGGGGAAGCCAAGGACACCGCTCTCCTGTCAAGTCGCGACGGGTATATCTTGGAGCTCACTGTGTGGCCTAAAATGAGTCAAGCCTCCTGTGGAGTTTGGAGAGAGGACTCAGGATTGCTCTCCAGGCCATACAGCAACAGAAGGCCCTCATCTCGTGAGGACTGGGGCGTCTCGTGGGTATTCTCGAGCTGCGGCTCCAGTGTGGTGTTGCTCACGAGGTATAATGGGGAGCTCAGGGAGCCTCTCCTGTGGCGCCAGGGAAGTCAGGTTTCTATGCGCGTGGCTAGGGGGAGCGCGTCATTGCTCTCGAGTCATGGTAGGGGAATCGCACCTCAAGACGCGTTGAAGAAGGACTCTCGAGGTCTTTTACGGGTTGGGGCAGGAAACCCTTGGTTCCCTCGACTTGTGCCGGTGATCTCAGGAAGGTCTAAGGGTGCCTCTGAGAAGTCAGGGATACTGTGCAGTTGGGAGGGGCCTCTCGGGACTCCACTGGGTTCGGTGCAATGGAAGAGGGCCTCATCTCGAGTGGAGGCAGGAAACTCATGTTTCCTCTCCTGACTTCCCCTGGGCCAGATCTGACTCGGATCGCAGTTTCGCTGCAGAGTTCGAACAGAAGAGTCAGGCCTCGTCTTGTGTGGAGGAATGGAACTCTGCTTGCCTCTCCAGTTGTTCACGGGGTGACAGGTCACTTCTCGAGCTGTGTGTGGTACCTGCGGGTTTCTCCGGACGATACCCAGGGGTGTCAGTGCCCCTTCGTGTTGTGCCTTCATCAAAAGGGTTATCTCCAAAGAGGTGTCCGGGCATTGGGATCTTATCAAGAGCGAACCGGGAAATCGGGGTCTTTCGGCATGTGTCACCATCCACGAGGCTATGTCTCGAATATCCTCGTGAGACCGGCCTCATCCTGGGATGCACCGGGAAAGGCGGGAACCCCTTCAAGACAAAACAGGGGAATCGACCCTCCTGTCGCGATCAGGAGGGGAGAAAGGGCCCAGATGTAGTGGTGCCAGGAATCTCGGTGTTCTCCTCGAGTCAGACCAGTGTGTCGAGGAACTTTTGAGGTCGCATCAAGGGTGCCAATACCGTTTCGCAATTCAAGACGGAACGTGGGACTTCTCTTGAGACGCTGTAGGGGGCAAGGGCCTCATCTTGCGATGACAGGGGAACCAAGTAGCGTTTCTCGAGTTGTGGCGGGATTCTCGAGTTTCGACGGGGAATACAGTCTTCCTCATGTGTTGGCCCAGGGAAGTCCTATCTTCCATTCGAGTTTCAAGGGAGAGCTGGGGATTGCCCTCGAGTCACTGTAGGGCAAAATAGACCTCATCTAGGCTTGTGTCCAGGACTTAATGTTCATCCCTAGGGGTGACAGGGATCTCGGGCTTGCATACCAGACTCACCTGGGGAATCAGGCCTCGTCTCGAGGGGAAGCAAAGAACTCCGCTGTCCTTTTGAGTCGCGATGGGTATCTCTTGGAGCCCACTGTGTGCCCTAAAGGGAGTCAAGCCTCCTGTGCTGTTTGGATAGAGGACTCGGGATTCCTCTCCAGGCCATGCAGGAAAAGAAGGCCCTCATCTCGCGATGACGGCGGCGTCTTGTGGGTTTTCTAGACTGCCGCGCTAGTGCCGGGTTTCTGACGAGGTACGAGAGGGAGCTCAGGGAGCCTCTCGTGTGGCGCCAGGGAAGTCAGGTCCCCATGAGATGGCTAGGGGGAGTTCGTCATTGCTCTCGAGTCATGGTACGGTAATCGGGCCTCAAGACGGGTTGAAGAAGGACTCTCGAGGTCTTTCTCGGGTCACTGCATAAAACCCAGGGTTCCCTTGACTTGTGCCTGCGACCTCAGGGAGCTTCTCAGAGTGCCTCTGAGAAGTCAGGGATACTGTGCAGTTTGGAGGGGCCTCTCGAGACTCCTCTGCATTTGGTGGAATGTAAGAGGGACTCATCTCGAGTTGAAGCAGGAACCTCAGTGTTCCTCTCCATTTCTGACTCAGATCGCAAGGTCCCTGCATGTTGGTACAGGAGAGTCAGGCCTCGTCTTTTCTGGAGGATGGGACTCCTCTTGCCTCTCGAGTTGTTCTCGAGGTGACAGGCCACTTGTCGAGCTGTGTGTGTAGCCTGCCCGTTTTTCCGGATGATGCACAGGTGTGTTAGTGCCCCTTCGTGTTGTACCTTCATACTCAAGGCTGCCTTCCAAGAGGTGTCCGAGCATCGGATTCTTCTCAAGAGCGGACCGGGAAATTGGAGTCTTTCAGCAAGTGGCACCGCCCACAAAGCTACGTATCGAATTTACCCATGAGACCGGCCTCATCCTGAGATGTGCAGGGAAGGTCGGGCCCCCTTGCAGACAAAGCAGGGGAATCGACGCACCGGTCACGATCAGGAGGGGAGAAGGGGCTTAAATGAAGTGGTGCCGGGAACCTCGGTGTTCCCCTTGAGTGAGACCGGCGTGTTGGGGGACTTTTGGGGTCGCATCAAGGGTGCCAAGTACCGTTTCGCATTTCAAGACGGAACCTGGGACATCTTTTGAAACGCTGTAGCGGGCAAGGGCCTCATCTTGCGATGACGGGAGAACCACGTGGTTTTGCTCGAGTTGCGGCGGGATTCTCGAGTTATGACCGGGAATTTAGGCTTCCTCTTGTTGGCCTTGAAATCCAACCTTCCATTCGGGTTGCGAGGGGGAGCTGGGGATTGCGCTAGAGTCACTGCAGGGCAAAAGAGACCTAATCTAGGCTTGTGTCCAGGATCTAAAGTTGCTCTCCAGGGGCGACAGGGATCTCGGGTTTGCATTCCAGACTCATCCGGGGAGTCAGTTCTCACCTCGAGGGTAAGCAAAGAATTCCGCTCTCGTCTCGAGTCGCGATGGGTATCTCTTGGAGCCCAATGTGTGTACTAAAGGGAGTCAAGCCTCCTGTGGAGTTTGGAGAGAGGACTCGGGATTGGACTCCAGGCCATGCAGGAAAAGAAGGCCCTCATCTCGAGATGACGGTGGCGTCTCGTGGGTTTTCTCCAGCTGCGGCGCCAGTGTGGGGTGTCTCATGAAGTACCACAGGGATTTCAGGGAGCCTCTTGTGTGGCGTCAGGAAAATCCAGTATTCCATTCGAGTTGCAAGTTAGAACTGGGGATTGCTCTCCAGTCACTGCAGGGCAAAATAGACCTCATCTACGCTTGTGTCCAGGACCTAGTGTTCCACTACTGGGCCGACAGGGATGTCAGGGTTGCATTCTCGACTCACCCGGAGAGTCAGGCCTCGTCTTGAGGGGAAAAAAAGGACTCCACTCTCCTGTCGAGTCGCGACGGGTATCTCTTGGAGCCCACTGCGTGGCGTAAAGGGAGTGAAGCCTCCTATGGAGTTTGGAGAGATGACTCGGGATTGTTTTCCTGGCCATGCAGGAAAAAAGGCCCTCATCTCGCGATGACGGGGGCGTCTCGTGGGTTTTCTCCAGCTGCGGCGCCAGTATCAGATTTCTCACGAGGTATGACGGGGAGCTCAGAGAGCCTCTCGTGTGGTGCTAGGGACGTCAGGTCTCCGTGCG
Organism: Bubalus kerabau; assembly: GCF_029407905.1. Taxonomy (NCBI): domain Eukaryota; kingdom Metazoa; phylum Chordata; class Mammalia; order Artiodactyla; family Bovidae; genus Bubalus; species Bubalus kerabau. The sequence continues at coordinate 972,777 of NW_026577909.1, read as the reverse complement.
TGTGGTGAAGGGGAGTGCGTGATTGCTCTCGAGTCATACTAGGCGAATCGGGCCTCAAGACGCATTGAAGAAGGACTCTTGAGGTCTTTCTTGGGTTGCGGCAGGGAACCCTGGGTTCCCTCGACTTGTGTCAGTGACCTCAGGCAACTTCTCAGGGTGCCTCTGAGAAGTCAGGGACACTGTGGATTTGGGAGGGGCCTTTCGTTACTCAACTGGGTTTGGTGCAATCGAAGAGGGCCTCATCTCGAATGGAGGCAGGAACCTCAGGGGTCCTCTCCATTTCTGACTCGGGTCGCAGAGTACCTGCCGAGTACGGACAAGAGAGTCACGCCTCGTCTTCCGTGGAGGAATGGATCTCCGCTTGCCTTTCGAGTTGTTCACGGAGTGACAGGCCACTTGTTAAGCTGTGTGTGGAACCTGCGGGTTTTTCCGGACGATGCACAGGGGTGTCAGTGCCCCTTCGTGTTGTGCCTTCATCCACAGGGTTGCCTTCAAAGAGGTTTCCGGGCATCGGGTTCTTTTCAAGAGCGTACCAGAAAATTGGGGTCTTTCAGCATGTGGTACCACCCACGAGGCTACGTCTCGAATTTCCTCGGGAGACCGGCCTCATCCTGAGGTTCGCCGGGAAGGTAGGGAACCCTTGCAGACAAAGCAGGGGAATCGACACACGGGTCGCGATCAGAAGGGGAGAAGGGGCTCAGATGAAGTGGTGCCGGGAACCTCGGTGGTCCCCTTGAGTGAGACCGGTATTTCACGGCACTTTTGAGGTCGCATCAAGGGTGCCAAGTACAGTTTCGCACTTCAAGACGGAACGTGGGAATTCTCTGGAGATGCTGTAGCGGGCAATGGCCTCATATTGCGATGACGAGGGAAACACGTGGTTTTTCTCGAGTTGCGGCGGGATTCTCGAGTTACGATGGGGAATTCAGGCTTCCTCTTTTGTTGGCCCAGGAAGTCCAATCTTCCATTCAACTTGTCAGAGAGAGCTGTGGGTTGCTCTCGAGTCACTTCAGGGCAAAGAGTCCTCATCTAGGCTTGGGTCCAGGACGTAGTGTTCCTCTCCAGGGGCAACAGGTATATCCGGGTTGCATTCCAGTCTCACCCGGTGGGTCACGCCTCGTCTCGAGTGGAAGCAAAGGACTCCACTATCCTCTCGAGTCGCGACGTGTAACTCTTGGAGCCCAATGAGTGGCCTAAAGAGAGTCAAGCGTCCTGTGTAGCTTGGACAGAAGGTTCACGCTTGATCTTCATACCATTCAGTTAAAGATGGCCCTCCTCTCGTGATGACGGGAGCGTCTCATGGGTTTTCTCGAGCTGCGGCGCCAGTGTGGGGTTTCTCACGAGATATGATGGGGAGCTCAGGGAGCCTCTTGTGCGGCGCCAGAGAAGTCAGGCCTCCATGCGTGTGGCCAGGCAGATCCCGTCATTGCTCTGGAGTCATGGGAGGGACTAGGGCCTCAAGACGCATTTAAGAAGGACTCTCGAGGTCTTTCTTGGGTTGGGGCGGGAAACACTCGTTTCCCTCGACCTCTACCGGGGACCTTAGGGAACTTCCCAGGTGCCTCTGAGAGGTGAGGGATACTGAGGAGTTAGAGGGGCCTCTCGGGACTCGACTAGGTTTGACGAAATGAAAGAGGGCCTCATCTCGATTGGAGGCAGGAACCTCAGGCTTCCTCTCCATTTCTGACTCCGACCGCAGGTCCCTGCAGGGTTAGGACAGGAGAGTCAGGCCTCGTCTTGTCTGAGTAATGGAACTCTGCTTGCCTCTTGAGTCGTTCAGTGGGTCTCAGGCCCCTTGTCGAGCTGTGTGTGGAACCTGCGGGTGTTTCCAGAAGATGCACGGGGGTGTCATTGCCCCTTCATTTGGTGCCTTCCCCCACAGGGTTGCCTTCAAACAGGTGTCCGGGCATCAGGTTCATTTCAAGAGAGGACCGGGAAATCGGGGTCGTTCGACATGTGGCACCACCCACGTGGCTCATCTCGAATTTCTTCGTGAGACCAGCATCATCCTGAGGTGCGCCGGGAAGGCCGGGAACACCATCCACACAAAGAAGGGGAATCGACTCTCCTGTCGCGATCAGGAGGGGAGATGGGGCTCAGATGAAGTGGGGCCGGGACTCTAGGTGTTCCACTCGAGGGAACCCGGCGTTTCAGGGAACTTTAGGGGTCGCATCAAGGGAGCCAAGTACCGTTTCCCACTTCAGGACGGAACATGGGACTTCCCTGGAGACGCTGTAGCGGGCAAGGGCCTCATCCTGTGAAGACGTTGGAACCACGTCATTTTTCTCGAGTTGCGTCTGGATTCTCGAAAACGACGTGGATTTCAGGTTTCCTCTTGGGTAGGCCCTGGGAAGCCCAATCTTCCCCTGGAGTTTGGAGGGAAAGCTGGGGGTTCTGCTCGAGTCACTACAGGGCCAAAGAGACCTCATCGAGGCGTGTGTCCAGGACCTAATATTCCTCTCAAGGGAAGACAGAGATCTCGGGTTTCCATTCCAGACTCCCCCGGGGAGTCAGGCCTCGCCTCGAGGGGAAGCAGAGGACTCCACTTTCCTCTCAAGTCGCGACACGGATCTCTTGGAGCCCAATGAGTGGACTCAAGGGTGTCGAGCCTCCTCTTCAGTTTGGAGAGAGGACTCGGGATTGCTCTCCAGGTCAGGCAGGAAAAGAAGGCCCTCATCTCGCGATGACGGGGGCATCTCATGGGTTTCCTCAGGCTGCGGCGCCCGTGGGGGTTTTCTCACGAGGCACGACGAGGACCTCAGGGAGCCTCTCATGCGGCGCCAGGGAACTCATGTCTCCATGCGCATGGCGAGGAGGAGCTGGTCATTACTCTCGAGTCATGGGAAGTGACTAGGGCCTCAAGACGCATTGAAGGACTCTCGAGGTCTTTCTCGGGTGGCGGCGGGAAACCCTCATTTCCCTCGACTTCTGCAGGGGACTATAGGGAACTTACCAGGGTGCCTCTGAGAGGTGAGGAATGCTGTGGAGTTGGCAGGGCCTCTCGGGACTCTGCTGGGTTCGGCGCAATGGAAGAGGGCCTCATCTCGAGGGGAGGCAGGAACCTCAGGCTTCCTCTCCGATTCTGACTCCGACTGCCTGGTGCCTGCAGTGTTGGGACAGGAGAGTCATGCCTCGTCTTGTCTGAGGAATGGAATTCTGGTTGCCTCTCGAGTTGTTCCGGGAGTCTCAGGCCCCTTGTCGAGCTGTGTGTAGACCCTGCGGGTTTTTCCGGATGATGCACGGGGGTGTCAGTGCCCCTTCGTGTTGTGCCTTCACTCACAGGGTTGCCTTCAAAGAGGTGTCCGGGAAACGGGTTCTTATCAGGAGCGGACCGCAAAATCGGTGTCATTCGGCACGTTGCACCTCACACATGGCTAGTCTCGAATTTCCTCCTGAGACCGGCCTCATCCTGAGGTGCACCGGGAAGGCCGGGAACCCCTTCCAGAGAAAGCAGGGGAATCGACTCTCCTGTCGTGATCAGGAGGGGAGAAGTGGCTCAGATGAAGTGGTGCCGGGACCCTTGGTGTTCCCCTCGAGGGAACACAGCGTGTCGGGGAACTTTTGCGGTCGCATCAAGGGTGTCAAGTACCGTTTAGCACTTAAGGACAGAACATGGGACTTCCCTGGAGACGCCGGGAATTTCGGTGTTCCCCTGGAGTGAGACCGGTATGTTGGGGAACTTTGGGGTCGCATCAAGGGTGCCAAGTAGCATTTCGAACTTTAAGATGGAACGTGGGACTTCTCTTGAGACTCTAGCTGGCAAGGGCCTCATATTGCGATGAAGGGGGAACCACATGGTTTTTAAGACTTGAGGCTGAATTCTCGAATTACGATGGGAAATTCAGACTTCCTCATGTGTTGACCGTGGGAAGCCCAATCTTCCATTCAAATTGTGAGGGAGAGATGGAGGTTGCTCTCGATCACTGTAGGGCAAAATAGACCTCATCTAGGCTTGTGTCTAGGACATAATGTTCCACTCCAGGGGCAACAGGGATCTCGGGGTTGCATTCCAAACTCACCCGGGGAGTCAGGCCTCGTCTCGAGGGAAGCAAAGGACTCCGCTCTCCTCTCGAGTCGCACCGGGTATTTCTTGGAACCAACTGAGTGGCCTAAAGGGAGTCAATCCTCCTGTGAAGTTTGGAGAGAGGACCAGGGATTGCTCTCCAGGTCAGGCAGGAAAAGAAGGCCCCCATCTCTCCTTGACGGGGGCATCTTGTGGTTTTTCTCGAACTGCGGCGCCACTGTGGGTTTTCTCACGAGGTACGATGGGGTACTCAGGGAGCCTCTTGTGTGGTACTAGGGAAGTCAGTTTTCCTGCTTGTGGCGAGGGGATCGCGTCCTTGCTCTGGAGTCATGGTAGGGGAATCGGGCATCAAGAGACGTTGAAAAAGGACTCTCCAAGTCTTTCTCGGGTTACTTCAGGAAACTCTGGGTTCCCTCGACTTGTGCCAGTGACCTCAGGTAGCTTCTCAGGGAGCCTCTGAGAATTCAGGGATACTGTGGTGTTGGGAGGGGCCTCTCGGGACACCACTGAGTTTGGTTCAATGGAAGAGGGCCTCTTCTCTAGTTGAGGCAGGAACCTCAGGGTTCCTCTCCATTTCTGACTCCAATTGCAGGGTCCCTGAAGAGTTGGGACAGGAGAGTAAGGCCTCGTCTTGTGTGAAGGAATGCAACTTCACTTGCCTCTCGAGTTGTTCACGAGGTGACAGTCCACATTTGGAGCTGTGAGTGGAATCTGCGGGTTTTTCCAGACGATGCATGGGGATGTCAGTGTCCCTTCGTGTTGTGCCTTCATCCACAGGGTTGCCTTCGAAGAGATGTCCGGGCGTCAGGTTCTTATCTAGAGTGGACCGGGAATTCGGGATCTTTCAACATGTGGCACCAACCATGAGGCTACTTTTTGAATTTCCTCATGAGACCGGCCTCATCCGGAGGTTCGCGGGGAACGTCAGGAACCCCTTGCAGACAAAGCATGGGAGTCGACCCTTCTGTCGCGATCAGGAGGGGTGAAGGGGCTCACAGGAAGTGGTGCCATGAACTTTGGTGTTTCCCTCAAGTGAGACCGGTATGTCAGGGAACTTTGGGGGTCGCATCAAGGGTGCCAAGTACCGTTTTGTACTTCAGGATGGAACGTGGGACTTCTCTTGATACGCTGTAGAGGCCAAGGGCCTCATCTTGCGATGACGGGGGAGCCACGTGGTTTTTCTCGAGTTGCGGCAGGATTCTCGAGTTACGACGGGGATTTCAGGCTTCCTCTTGTGTTGGGCCAGGGAAGTCCAATCATCCATTCGAGTTGCGAGGGAGAGCTGGGGGTTGTGCTCGAGTCAGTGCAGGGCAAAGGAGACCTCATTTAGGCTTGTGTCCAAGACCTAATGTTCCTCTCCAAGGGCCACAGGGATCTCAGGTTTGCATTCCAGACTCACCCAGGGAGTCAGGCCTCATGTCGAAGGGAAGCAAAGGACTCCGCTCTCCTTTCGAGTTGCGACGGGCACCTCTTGGAGCCCACTTTGTGGCCTAAAGGGAGTCAAGCCTCCTGTGAAGTTTGGAGAGAGGACTTGGGACTGCTCTCCAGGCCATGCAGGAAAAGATGGCCCTCATCTCGCGATGACGGAGGGGTCTTGTGTGTTTTCTCGAGCTGCATCGCCAGTGTGGGGTTTCACACGAGGTACGACAGGGAGCTCAGGGAGCCTCTCATGTGGCGCCAGGGAAGTCAGGTCTCCATGTGCGTGGCGAGGGGGAGCGCGTTATTGCTCTCGAGCCATGGTAGGGGAATCTGACCTCAAGACGCGTTGAAGAAGGACTCTCGAGGTCTTTCTTCAGTTGTGGCAGGAAACCCTTATTTCCCTCGACATTTGCCGGTGGCCTCAAGGAGCTTCTCAGAATGCCTATGAGAAGTCAAGGATACTGTGGAGATGGGAGTGGCCTCTCGGGACTCCACTGGGTTTGTTTTAATGGAAGAGGGCCTCATCTCGGGTTGAGGCAGGAACCTCAGGTTTCCTCTCCATTTCTGACTCAGATCGAAGCGTGCCTGCAGAGTTGGGATTGGATACTCAGGCCTCGTCTTGTCTGAGGAAGGGAGCTCCGCTTGCCTCTCTCGTTGTTTAAGGGGTGACAGGCCAGTTGTGGAGCTGTATGTGGATCCTGTGGGATTTTCCGGATGATGAACAGGGTTGCCAGTTCCCCCTCGTGTACTGCCTTCATCCACAGGGTTGCCTTAGAAGAGGTGTCCGGGCATCGGGTTCTTATCAAGAGCAAGACCGAGAAATCAGGGTCTTTCGGCATGTGGCACCAACACGAGGCTACGTCTCGAATTTCTTCGTGAGACTGGCCTCATCCTGAGGTGCGCCATGAAGGTCGGGAACCCCTTCTAGACAAAGCAGGGGAATCGACCTTCCTGCCGTGATCAGGAGGGGAGAAGGGGCTCAAATGAAGTGGTGCCAGGAACTTCGGTGTTCCCTTGGAGTGAGACCGGTATATTGGGGAACTTTTGGGGTCGCATCAAGGGTGCCAAGTAGCATTTCGAACTTTATGACGAAACATGGGACTTCTCTTGAGACTCTGTAGCGGGCAAAGGCCTCATATTGCGATGAATGGGGAACCACGTGGTTTTTAAGAGTTGCGGCGGGATTCTCGAGTTACAACGGGAAATTCAGACTTCCTCTTGTGTTGGCCCAGTGAAGACCAATCTTCCATTCGAATTGCGAGGGAGAGATGGGTGTTGCTCTCGAGTCACTGTAGGGCAAAATAGACCTCATCTAGGCTTTTGTCCAGGACATAATGTTCCTCTCCAGGGGCAACAGGGATCTCGGGGTTGCATTCCAGACTCACCCGAGGTAAGGCCTCATCTCGAGGGGAAACAAAGTACTCTGCTCTCCTCTCCAGTCGCGACAGGTATCTCTTGGAGCCCATTGAGTGGCCTAAAGGGAGTAAAGCCTCCTGTGAAGTTTGGAGAAAGGACCAGGGATTGCTCTCCAGGTCAGGCAGGAAAAGAAGTCCCCAATCTCGCGATGACGGTGGCGTCTCGTGGGTTTTCCCGAGCTGTGGCGCCAGTGTGGGGTTTCTCACGAGGTATGACGGGGAGCTCAGGGAGCCTCTCATGTGGCGCCAGGGAAGTCAGGTGTCCATGCGCATGGCGAGGGGCAGCGTGTCATTGCTCTCGAGTCATGGTAGGGGAATCCGTCCTCAAGACGCGTTGAAGACGGACTCTTGAGGTCTTTCTCGGGTTGCGGCAGGAGACCCTGTGTTCCCTCGACTTGTGCCGGTGACCTCAGGGAGTTGCTCAGGGTGCCTCTGAAAAGACACTGATACTGAGGTGTTGGGAGGGGCCTCTCGGGACTCCACTGCGTTTGGTGCAATGGAAGATTGCCGGGAGCCAGCGAGAGACATTCCACTCGTGACAAATGTCATGAGGAAAGAGTCTCGGCATACGCAAAGGCGGGATCGAGCCTCCGGGAGTTCCCCCGTATATTCTTCAGCATCTATCCCCAAAAACCAAAGTCTGCCTTCTTTATTGCTTTTTTCTCTCTCCTCTGACATTACTGGGGATGTCCCCCACCACCATCTCACTCTCTCTGTCAAAGAGCTAACTTACAGCTCCAACTAATAATGTTCCTGGGCAATTAGGAGTGTTTAAATCCAAACCCCTCAGATGGTTTTCTAACTCGCCTGACAAGTTTACCCGGTCTCCTACAGCTATGCATACGATTGTGTACAGTCTCCCAGCCTCGAGACGCACGGGAAGTTTAAGATATTCAAATAGCTTAGAGCCTCTCAGAGAGTTAGAAACTGTCAGAATAAAACTAGTAAAAGATTTCATTGATGAACCAATGCTTTTTGCCAAGTTTCCACATCCCCTGAATTGTATCCTTGAATGTGTGCTAATTAATATAGTTGGTATGTAGAAAAAATAAGTAGTGGCCTTGATGTTGGTAACTTTAGACCCTTAAGGTAATAAATTCTTTTCTTTGTTGTAAACCCATTACACATCCTCCCTATAGGAATGCAATTTTATCTTCGAAAGATGGCGCCAAACCTTAAACAATTATTCTTAGAGAAAATAACTCTTATGGTTGATAAGTCTTTGTCAAGAGTCATAAAATGTTAATAGGTCTTCTGGCCAGAAGATGATGTAAATCATCTAAACCATTTTTATACGATAAATCTGCAGAAAAGAAACCCTGGTTTTTGATAAGGATTAAAGACTGCTGACTTTGCATCCCCTATTATCCTCTATGTGTAACTTAGGGTATTAAAACCTGTGTTGAAAATAAAGCTACGGGCCTTGCTCACCAACGCTTGGTCTCCCCATGTCATTATTCCCCTCAATTTTCAGATGAGTGTCCATCTGGAGCGCGGATATCCTCTGCGACCATTTATTTGCCTGGGCTTCGAAGACCCGCTCGATAAGGTGTCTAAGGTGGGGCACCTTCCTCTATTCTAGAGGGCACTTGCAGCCTCCGTGGTCAGAGCTAACCTGGTGTCACGGGTTATATTGATTTTCCGCATAAACCAAGCTACTCAGCTGCTTTTCTCCACTGAATTTTCCTACTGAGCTACCCTCATTCTATTACTCTTTATATCTTTGATGAATAAATAAATATATAAATAGGTCGCCTACTCCATCTTCCCTTCAAATACCCTGGATCAGCTGGGGCTGGACCTCTGCAGGTGGCGCCCGAGACAGGCATTTCGAAGGTAAATCCCCAACCCCATTCCCCCAGTGTTCAGTTTTGGGGACAGATAGGATCCCACTTAGGGGGCTGCAGATCCCCCTGTAGAATAGACAGGGCGAGAGGAGTGGGAAGTGTTGAAGAGTTAGAGAGAAAAAACGGTTTCTAAAAAGGCTGACAAAAAAGGCCTAATCTTTAGATAGCTAAAAGCAAAATCTTTTACTATCCTTAAGTTTCTGACATGGGCAACACTGAATCAAATGAAAGACAGCTCTTTATAGGAGTAATTTTACAGTTATTAAGTAAAAGAAGAATCAAGGTTAAAACATCTTCCATTCAATCATTTTTTACATTTGTACAAGACCACTGCCCTTGGTTTCTACAACAAGGCACTGTTAACCTAGATATCTTGAAAAAACTAGGAAGACAGCTAAGAGCTTATTGTGCTCAGCAAGGTTTGGAAAAAATCCCTACTTACACCTTTCCTCTGTGGGATATGACTAGAGATGTTTTAGATCCAGCTCATGAATTTGAAAAGGTACCTGTTAAAGAGGAAAGTAAAGTTGGAAAAGTACCTGTTAAACAAAAAAGCAAATCTGAAAAGGTACCTGTTATAAAGAAAAGTGAAAATGAAGAGGCTATACCTAGCTATCGACAGCTAAATGAATGGCTAGCCGCTATGACTGCCAATGAGCATGTAAAAGATAGGGATGAAAAGAAAGATCAGCTATTCCCTCAATTTGAAAAAGGTTTAGAGGAAAGAGCAGCTCGATGCCATTCTGATGAGGATTTTTTTTTTTTTTAAGCTAAAGGTGCTCCTAAAAGTTTAAGAAAACATCCCTAATCAGACCATCCGCTCCTAGGAGGTTGAGGGAAACATCCCCGATCAGACAGTTCGTAAGATTTAGTTACCAAACAGTTAAAGGATCTCCGGAACAGAAGAGGAAAACTTCGGGACGCTCCCATCCCCCTATGCCTCCTCCTCCATGTCGGGGTAAAGGGCCACCGCTAGGAGTTTCCCGGAGAAGGATTTTCTCTAGTCCCAAGGATGAACTTGATCCTCACCTTGAGGCTTCTTTTCTAGTCCCCTCTGCAGTTTAGCCAGGGTAAAGAGGTTACAAAATAAATAAAAATATTCTCTAAAATTAAAAAAAAAATTAAAAATGGATTTCTCTGCATCTAAGAATAGACAAATATTTATTGACTGTGGAATATGATTAGAAATGTCCTGGACCTCCGTCACGAGGCTGTTAAATAGACTATGGGGGAGGCTATAGAGGTGGATGGTGGTGAGTCTCCATTTACTGCACAGATCATATTTTCTGCCATTGAAAAAAAAAAAAAAAGGAGGGAGAAAGTGGTCTACCTCCCGAGGAAGGAGAGGGCTTACAGGACGCTGCAGCCGAGAGCCCTGGCGAGCTCCACCCCCCCTCTGCGCAAACCTTTAAAAAACTTATCCACCACTTTCTGATTTAAGGCGACTGCCACCGCCTTCGATTGTGCCTCCCAGGACCCAGGAGTTCCCCACTTTGCCCCCAAAGCCTCCCAAAGTGTTGCCTAAGACTGAGGAAGATAAAAAGTTTTTTAAACAAAGGAGCTTTTAGTACACAATATGCAGAGTATGCTCCTTGGAAAAAACTTCCTCAGGGGGGTCTCACCCAGGCTAGGAGAAAAGCGAAAAGGCAAGGAGATTTAATAACAATATTAACCCCTGATGTGCCGCTTACTCCAATTCCAACAGGAGTGGCTGGCTCCCTATCTGAGGACATTGTAAGATTTGTCCTGGGGCGTAGCTTGCTTTCTTTTAAAAAAAAAATTAAATAAAAAAAAAGAAAGAAAAGAAATTTCGCTGGTGCATGGTGTAGTAGATTCTGATGATATTGAGAAATTAAAGTCTTGATCTCACTGCCTATCAAAACTGTACAAATTAATAAAGGTCAAAGAGTAACACAGCTTTTACTTTTACCTTACTATCAGACAAGGAAAAACTTGACTTCTCAATCTAAGAGCCACAAAACATTTGGATCTAGTGATCTAGCCTTTTGGGTGCAGGAAATTACAGTTCCAAGGCCTTTAAAAGATCTTTTAATTCAAGAGAACAAAACGCCAGGGCTATTAGACACAGGAACAGACGTCTCTTAACATTGCTGGGAAAGACTGGCCCAGCTCCTGGCCAACACATAATACTGAAAATGAGTTGGTGGGATTAGAGAAAGTGGTATGTGGGGTGGAGATGCTGTACAGGTGGTACATTTAACAATACTTTATATATTGTTATAAATACATAATATAAATGTATTTGCCTAATTACAGTTTGCCTAATTAGGTATGGGTATAAATAAAATATAATAAAGGTATAACTAATTCTATTTATAGATCTATACTTAATTAATTTGTATATAAATTAATATGTATACTATACACACACACATATATATATACTGTATAATTAAATATATATGGCAGTAATATAATGTGTGTGTGGCTGATATTAATTGGTATGGATTGATGTGCTGTGATGATATATGTTCTATATACTGTATTATTATAAATGTGTGACATGTATTATTACAGTATATTGGTTTGTGTTGGTTGGTATTAGCTGTGTATGTGTTGTATTGTTGTAATATATATTAATTAATGTATTAATTATAAAGATTAATTCAAGTATATTGATTTATATATATTATATGTCAATAACTTTATACTTGTTGCCATATATAAATACATATATAAATGCATTTTGCATTTAGGTATATCTGTATACCTGTATACCAAAATGAGATAAGGAGGTTATACATTTATTACTTAAATTTATACAGAGACCTAAACTAAACATTAGACCTAAATTAACATATCCATAGGGAAACAGCTAGACAAATAGTGAAGTTATGTTCCAATTGTAATTAATCACTTAAACGTAAACACACAGGGGCAGACTACAATGATGAGACACTAGATGCCTGAATTACAGGCTACGACTCGGCCCCTGGTCAAGTAAAAAGGCCTCCTTACGGGAGAGTGAAAAAGGCCAGATGTGTTGCTAACTTGTGGGAGAGGGTATGCTTGTATATTTCTACAGAATGCAGATTCTCCGGTTTGGATCTCAGACAAATTCGTCATGTCACATTCCCCAAAGACCAGGTTCGCGGCGCGCGCACTCGCTCGCTCCCCCTCCCCCAGCCAGCTCTCGCCTCCGTGCCACCAGCAGCGCCTCGCACCCACCTCTCTGCACCCCGTGACCTAGAGCAAAGAAGTCTGTGCAGCGAGTGAGGGCCAGAGAGGAAAGCGCGCCCGCGGAGTGCCGTCCAGACCAGCGTGGCCCCACCGGCGAGAGGGGACCGCCCTGAGCCCAAGCGGTGGCGGCTAGCCCTAAACCACGAACCCTGCCCCTCCGCCCACCATAGGCGCCTTGGCCCACAGCCTGCCCCTCGCGTTCTGCCTCCTGATGCTGGGGACACTGCTCCCCCGGGCTGACGCCTACAGCTGCTCCCTGGTTCATCTTGTTTAAACCCTCAATATAATGTTTGCTCCTTTGTAATGCTACAACATCCACCTTATCTTATGATGTAACCACTTATTGAATTATGGTCTTGCTGTATTACAACAACTACAGGATTTAATGCAAACACGACGGTTTGTGGGCTTAATTATCTTGGGAACAGCAGCTTTGATAAGTGCAATCACTTCTGTTACTGTGGTAGCAATATCATTGACTCAACAAGTACATACTGCTCAATATGTTGATTCTATGTCCAAAAATGTTTCTTTAACATTGGCAACACAGGAAGCTATAGAGAGAAAATTAGAAATGAGGGTAGACGCCCTAGAGGAAGCAGTAATACATATTGGGACAGAATTGCAGGCTTTAAAGGTGAAAATGGCATTGTCTTGTCATGCTGACTATCGGTGGATATGTGGAACACCCCTGAAAGTAAATGAGACAGATTTTGAATGGGAAAAGATTAAAAACCATATTTCAGGTATCTGGAACAGCTCTGACATTGGTTGAGACGTAGGGAAACTTCACTATCAAATAGCAACCATGGAGCACTCCCGATTAGATTTTACTGCTGCTGGAACAGCAAATGATTTCTTCCAAACTTTCCCTAACTACATCTCAGGAAAGAATATTCTGTCTAATGTCTTTAGCTATGCTGTGGTGGCTGCTTTAATTCTGCTTCTCATAATCATTCTTCCTTGTATTGTCAGGATTCTTCGGCAGAGTATTCAGAGGCTCGCGACTGAGCTACATCTGGCTGTTTTAAGAAATAAAAAACGGGGAGATGCCGGGAGCCGGCGAGAGACATTCCACTCGTGACAAAGGTCATGAGGAAGGAGGCTGGGCATACACAAAGGCGGGATCGAGCCTCTGGAGTCCTCCCGGATATTCTTGAGCATCTACCCCCCAAAACCAGAGTCTGCCTACTTTATTGCTTTGTGCTCTCACCTCTGACTTTACTGGGGGCTGTCCCCCACCACCATCTCACTCTCTCTGTCAAAGAGCTAACTTACAGCTCCAATTAATAAAGTTCCTGGGCAATTAGGAGTGTTTAAATCCAAACACGTCAGATGGCTCTCTAACTCGCCTGACAAGTTTACCCGGTCTCCTACAGCAATGCATACAATTGTTTACAGTCTCCGAGCCTCGAGAGGCACGGGAAGCTTAAGATATTCAAATAGCTTAGAGCCTCTCAGAGAGTTAGAAACTGTCAGAATAAAACTAGTAAAAGATTTCATTGATGAACCAATGCTTGTTGCCAAGTTTCCACATCCCCTGAATTGTATCCTTGAATGTGTATTAATTAATATAGTTGGTATGTAGAAGAAATAAGTAGTGGCCTTGGTGTTACTAACTTTAGACCCTTAAGGTAATAAATTATTTCCTTTGTTGTAAGCCCATTACACATCTGCCCTATAGGAATGCAATTTTATCTTCGAAAGATGGGGCCAAACCTTAAAATAATTACTCTTAGAGAAAATAAGTCTTACGGTTGATAAGTCTTTGTCAAGAGTCATAAAATGTTAATAGGTCTTCTGGCTAGAAGATGATGTAAATCACCTAAACCATTTGTATACGATACATTTGCAGGACAGAAACTCTGGTTTTTGATAAGGATCAAAGGCTGCTGTCTTTGCATCCCCATTATCCTCTATGTGTAACTTAGGGTATAAAAACCCCTGTTGAAAATAAAGCTACGGGCCTTGATTGCCAACGCTTAGTCTCCTAATGTCATTCTTCCCCTCAATTTTCAGATGAGTGTCCATCTGGAGCGCGGATATCCTCTGCGACCATTTATTTGCCTGGGCTTCGAAGACCACTTGAGAAGGTGTCTAAGGTGGGGCACTTTTCGCTATTGGAGAGGGAGCCTGCGGCCTCCGTGGTCAGAGCTAACCTGGTGTCATGGGTTATACTGATTTTCCGCATAAACCAAGCTACTCAGCTTCTTTTCTCCACTAAATTTTCCTACTGAGCTATCCTCATTCTATTACTCTTTATATCTTCGATAAATAAATCAATAGGCCGCCTACTCTGTCTCCTCTTTGAAAACCCTGGACCAGCCGAGGCTGGACCTTGTCAGAAGAGGGCCTCATCTCGATTTGAAGCAGGAACCTCAGGGTTGCTCTCCATTTCTGACTCTGAACACAGAGTCCCTACAGAGTTAGGACAGGAGAGTCAGGCCTCGTCTTGTGTGGAGGAATGGAACTCCACTGGACTCTCGAGTTGTTCACCGGATAACAGGCCACTTGTCGAGCTGTGTGTGGAACCTGCGGTTTTATCCGGACGATGCATGGGGGTGTCAGTTCCCCTTCGTTTTTTGCCTTCATACACAGGGTTGCCTTCGAAGAGGTATCCAGCCTTCAGATTCTTATCAAGAGCAGACCAGGAAATCAGTGTCTTTCGGCATGTGGCACCACCCACAAGCCTACGTCTCGAATTTCTTCTTGAGACGGACCTCAACCTGAGGTGCACCAGGAAGGTCGGTAACCCTTTCAGACAAAGCAAGTGAATCGACCCTCTTGTCCCGATCAGGAGGGGAGAAGGGGCTCAGATGAAGTGGTGCCGGGAACCTCGATGTTCCCCTCGAGTAAAACTGGGATGTCGGGGAACTTTTGGAGTCACATCAAAGGTGCTAAGTACCGTTTCAAACTTCAAGACGGAACGTGAGACTTCTCTTGAGACGCTGTAGCTGGCAAGGGCCTCATCTTGTGGTGACGGGTTAACCACGTTGTTTTTCTCGAGTTGTGGCGGGATTCTCGAGTTAGGTCAGGAAATTCAGGCTTCCTCTTGTGTTGGCCCAGGGAAGTCCAGTCTTCCATTCGAGTTGCGAGGGAGAGCTAGGGATTGCGCTTGAGTTACTGCAGGGCAAAAGAGACCTTATCTAGGCTTGTTTCCAGGACATAATGTTCGTCTCCAGGGGGGACAGGGATCTCGGGGTTGCTTTCCTGATGCACCCGGGGAGTCAGTCCTTGTCTCGAGGGGAAGCGAAGGACTCCGCTCTCCTCTCGAGTTGCAACGGGTATCTCTTGGAGCCCACTGAGTGGCCTAAAGGGAGTCAAGCCTCCTGTGGAGTTTGGAGAGAGGACTCGTGATTGCTCTCCAGGCCATGCAGGAAAAGAAGGCCATCATCTCGCGATGAAGGGGGCGTCTCATGGGTTTTCTCGAGCTGCAGCGCCAGTGTGGGGTTTCTCATGAGGTACTACGGGGAGCTCAGGGAGCCTCTCATGTGGCGCTTGGGAAGTCAGGTCTCCATGCGCATTGCGAGGGGGAGTGCGTCATTGCTCTAGAGTCATGGAAGGTGTATCGGGCCTCAAGAACCGTTAAAGAAGGACTTTCAAGGTGTTTCTTGGGTCACGGCAGTAAACCCTGGGTTCCCTCGACTAGTGCCGGTGGCCTCAGGGAGCTTCTCAGTGTGCCTCTGAGAAGTCAAGGATACCCTGGAGTTGGGAGGGCCCTCTCGGGACTCCACTGGGTTTGGTGCAATAGAAGAGGGCCTCATCTCGAGTGGAGGCAGGAACCTCAGGGTTCGTCTCCATTTCTGACTCTGATCGCAGGGTCCCTGCAGAGTTGGGACAGGAGAGTCAGGCCTCGTCTTGTAAGGAGGAATGGAACTCCGCTTGCCTCTCGAGTTATTCACGGGGTGACAGGCAACTTGTTGAACTGTGTTTGGAATCTGCGGGTTTTTCCGGACGATGCACGAGGGTGTCAGTGCCCCTTCGTGTTGTGCCTTCTTCCACAGGGTTGCCTTTCAAGAGGTGTCCGGGCATCGGGTTCTTATCAAGAGTGGACTGGGGAATCGGGGTCTTTCAGCATGTGTTACCACCCATGAAGCTACGTCTCAAATATTCTCGTTAGACCGGCCTCATCCTGAGGTGCGCCGGGAAGGTTGGGAACCCCTTCCAGACAAAGCACGGGTGTCGACCCTCCAGTCGCAATCAGGAGGGGAGAAGTGGCTCAGATGAAGTCGTACCGGGAACCTCGGTGTTCCCCTCGAGAGAGACCAGGGTGTCGGGGAACTTTTGGAATCGCATCAAGGGTGCCAAGTTTTCACACTTGAAGTGTGAAAACAGTTCAAGAAGAAACCTGGGACTTCTCTTTAGACGCTGTAGCGGGCAAGGGCCTCATCTTGCGATGACAGGGTAACCATGTGGTTTTTCTCGAGTTTCGGCGGGATTCTCGAGTTACGATGGGGAATTCAGGCTTCCTCTTGTGTTGGCCCAGGGAAGTCCAATCTTCCATTGGAGTTGCGAGAGAGAGCTAGGGATTGCTCTCGAGTCACTTCAGGGCAAAAGAGACCTCATCTAAGCTTGTGTCCAGGACCTAATGTTCCTCTCCAGGGGCGACAGAGATCTCGGGGTTGCATTTTAGACGCACCCGAGGAGTCAGACCTCATCTCGAGAGGAAGGAAAGGACTCTGCTCTGCTCTCGAGTCCCGACGGGTATTTCTTGGAGACCACTGAGTGGCCTAAAAGGAGTCAAGCCTCCTGTGGATTTTTTTTTAATTTTATTTTATTTTTAAACTTTACATAATTGTATTAGTTTTTCCAAATATCAAAATGAATCCGCCTCAGGTATACATGTGCTCCCCATCCTGAACCCTCCTCCCTCCTCCCCCCCATAGCATCCCTCTGGGTCGTCCCAGTGCACTAGCCCCAAGCATCCAGTGTCATGCCTCAAACCTGGACTGGCAACTCTTTTCATACATGATATTTTACATGTTTCAATGCCATTCTCCCAAATCTTCCCACCTTCTCCCTCTCCCACAGAGTCCATAAGACTCTTCTATACATCAGTGTCTCTTTTGCTGTCTCGTACTCAGGGTTATTGTTACCGTCTTTCAAAGTTCCATATATATGCGTTAGTATACTGTATTGGTGTTTTTCTTTCTGGCTTACTTCACTCTGTATAATAGGCTCCAGTTTCATCCACCTCATTAGAACTGATTCATTCTATTCTTTTTAATGGCGGAGTAATACTCCATTGTGTATATGTACCACAGCTTTCTTATCCATTCATCTGCTGATGGACATCTAGGTTGCTTCCATGTCCTGGCTATTAGAAACAGTGCTGCGATGAACATTGGGGTACACGTGTCTCTTTCCCTTCTGGTTTCCTCAGTGTGTATGCCCAGCAGTGGGATTGCTGGATCATAAGGCAGTTCTATTTCCAGTTGTTTAAGGAATCTCCACACTGTTCTCTATAGTGGCTGTACTAGTTTGCATTCCCACCAAGAGTGTAAGAGGGTTCCCTTTTCTCCACACCCTCTCCAGCATTTATTATTTGTAGACTTTTGGATTGCAGCCATTCTGACTGGCGTGAAATGGTACCTCATAGTGGTTTTGATTTGCATTTCTATGATAATGAGTGATTTTGAGCATCTTTTCATGTGTTTGTTAGCCATCTGTATGTCTTCTTTGGAGAAATGTCTATTTAGTTCTTTGGCCCATTTTTTGATTGGGTCATCTATTTTTCTGGAGTTGAGCTGTAGGTGTTGCTTGTATATTTTTGAGATTAGTTGTTTGTCAGTTGCTTCATTTCCTATTATTTTCTCCCATTCCGAAGGCTGTCTTTTCACCTTGCTAATAGTTTGCTTTGATGTGCAGAAGCTTTTAAGGTTAATTAGGTCCCATTTGTTTATTTTTGTTTTTATTTCCAATATTCTGGGAGGTGGGTCATAGAGGATCCTGCTGTGATGTATTTCAGAGAGTGTTTTGCCTATGTTCTCCTCTAGGAGTTTTATAGTTTCTGGTCTTACGTTTAGATCTTTAATCCATTTTGAGTTTATTTTTGTGTATTGTGTTAGAAAGTGTTCTAGTTTCATTCTTTTACAAGTGGTTGACCAGATTTCCCAGCACCACTTGTTAAAGAGATTGTCTTTAATCCATTGTATATTTTTGCCTCCTTTGTCAAAGATAAGGTGTCCATATGTGTGTGGATTTATCTCTGGGCTTTCTATTTTGTTCCACTAATCTATATTTCTGTCTTTGTGCCAGTACCATACTGTCTTGATAACTGTGGCTTTGTAGCGGAGCCTGAAATCAGGTAGGTTGATTCCTCCAGTTCCATTCTTCTTTCTCAAGATCGCTTTGGCTATTCGAGGTTTTTTGTATTTCCATACAAATTGTGAAATTATTTGTTCTAGCTCTGTGAAGAATACTGTTGGTAGCTTGATAGGGATTGCATTGAATCTATAAATTGCCTTGGGTAGTATACTCATTTTCACTATATTGATTCTTCCAATCCATGAACATGGTATATTTCTCCACCTATTAGTGTCCTCTTTGATTTCTTTCACCAGTGTTTTATAGTTTTCTATATATAGGTCTTTAGTTTCTTTAGGTAGGTATATTCCTAAGTATTTTATTCTTTCCGTTGCAATGGTGAATGAAATTGTTTCCTTAATTTCTCTTTCTGTTTTCTCATTATTAGTGTATAGAAATGCAAGGAATTTCTGTGTGTTGATTTTATATCCTGCAACTTTACTATAGTCATTGACTAGTTCTAGTAATTTTCTGGTGGAGTCTTTAGGGTTTTCTATGTAGAGGATCATGTCATCTGCAAACAGTGAGAGTTTTACTTCTTCTTTTCCAATTTGGATTCCTTTTGTTTCTTTTTCTGCTCTGATTGCTGTGGCCAAAACTTCCAAAGCTATGTTGAATAGTAATGGTGAAAGTGGGCACCCTTGTCTAGTTCCTGACTTTAGAGGAAATGCTTTCAATTTTTCACCATTGAGGATAATGTTTGCTGTGGGTTTGTCATATATAGCTTTGATTATGTTGAGGTATGTTCCTTCTATTCCTGCTTTCTGGAGAGTTTTTATCATAAATGGATGTTGAATTTTGTCAAAGGCTTTCTCTGCATCTATTGAGAAAATCATATGGTTTTTATTTTTCAATTTGTTAAGGTGGTGTATTACATTGATTGATTTGCGGATATTGAAGAATCCTTGCATCCCTGGGATAAAGCCCACTTGGTCATGGTGTATGATCTTTTTAATGTGTTGTTGGATTCTGATTGCTAGAATTTTGTTAAGGATTTTTGCATCTATGTCATCAGTGATATTGGCCTGTAGTTTTCTTTTTTTGTGGGATCTTTGTCAGGTTTTGGTATTAGGCTGATGGTGGCCTCATAGAATGAGTTTGGAAGTTTACCTTCCTCTGCAATTTTCTGGAAGAGTTTGAGCAGGATAGGTGTTAGCTCTTCTCTAAATTTTTCGTAGAATTCAGCTGTGAAGCCGTCTGGACCTGGGCTTTTGTTGGCTGGAAGATTTTTGGTTACAGTTTCAATTTCCGTGCTTGTGATGGGTCTGTTAAGATTTTCTAGTTCTTCCCTGGTCCAGTTTTGGAAAGTTGTACTTTTCTAAGAATTTGTCCATTTCTTCCACGTTGTCCATTTTATTGGCATATAATTGTTGATAGTAGTCTCTTATGATCCTTTGTATTTCTGTGTTTTCTGTTGTGATCTCTCCATTTTCATTTCTAATTTTATTGATTTGATTTTTCTCCCTTTGTTTCTTGATGAGTCTGGCTAATGGTTTGTCAATTTTATTTATCGTTTCAAAGAACCAGCTTTTGGTTTTGTTGATTTTTGCTATGGTCTCTTTTGTTTCTTTTGCATTTATTTCTGCTCTAATTTTTAAGATTTCTTTCCTTCTACTAACCCTGGGGTTCTTCATTTCTTCCTTTTCTAGTTGCTTTAGGTGTAGAGTTAGTTTATTTATTTGACTTTTTTCTTGTTTCTTGAGGTGTGCCTGTATTGCTATGAACTTTCCCCTTAGGACTGCTTTTACCGTGTCCCACAAGTTTTGGGTTGTTGTGTTTTCATTTTCATCCGTTTCTATGCAAATTTTGATTTCTTTTTTGATTTCTTCTGTGATTTGTTGGTTATTCAGCAGCGTGTTGTTCAGCCTCCATATGTTGGAATTTTTAATAGTTTTTCTCCTGTAATTGAGATCTAATCTTACTGCATTGTGGTCAGAAAAGATGCTTGGAATGATTTCTATTTTTTTGAATTTACCAATGCTAGCTTTATGGCCCAGGATGTGATCTATCCTGGAGAAGGTTCCATGTGCACTTTAGAAAAAGTTGAAATTCATTGTTTTGGGATGAAATGTCCTATAGATATCAATTAGGTCTAACTGGTGTATTGTATCATTTAAAGTTTGTGTTTCCTTGTTAAATTTCTGTTTAGTTGATCTATCCATAGGTGTGAGTGGGGTATTAAAATCTCCAACTATTATTGTGTTAGTGTTAATTTCTCCTTTCATACTTGTTAGCATTTGTCTTACATACTGTGGTGCTCCCTCGTTGGGTGCATATATATTAATAATTGTTATATCTTCTTCTTGGATTGATCCTTTGATCATTATGTAGTGACCTTCTTTGTCTCTTTTCACAGCCTTTGTTTTAAAGTCTATTTTATCTGATATGAGTATCGCTACTCCTGCTTTCTTTTGGTCCCTATTTGCATGGACAATCTTTTTCCAGCCCTTCACTTTCAGTCTGTATGTATCCCCTGTTTTGAGGTGGGTCTCTTGTAGACAACATATGTAGGGGTCTTGTTTTTGTATCCATTCAGCCAGTCTTTGTCTTTTGGTTGGAGCATTCAACCCATTTACGTTTAAGGTAATTACTGATAAGTATGATCCCATTGCCATTTACTTTATTGTTTGGGGTTTGAATTTATACACCGTTTTTGTGTTTCCTGTTTAGTATTTGTTGGAGAGCTGGTTTGGTGGTGCAGAATTCTCTCAGCTTTTGCTTGTCTGCAAAGCTTTTGATTTCTCCTTCATACTTGAATGAGATCCTTGCTGGGTACAATAATCTGGGCTGTAGGTTATTTTCTTTCATCATTTTAAGTATGTCTTGCCATTCCCTCCTTGCTTGAAGAGTTTCTATTGAAAGATCAGCTGTTATCCTTATGGCAATTCCCTTGTGTGTTATTTGTTGTTTTTCCCTTGCTGCTTTTCATATTTGTTCTTTGTGTTTGATTTTTGTTAATGTGATTAATATGTGTCTTGGGGGGTTTCGCCTTGGCTTTATCCTGTTTGGGACTCTCTGGGTTTCTTGGACTTGAGTGAGTATTTCCTTCCCCATTTTAGGGAAGTTTTCAACTATTATCTCCTCAAGTATTTTCTCACGGTCTTTCTTTTTGTCTTCTTCTTCTGGGACCCCTATGATTCGAATGTTGTAGCGTTTAATATTGTCCTGGAGGTCTCTGAGATTGTGCTCATTTCTTTTAATTCGTTTTTCATTTATCCTCTCTGATTCATTTATTTCTACCATTCTATCTTCGAATTCACTAATCCTATCTTCTGCCTCTGTTATTCTACTATGTGTTGCCTCCAGAGTGTTTTTAATTTCATTTATTGCATTATTCATTATATATTGACTCTTTTTTTATTTCTTCTAGGTCCTTGTTAAACCTTTCTTGCATCTTCTCAATCCTTGTCTCCAGGCTATTTATCTGTGATTCCATTTTAATTTCAAGATTTTAGATCCATTTCACTATCCTTACTCGGAATTCTTTATCAGGTAGATTCCCTATCTCTTCCTCTTTTGTTTGGTTTGGTGGGCATTTATCCTGTTCCTTTATCTGCTGGGTATTCCTCTGTCTCATCTTGTTTAAATTGCTGAGTTTGGGGTGTCCTTTCTGTATTCTGGCAGTTTGTGGAGTTCTTTACTATGGCATTTCCTCGCTGTGTGTGGGTTTGTACAGGTGTCTTGTCAAGGTTTCCTGGTTAGGGAAGCTTGTGTCCGTGTTCTGGTGGGTGGAGCTGTATTTCTTCTCTCTGGAGTGCAATGAAGTGTCCAGTAATGAGTTATGAGATGTCTGTGGTTTTGGGGTGACTTTGGGCAGCCTGTATCTTGAAGCTCAGGGCTGCGTTCCTTTGTTGCTGGAGAATTTGCTTGGTATGTCTTGCCCTGGAACTTGTTGGCCCTTGTGTGGTGCTTGATTTCAGTGTCGGTATGGAGGCATTTGATGAGCTCCTGTCAATTAATGTTCCTCGGAGTCAGGAGTTCCCTGGAGTCAGGGTTTGGACTTAAGCCTCCTGCTTCCAGTTATCTGTCTTACTTTTACAGTAGTTTCAACACTTCTCCTTCTATACAGCACCATTGATAAAACATCTACGTTAAAGAAGAAAAGTTTCTCTACTGTGAGGGCCACTCAGAAAGGTTCACAGCGTTATATGGAGAAGAGAAGAGGGACGAGGGAGTTAGAGGTGACCCAAATGAGATCAGGTGGAATCAATAGTGGAGAAAGTGGGCTGGCCAGTAGTCACTTCCTTATGTGCACTCCACAACTGGACCGCTCAGAGATGTTCACAGAGTTATACAGAGACGAGAAGAAGGAGGAAGGAGACAGAGGTGGCCAGAAGGATAAAAGGGGGGAATGAAAAGGAGGGAGACAGATCCAGCCAGTAATCAGTTCCCTAAGTGTTCTCCACCATCTGGAATACACAGAAATTCACAGAGTTGGGTAGAGTAGAGAGGGGTTAGGGAGGAGACACAGGCGACCTGGTGGAGAAAAAGGAGAGTCCAAAGGGAGAGAGAGCAGTCAAGCCAGTAATCTCGCTCCCTAGTGAAAAATGGGTACTGAAGATTGGGTTCTTAAAGGTACAAAATTGGTAACAAATACATAAAAGCAAAAATTAAAAATCTAGAGTAGAGTTTGGAATTTCAAAAATACGATGTTAAAGAAAAGAAGAAGGAAAAGAAAGAGAGAAAAAACGAACAAAGAAAAACAAACAAGCTCGCAAAAAATATTAAGAAAATACAGGTACAAAATTGATAACTAATACCAAAAACAAAAATTAAAAATCTAGAGTAGAGTTTGGAATTTCAAAAATACAATGTTAAAAAAAAGGAAGAAGAAAACTAAAGAGAAAACAAACAAACAAAAACAAGCAATGTCGCAAAAATTATAAAGAAACTACAGGTACAAAATTGATATCAAATACCAAAAAGCATAAATTAAAAATCTAGAGTACAGTTTGGAATTTCAAAAATACAATGTTAAAGAAAAGAAGAAAAAAAACAAAACAAAACAAAAAACAAGGTCAAAAAATTAATATATATATATATATATATATATATATATATATATATATATGAAGTTTGCTGAAGAAGAAAAAAATAGGGTCTTTTTTTTTGCAAAGTAATAGGTTATAAAAGTGAAAATTAAAGGAACAATAGAGGACTTAAAATTAAAATAATTAAAATAAAGAACGAATGATCATAAAAATATATCTAGGACTTTCTCTGGTTTTGTTGTGAGTATCGTGGTTTCAGTTCATTTTTGGCTAGTTCCTTGGTCCGACTTATATTTCCCAAGATCTATAGGTGCCTTCCTATGTAGTCCTAGTAACCACAGGGTTTTAATCTATTGCCTGTAGCTTCCAAGGCGTTTCCCTCTGTTATAGCTTCTTTTGTTTGCTGGTCTCTTCAGTGTCTGGTTTACGCCCTGACACAAAGGGGACGGTGGAGGACACTTTTTTTTTTTAGGCTCACTTGTTCAGTTGTGCTGTGGGGAGGGAGGGAGGGATGCTGCAAACAAATAACACTGGCGTGCGCTCGCAGTGCCTCAGCCACACTGGGTCTGCCCCCGCTCACGGCACGTGTAGCCTCCCTGCCCACACTGCTCGGGCTCTAGGTTGTTCCACTGGGAACAATCCGAGGCTGGCCCTGGGCTGCATGCACCTCCCAGGTCCAAGCCGCTCAGGTTCAGGCACTCGGGTAGTCCTCAGAGGCACAGACTCGGTTGGGCCTGCGTTTTGTGCTCTTCCCAGGTCCGAGCAGCTCAGGTGATGAGGTGTTTGGCGAGCGCCAATGTTGTGACTTATCGCCTCCCCGCCACTCGGTTATCTGGGTGTAAAACAGGCGCACCTTCTCAGGCAGATGTTGACCGTCCAGATCCCCAAGAAGTTTTAGTTAGCAAAGAAGCCTGCTTACAGTTTTATAGATAATGTCTCTCTGGGGCTGCGATTGCCCCCTTCCAGCTCTGGCTGCCTGTCACCGTAGGGGGAAGGTCTGCAGCCGGCTATCTCTGTTCAGTCCTTTGTTCCGTGCGCGGGCCTGGCAGTGTCTTAGGTTAGGGCTGGCTTTTTGCGTGGTAGATATCCCAGAGTCTGGTTTGCTAGCCCAAGTTATTTCGTTCAGATAGCGCTCAGGGTATTCAGGCCAGATTCTTACTCTAAGCGATGCAGCCCGCGCCGCGCCTCCCTGCCCAGCCCCTGCTTGCTAATGGTGTGAGCAGGCGTCTGCACTGCTTCGCGGCTGGGGGAGTTACCGTAGGGCTTGCAATCTGCGGGTTTTAATTGTTTATTTATTTTTATCCCCCTTATGTTGCCCTTTGTGCTTCCAAAGCTTGGCAAAGATTTGGCAGTCAAAAGCTTTCCTGGTGTTTGGAAACTTTTCTCTTTTTAAGACTATCTTCCCGGGACGGAAATCCCTCCCTCCCTCTTTTGTCTCTTTTTTTTGTCTTTTATACTTTTTCCTACCTACTTTCCAAGAGTTGGGTTCTTTTCTGGGTGCCTGATGTCCTCTGGCAGCATTCATAAGTTGTATTGTGGAATTTACTCGACGTTTAAATGCTCTTTTGATGAAATTGTTTGGGGGGGAAAGAGTTCTCCCCGTCCTACTCCTCAGCAATCTTGGCTCCTCTCTTGTGGAGTTTGGAGAGAGCACGCGGGATTGCTCTCCAGGCCATGCAGGAAAAGAAGGCCCTCATCTCGCGATGTCGGGGGAGTCTCGTGGTTTTTCTGGAGCTGCGGTGCCAGTGTGGGGTTTCTCACAAGGTACGACCAGGAGCTCAGGGAGCCTCTCGTGTGGTGTCAGGGAAGTCAAGTCTCCATACGAGTGGCGAGGGGGTGCACGTCATTGCTCTCGAGTCATGGTAGTGGAATCAGGGCTCAACGCAATGAAAAAGGACGCTTGAGGTCTTTCTCGAGTTGCGGCAGGAAACCCTGGGTTCCCTCGACTTGTGCCTGTGACCTCAGGTAGCTTCTCAGGGTGCCTCTGAGAAGTCAGGGATACTATGGAGCTGGGAGAGGCCTCTCGGGACTCCACTGGGTTTGCTGCAATGGAAGAGGGCCTAATCTCGAGATCAGGAAGGAACCTCAGGGTTCCTCTCCATTTCTGACTCAGATTGCAGGGTCCCTGCAGAGTTGGGACAGGAGAGTCAGGCCTCGTCTTGTGTGGAGGAATGGAACTCCGCTTGCCTCTCGAGTTGTTCAAGGAGTGACAGGCCACTTGTCGAGCTGTGTGTGAAACCTGCGGTTTTTTCCAGACAATGCACGGGGGTGTCAGTGCCCCTTCGTGATGTGCTTTCATCCACAGGGTTGCCTTCGAAGTGGTGTGTGGGCATCGGGTTCTTTTCAAGAGCGGACCAGGAAATCGGGGTCTTTTGGAATGCGGCACCACACACGAGGCTACGTCTCGAATTTCCTCGTGAGACGGGCCTCATGCTGAGGTGCCCCTGGAAGGTCGGGAAAGCCTTCCAGACAAAGCAGGTTAATCGACCCTACTGTCGCGATCAGTTGGGGAGAAGGGGCTCAGATGAAGTGGTGCCGGGAACCTCGGTGTTCCCCTTGAGTGAGACCGGTATGTCAGGGAACTTTTGGGGTCTCACGAAGCTTGCCAAATACTGTTTCAAACTTCAAGATGAAACGTGGGACTTCTCTTGAGACGCTGTGGCGGGCAAGGGCCTCATCTTGTGATGAAGGGGAAACCACGTGGTTTTTTTCGAGTTGCGATGGGATTGTTGACTTACGACGGGGAATTCAGGCTTCCTCTTCTGTTGGCCCAGGGAAGTCCATTCTTCCATTCGAGTTGCCAGGGAGAGCTGGGTGGGAATTGCTCTCGAGTCACGGCAGGTCAAAATAGACCTCATCTAGGCTTGTGTCCAGGACCTAATGTTCCTCTCCAGGGGCGATAGGGATCACGGGGACGCATTCCAGACTCACCCAGTGAGTCAGGCCTCGGCTCGAGGGGAAGCAAAGGATTCTGATATCCTCCTGGGTCGCGATAGGTATCTCTTGGAGCCCACTGAGTGGCCTCCAGGGAGTCAAGCCTCCTGTGGAGTTGGAGAGAGGACTCGGGATTGCTCTCCAGGCCATACAGGAAAGAAGGCCCTCAGCTCGCAATGACGGGGGCGTCTTGTGGGTTTTCTCGAGTTGGAGCGCAAGTATGAGTTTTCTCACGAGGTACAACGGGGAGCTCAGGGAGCCTCTCGTGTGGCGCCAGGAAAGTCAGGTGTCTATGCGTGTGATGAGGAGGAGCCCATAAATGCTCTGGAGTCATGGTAGGGAAATCAGGACTCAAGACGCGTTGAAGAAGGAGTCTCGAGGTCTTTCTCAGGTTGCGGCAGGAAACCCTGGGTTCCCTCGACTTATGCCCGTGACCTCAGGGAGCTTTTCAGGGTGCCTCTGAGAAGTCAGGGATACTGTGCAGTTGGGAGGGGCCGCTCCGAACTCCACTGGGTTTGGTGCAGTAGAAGAGGGCCTTATCTCGAGTTGAGGCAGGAACCTCATGGTTCCTCTCCATTTCTGAATCGGATCTCAGTGTCCATGCAGAGTTGGGACAGGAGAGTCAGGCCTCGTCTTGTGTGGAGGAGTTTAACTCCTCTTGCCTCTCGAGTTGTTCACGGGGTGACAGGCCACTTGTCGATCTGTATGTGGAACTTGCGGGCTTTTCCAACGATGCAGGAGGGTGTCAGACCCCTTCGTTTTGTGCCTTCGTCCACAGGATTGCCTTCGAAGAGGTGTCCTAGCATTGGGTTCTTATCAAGAGCAGACAGGGAAATCGGGGTCTTTCGGCGTGTGGCACCAACCACAAGGCTACGTCTCGAATTTCCTCGTGAGACCGGCCTCATCCTGAGGTGCGCCGGGAAGGTCCGGAACCCCTTCCAGACAAAGCAGGGTAATCGACCCTCCCGTCGCGATCAGGAGGGGATAAGGGGCTCAGAACAAGCGGTGCACCGAACCTTGGTGTTCCCCTCGAGTGAGAGCAGGGTGTCGGGGAACTTTTGTGCTAACATCAAGGTTGCCAATTATCGTTTTAAACTTCAAGATGGAACGTGGGGCTTCTCCTGAGACGCTGTAGCTGGCAAGGGCCTCATCTTGCGATGACGGGGGAACCACGTGGTTTTCCTCGAGTTGCAGCGGGATTTTCGAATTACGACGGGGAATTCAGGTTTCCTCTTGTGTTGTCCCAGGGAAGTCCATTCTTCCATTCGAGGTGCGAGGGACAGCAGGGGATTGCTCTCGAGTCACTTCAGGGCAAATGAGACCTCATCTATGCTTGTGTCTAGGACCTAATGTTCCTCTCCAGGGGCGACAGGGATCTCGGGGTTGCATTCCAGACTCACCTGAGGAGTCAGGCCTGGTATATAGGGGAAGCAAAGAATTCCGCTCTCCTCTCGAGTCCCAACGGGTATCTCTTGGAGCCCACAGAGTGGCCTAAAGGGAGTCAGGCCTCCTGTGGAGTTTGAAGAGAGGCCTCGAGATTGCTCTCCAGGCCATGCAGGAAAAGAAGGCCTTCATCTCGCGATGACGGAGGCGTCTCGTGGGTTTTCTGGAGCTGGGGAGCCAGTGTGGGATTTCTCACGAGGTATGATGGGGAGCTCAGGGAGCCTCTCGTGTGGCGCCAGGGAAGTCAAGTCTCCATGCGAGTGGCGAGGGGGAACGCGTCATTGCTCTCGAGTCATGGTAGGGGAATCGGGATTCAAGATGCGTTGAAGGAGGATTTTCAAGGTCTTTCTCGGGTTGCGTCAGGAAACCCTGTGTTCCCTCGACTTGTGCCAGTGACCTCAGGGAGCTTCTAAGGGTGCCTCTGAGAAGTCGCGATACTGTGGATTTGGGAGGGGCCTCTCGGGCCTCCACTGTTTTTGGTGTAATGGAAGAGGGCCTCATCTCGAGTGGAGTCAGGAACCTCAGGGTTCCTCTCCATTTCGGACTCCGATCGCAGGGTCCCTTCAGAGTTGGGACCGGAGAGTCAGGCCTCGTCTTGAGTGGAGGAATGGAACTCTGCTTGCCTCTCGAGTTGTTCATGGGATGACAGGCCTCTTGTCGAGCTGTGTGTGGAACCTGCGGCTTTTACCGAATAATGCATGGGAGTGTCAGTGACCCTTCGTTTTGTGCCTTCGTCCACAGGGTTGCCTTCGAAGAGGTGTCTGGGCATCGGGTTCTTCTCAAGAGTGGGCCGGGAAATCGGGGTATTTCGGCATGTGACACCACCTACGACGCTACGTCTCGAATTTCCTCGTGAGACTGGCCTCATCCTGAGGTGCGCCGGGAATGTGGGGAACCCCTTCCAAACAAAGCAGGGGAATAGACCCTCCTGTCTCGAACAGGAGGGGAGAAGGTGCTCAGATGAAGTGGTGCGGGAACCTCGGTGTTCCTGTCGAGTGAGACCGGCGTGTCCGGGAACATTTGGTGTCGCATCAAGGGTGCAAAGTACCGTTTCGCACTTCAAGACGGAACGTGGTTCTTTTCTTGAGACGCCATAGCAGCAAGGGCCTCATCTTGGGATGACGTTGGAAACACGTGGTTTTTCTCGAGTTGCGGCAGGATTCTCGAGTTACGAAGGGGATTTCTGGCTTCCTCTTGTGTTGGCCCAGGGAAGCCCAATCTTCCATTCGAGTTGCGAGGGAGAGCTGGGGGTTGCGCTCGAGTCACTGCAGGGCAAAAGAAACCTCATCCAGGCTTGTGTCTAGGACCTAATGTTCCTCTCAAGGGATGACTGGGATCTTGGGGTTGCATTCTAGACTCACCCAGGAGTCAGGCGTCCTCTCGAGGGGAAACAAAGGACTTCTCTCTCTTCTCGAGTCGCGACGGGTATTTCTTGGAGCCCACTGAGTGGACTAAAGGGAGTCAAGCCTCCTCTGGAGTTTGGAGAGAGGACTCGGGATTGCACTCCAGGACATGCAGGAAAAGAAGGCCCTCATCTCACGATGACGGGGGGGGGGGGTCTCGGTGGTTTTACCGAGCTGCAGCGCCTGTGTTGGTTTCTCAGGAGGTACGACGGGGAGCTCAGGGAGCCTCTTGTGTGGCGCCAGGGAAGTTAGGTCTCGATGCGTGTGGCGAGGGGGAGCGCGTCATTGCTCTCGAGTCATGGTAGGGGAATCAGGCCTCTAGACGCGTTGAAGGACTCTCAGGATCTCTCTCGAGTCTTGGCAAGAATACCTGGGTTCCCTCGACTTGTGCCGGTGACCTCAGGGAGATTCTCCGGGTGCCTCTGAGAAGTCAGGGATACTGTGGAGTTGGGAAAGACCTCTCGGGACTCCACTGGGTTTGGTGAAATGGAAGGGGGCCTCATCTCGAGGGGAGGCAGGAACCTCAGGGTTCCTCTCCATTTCTGATTCCGATCGCAGCCCCCTGCATAGTTGGGAGAGGTGAGTCAGGCCTTGTCTTGTGTGCAGGAATGGACCTCCGCTTGCCTCTCGAGTTGTTCACTGGGTGACAGGCACTTGTTGAGCTGTATGAGTAACCTGCGGTCTTTTCCGGACGATGCACGGGGGTGTCAGTGCCCCTTCGTGTTGTGCCTTCATCCACACTATCTTCGAATAGGTGTCTGGGCATCGCGTTCTTATCAAGAGCGGATTGGGAAATCGCGGTCTTTCGGCATGTGGCACCACCATTGAGGCTACGTCTCGAATTTCCTCGTGAGACAGCCTCATCTGAGGTGCGTGGAGAAGGTCGGGAACCCCTTGCAGACAAAGCAGGGGATTCGACCCTCCTTTCGCGATCAGGAGGGGAGAAGGGGCTCAGATGAAGTGGTGCCAGGAACCTCGGTGTTCCCCTCTAGTGCGACCCGTATGTCGGGGAACTTTTGGGGTAGCATTAAGGGTGCCAAATATCATTTCGCACTTGAAGACAGAACGTGGGACTACTCTTGAGACGCTGGAGCGGGCAAGGGCCTCATCTTGCAATGACGGGGGAACCACGTGGTTTTTCTCAAGTTGAGGCATAATTCTCGAATTACTACTGGGAATTCAGGCTTCCTCTTGTGTTGGCCCAGGGAGGTCCAATCTTCCATTCGGGTTGCGAGGGAAAGCTGGGGAGTGCTCTCGAGTTACTGCAGGGCAAAAGCGACCTCATCTAGCCTTGTGTTCAGGACCCAATGATCCTCTCCAAGGGCGACAGGGATCTCGGGTTTGCATTACAGACTCACCCAGGGAGTTAGGCCTCGTCTCGAGGGGAAGCAAAGGACTCGGCTCTCCTCTCGAGTAGCGACGCGTATCTCTTGGAGCCCACTGAGTGGTCTAAAGGGAGTCAACCCTCCTCTTCAGTTTGGAGAGAGGACTCGGGATTGCTCTCCAGGCCATGCAGGAAAAGAAGGCCCACATCTCGAGATGACGGGGGCGTCTCGTGGGTTTTCTCGAGCTGCGGCGCCAGTGTGGGGTTTCTCACGAGGTACGACGGGGAGTTCAGGTAGCCTCTCGTGTGGCAACAGGGAAGTCAGGTCTCCATGGGCGGGGCAAGGGGGAGTGCGTCATTGCTCTCAAGTCAGGGTAGGGGAATCGGGCCTCATGACGGTTTGAAAAAGAACTCTCGATGTCTTTCTAGGGTTGCGGCAGGAAACCCTGGGTTCCCTTGACTTGTGCCGGTGACCTCAGGGAGTGTCTCAGGGTGCCTCTGAGAAGTCAGGGATACTGTGGATTTGGGAGAGGCCTCTCGGGACTCCTCTGGGTTTGGTGCAATGGAAGTGGGCCTCATCTCGAGTTGAGGCAGGAAACTCAGGGTTCTGCTCCTGACTTCCTGGAGGCCGGATCTGACTCAGATCGCAGGGTCCCTGTTGAGTTTGCTCAGGAGTGTCAGGTCTCGTGTTCTGCGGAGGAATGGAACTCCGCTTACATCTCAAGTTGTTCAAGGATAACACCACTTTTCGTGATGTGTGTGGAACCTGTGGGTTTTTCGGAGATGCACGGGGGCGTCAGTGCTCCTTCCTGTTGTGCCTTCATCCACAGGGTTGCCTTCGAAGAGGTGTCCGGGCATCGTGTTCTCCTCAAGTGCGGACCGGGAAATTGGGGTCTTTCAGCATGTTGCACCACCCACTAGGCTACGTCTCGAATTTTCTCGTGAGACCGGCCTCATCCTGAGGCACGCAGGAAAGTCCGGGAACCCTTTCCAAACAAAGCAGGGGAATCGACCCTACTTTCGGGATCAGGAGGAGAGAAAGGGCTCAGATGAAGTAGTGCCGGGAACCTCGGTGCTCTCCTTGAGTGAAAGTCGGGTAACTTTTCTGGTTGCATCAAGGGTGCCAAGTACCATTTCGCACTTCAAGACAGAACCTGGGACTTCTCTTGAGATGCTGTAGTGGGCAAGGGCCTCATCTAGCACTGACGGGGGACCCACGTGTTTTTTCTCGAGTTGCGGCAGGATTCTTGAGTTACGATGGGGAATACAGGTTTCCTCTTGTGTTGGCCCAAGGAAGTCCAATCTTCCATTCGAGTTGCAAGTGAGAGCTGGAGATTGCTCTCGAGTCACTGCAGGGCAAAATAGAGCTCATCTAGGTTTGTGTCCAGGACCGAGTTTTTCTCTCCAGGGGTGACAGGGATCTCGGGGTTGCATTCCAGACTCACCCGGGGAGTCAGGCCTCGTCTTGAAGGGAATGAATGGACTCCGCTCTCCTCTCGAGTCGCGACGGGTATCCCTTGGAGCCCAAGAGTGGCCTAAATGGAGTTAAGCCTCCTGTGGAGTTTGGAGAGAGGACTCGGGATTGCTCTCTAGGCCATGCAGGAAAAGAAGGCCCTCATCTCGCGATGACGGGGGCGTCTCGTGGGTTTTCTCAAGGTGCAGTGCCTGGTTGGGGTTTCTCACGAGATAGGACGGGGAGCTCAGGGAGACTCCTGTGGTGCCACGGAAGTCAGGTCTCCATGGACGTGGCTTGGGGGAGCGCCTCATTGCTCTCGAGTCATGGTAGGGGAATCAAGCCTCAAGATGCTTCGAAGAAGAACTCTCGAGGTCTTTCTCGGGGTGTGGCAGGAAACCCTGGGTTCCCTCGACTTGTGCCCATGACCTCAGGGAGCTTAGCGGGGTTCCTCTGAGAAGTCAGGGATACTGTGGTGTTGAGAGGGGCTTCTCGGGACATCACAGGGACTGGTGCAATTGAAGAGGACCTAATCTCGGATTGAGGCAGTAACGTCAGGGTTCCTCTCCATTTCTGACTCGGATAGCAGGGTCCCTGCAGATTTGGGACAGGAGAGTCAGACCTCGTCTTGTGTGGAGTAATGGAACTCCGCTTGCCTCTCGAGTTGTTCACGGGATGACAGGCCACCTGTCGAGTTGTATGTGGAACCTGCGGTTTTGGGGGACGATGCACAGGGGTGTCAGTGCCCCTTCGTGTTGTGCCTTCATCCACAGGGTTACCTTCGAAGAGGTGACCGGGCATCGGGATCTTATCAATAGCGGACCAGGAAATCGGGGTCTTTCGGCATGTGGCACAACCCACGAGGCTACGTCTCGACTTCCCTCGTGAGACTGGCCTCATCCTGAGGTTCGCCGGGAAGTCTGGGAACCCCTTCCAGACAAAGCAGGGGAATCGACCCTCCTGTCGCCATCAGGAGGGGAGAAGAGGCTCAGCTGAAGCGGTGCTGGGAACCTCCATGTTCTCCTCGAGTGAGACCGGGGTGTCAGGGAAATTTGGGGGTCGCATCAAGGGTGCCAAGTACCGTTTCACACTTCAAGACGGAACATGGGACTTCCCTGGAGACGCTATAGCTGACAGGGGCCTCATATTTCGATGACGGAGGAGCCACGTTGTTTTTCTCCAGTTGCCGCGGGATTCTCGAATTACAATGGGGAATACAGGCTTCCTCTTGTGTTGGCCCAGGGAAGTCCAATCATCCATTCGAGTTGCGAGGGAGAGCTGGGGATTGCACTTGAGTCAATGCAGGACAAAAAAGACCTCATTTAGGCTTGTGTCCAGGACCGAGTTTTCCTCTACAGGGGCAACACGGATCTCGGGATCCCATTCCAGACTCACCCAAGTAGTCAGGCCTCGGCTCGAGGGGAAGCAACGGACTCTGCTCTCCTCTAGAGTAGCGACGTGTATCTCTTGGAGGCTACTGAGTGGCCTAAAGGGAGTCAGGCCTCCAGTGGAGTTTGGAGAGTGGACTCGGGATTGCTCTCTAGGTCATGTAGGAAAAGAAGGCCCTCATCTTACGATGATGGGGGCGTCTCGTGAGTTTTCTCGAGCGGCGGTGCCAGTGTGGGGTTTTCATGAGGTAGGACGGGGAGCGCAGGGAGCCTCTCGTGTGGCGCCAGGGAAGTTAGGTTTCAATGGGCGTGGCGAGGGGAATGCGTCATTGCTCTCCAGTCATGGTAGGGTATCGGGCCTCAAGACGCGGTAAAGAAGGACTCTCAAGGTCTTTCTCAGAATGCAGCAGGAAACCCTGGGTTCACTCGACTTGTGCCAGTGACCGCAGAGAGCTTCTGAGGGTGCCTCTGAGAATCAGGGATACTGTGGAGTTTTAGGGGCCTCTCGGGACTCCACTGGGTATGACGCAATGGAAGAGGGCCTCATTTCGAGTTGATGCAGGAACGTCAGGTTTCATCTACATTTCTGACTCCGATCGCACAGTCCCTGCAGAGTTGGGAAAGGAGAGTCAGGCCTTCTCTTGTGTGGAGGAACAGAACTCCGCATGCCTCTCTAGTTCTTCAAGGGATGACAGGACACTTGTCGATCTGTGTTTGGAATCTGCGTGTTTTTCCGTACTATGCATGGGGATGTCAGTACCCCTTCGTGTTGTGCATTCATCCACAGGTTTGCTTTCGAAGAGGTGTCCTGGCATCGGGTTCTTATTAAGAGCGGACCGGGAAATCGGGGTCTTTCCGCATGTGGCACCACCCACCAGGCTACGTCTCGAATTTCCTAGTGAGACCGGCCTCATCCTGAGGTGCGCCGGGAAGGTCGGAACCCCTTGTAGACAAAGCACGGGAATCGACCCTCCTGTCTCGATCAGGAGGGGAGAAGGGGCACAGATGAGGTGATGCCGGGAACCTCGGTGTTCCCCTCCAGTGAGACCAGTGTGTTGGGGAACTTTTGGGGTCGCATCAAAGGTGCCAAGTACCGTATCGCACTTCAAGAGGGAACGTAAGGCTTCTTTTGAGACGCTGTAGCGGCAATGGCCGCATCTTGCGATGAAGAGGGAACGACGTGGTTTTTCTCGAGTTGTGGCGGGATTCTTGAGTTACAACGGGAAATTCAGGCTTCCTCTTCTGTTGGCCCAGGGAAGTCCAGTCTTCCATTCGAGTTGCGAGGGAGAGTTGGGGATTGCTCTCGAGTCACTGCAGGAAAAAAGAGACCTCATCTAGGCTTGTGTCCAGGACCTAATGTTTCTCTCCAGGGGCGACAGGGATCTCCGGTTCACATATCAGACACACCCGAGGAGTCAGGCCTCGCCTCGAGGGGAAGGAAAAGACTCCGCTCTCCTCTCGAGTCGCGACAGGTATGTCTTGGAGTCCACTGAGTGACCAAAAGGGAGTCAAGCCTACTGTGGAGTTTGGAGAGAGGACTCGGGATTGCTCTCCAGGCCATGCTAGAAAAGAAGGCCGTCATGTCGCGAAAATGGGGGCGTCTCGTGGGTTTTCTCTATCTGTGGCGCCAGTGTTTGGTTTCTCACGAGGTATGACGGGGAGCTCAGGGAGCCTCTCGTGTGGTGCCAGGGAAGTCAGGGCTTCATGAGTGTAGCAGAGGGAGCGCGTCATTGCCCTCGAGTCATGGTAGGGGAATCAGGCCTCAAAATGCGTTGAAGAAGGACTCTTGAGTTCTTTCTATGGTGGCGGCAGTAAACCCTGGGTTCACTCGAATTGTGCTGGTGACCTCAGGGAGCTTCTCAGGGTGCCTCTGAGAAGTCAGGGATACTGTGGAGCTGGGACGCATCTCTCAGGAGTCCACTGGGTTTCGTGCAATGGAAGAGGTCCTAATCTCGAGTGGAGGCAGGAACCTCAGCGTTCCTCTCGTGACTTCACTGGCGCTGGTCTGATTCGGATCGCAAAGTCCCTGCAGAGTTGGGACAGGAGAGTCAGGCATCGTCTTGTGTAGAGGAATGAAACCCCACTTGCCTCTCGAGTTCTTCAGGGGAGACAAGCCACTTGTTGAGCTGTATGTGGAACCTGTGGGTTTTTCCGGACGATGCACGAGGGTGTCAGTGCCCCTTTGTGTTGTGCCTTCATCCACAGGGTTGCCTTCGAAGAGGTGTCCAGGCATCAGGTTCTTATCAAGAGCGTACCAGGAAATCATAGTCTTTTGGCATGTGGTACCACCCGCGAGCTACGTCTCGAATTTCCTCGTGAGACTGGCCTCATCCTGAAGTGCCCCGTGAAGGTCGGGAACCCCTTACAAACAAAGCAGGGGAAGTGACCCTCCTATCACGAACAGGAGGGGAGAAGGGGCTCAGATAAACTGGTGCCGGGAACCTCGGTGTTCACCTCGAGTGAGACCGATATTTCGGGGAACTTTTGGGGTCACATCAAGGGTGTCAAGTATCGTTTTGCACTTCAAGACGGAACGTGGGACTTTTCTTGAGAAGCTGTAGCGGGCAAGGGCCTCATCTTGTGATGACGAGGGAACCAAGTGCTTTTTCTCGAGTTGCGGCGGGATTCTCGAGTTACGAAGGGGAATTCAGGCTTCCTCTTGTGTTGGCCCAGGGAAGTCCAATCTTCCATTCGAGTTGTCAGGGAGAGCGGGGGATTGCTCTCGAGTTACAGAAGGGCAAAAGAGACCTCATCTAGGCTTGGTTCCAGGACCTAATGTTCCTCTCCAGGGGAGACAGGGATCTCGGGGTTGCATTCCAGACCCACCTGGTGAGTCAGGCCTTGTCTCGAGGGGAAGCAAAGGACTCAATTCTCC
Source organism: Bubalus kerabau (assembly GCF_029407905.1). Taxonomy (NCBI): domain Eukaryota; kingdom Metazoa; phylum Chordata; class Mammalia; order Artiodactyla; family Bovidae; genus Bubalus; species Bubalus kerabau. The sequence continues at coordinate 936,754 of NW_026577909.1, read as the reverse complement.
TCTCGAGTCGCGACGGGTATCTCTTGGAGCCCACTAAGTGGCCTAAAGGGAGTCAAGCCTCCTGTGGAGTTTGGAAAGAGGATTCGGGATTCCTCTCCAGGCCATGCAGGAAAAGAAGGCCCTCATCTCGCGATGACAGGGGCGTATGGTGAGTTTTCTCAAGCTGAGGCGTCAGTGTGGGGTTTCTCACGAGGTACGACAGGGAGCTCAGGGAGCCTCTCTTATGGCGCCAGGGAAGTCAGGTCTCCATGTGCGTGGCGAGGGGGTGCGTGTCATTTCTATAGAGCCATGGAAGCAGAGTCGGGCTTCAAGACACGTTGAAGTAGGACTCTCGAGGTCTTTTTCCCATTGTGGCAGGAAACCCTGGGTTCCCTCGACATGTGCCGGTGACCTCATGGAGCTTCTCCGGGTGCCTCTGAGAAGTCAGGGGTACTGTGGAGTTGGGAGGGGCCTCTCTGGACTCCACTGGGTTTGGTGCAATGGATGAGAGCCTCATCTCGAGTGGAGGCAGGAACCTCATGTTTCCTCTCCTGGGTTTCCTGTCGCTGGTACTGACTCGGATCGCAGTTTCCCTGCAGAGTTGGTACAGAAAATCAGGTCTCGTCTTGTGTGGAGGAATGGAACTCCACTTGCCTGTCGAGTTGTTCACGGGGTGACAGACCACTTGTTGAACTATGTTTGTAACCTGCGGGTTTTTCTGGACGATGCACGGGGGTGTCAGTGCCCCTTCGTGTTGTGCTTTCATCCACAGGTTTTCCTTCGTAAAGGTGTCAGGGCATCACGTTCTAATCAAGAGCAGACCGGGAAATCGGGGTCTTTCGGCTTGTGGCACCACCCACGAGGCTATGTCTCGAATTTCCTCCTGAGACCTGCCTCATCCTTAGGCGCGCTGGAAAGGTCGGGAACCCCTTCCAGACATAGCAGGGGAATCGACACTCCTGTCGCGATCACGAGGGGAGAAGGAGCTCAAATGAAGTGGTTCCGGGAACCTCGGTGTTCCTTTCGAGTGAGACCGGTATGTCGGGGAATTTTGAGATTGCATCAAGGGTGCCAAGTACCGTTTCGCACTTCAAGACAGAACGTGGGACTTCTCTTGAGTCACTGTAGCGGGCAAGGGCCTCATCTAGCGCTGATGGGGGAACCACGTGGATTTTCTCGAGTTTCGGCGGGATTCTCGAGTTACGATGTCGAATTCAGGCTTCCAATTGTATTGGCCCAGGGAAGTCCAATCTTCAATTCGATTTGCGAGGGAGAGCTGACGATTGCTCTCTAGTAACTGCAGTGCAAAATAGACCTAATCTAGGCTTGTGTCCAGGACCGAGTTTTCCTCTCCAGGTGTGACAGGAACTCGGGGTTGCATTCCAGACTCACATGGGGAGTCAGGCCTCGTCTCGAGGGGAAGAAAAGGACTCTGCTCTCCCTTCAGGTCCTTACAGGTATCTCTTGGAGCCAACTGAGAGGCCTAAAGAGAGTCAAGCCTCCTGTGGAGTCTGGAGAGAGGACTCGGTTTTGCTCTCCATGCCAGGCAGGAAACAAGGCCCTCATCTCATGATGACGGGGGCGTATCGTGGGTTTTCTCAAGCTGCGGTGCCTGAAAGGGGTTTCCGAAGAGGTAAGATGGGGAGCTCAGGGAGACTCTCTTCAGGAGTCAGGGAATTCAGGTCTCCATGCGCATGGCGATGGGGAGCGGGTCTTTGCTCTCGAGTCATGGTAGGGGAATCGGGCCTCAAGACGCGCCGAAGGACTCTCAAGGTCTTTCTCGGGTCGCAGCAGGAAACCCTGGGTTCCCTGGACTTGAGCCGGTGACCTCAGGTAGATTCTCAAGGTGCCTCTGAGAATTCAGGGATACTGTGGAGTTGGGAGGGGCCTCTCGCGACTCATCTGGGTTTGGTGCAATGGAAGAGGGCCTCACCTCGAGGGGAGACAGGAACCTCAGGATTCCTCTCCGTTTCGGACTCCGACCGCAGGGTCCCTGCAGAGTTGGGACAGGAGAGTGAGGCCTCGTCTTGTCTGAGGAAGGGCACCCCGCTGGCCTCTCGAGTTGCTCAGGGGGTCTCAGGCCCTTCGTCGAGCTGTGTGTGGAACCCGCGGGTCTTTGCGGATGATGCACGGGGGTGGCAGTGCCCCTTCGTGTTGTGCCTTCACCCGCAGGGTTGCCTTCGAAGAGGGGTCCGGGCCTCGGGTCCTTCTCAAGAGTGGACCGGGGAATCGGGGGCGTTCGGCATGTGGCACCACCCACGTGACTCGTCTCGAATTTCCTCGTGAGAACGGCCTCATCCTGAGGTGCGCCGGGAAGGCCGGGAACCCCTTCCAGACCACGCAGGGGAATCGCCTCTCCTGTCGCGATCAGGAGGGGAGAAGGGGCTCAGAGGAAGCGGTGCTGGGACCCTCGGTGTTCCCCTCGGGGGAACCCGGCGTGTCGGGGGACACTTGGGGGTCGCAGGAAGGATGTCAGGGACCGTTTCGCCCTTCAGGGCAGAACAGGGGACTTCCCTTGAGACGCCGTGGCGGGCAAGGGCCTCATCTTGCCAAGAGATGGGAACCACGTGGGTTTTCTCGAGTTGCGGCGGCATTCTCGAGTTACGACGGGGATCTCAGCCTTCCCCTTGGGTTGGCCCTGGGAAGCCCAATCTTCCCCTCAGGTTGCGAGGGAAAGCTGGGGGTTGCGCTCGAGTCACTGCAGGGCCGAAGAGACCTCACCTAGGCGTGTGTCTGGGACCTAATATTCCTCTCCAGGGAAGGCAGGGATCTCGGGGTTGCATTCTCGACTCACCCGGGGAGTCAGGCCTCGTCTCGAGGGGAAGCCAAGGACACCGCTCTCCTGTCAAGTCGCGACGGGTATATCTTGGAGCTCACTGTGTGGCCTAAAATGAGTCAAGCCTCCTGTGGAGTTTGGAGAGAGGACTCAGGATTGCTCTCCAGGCCATACAGCAACAGAAGGCCCTCATCTCGTGAGGACTGGGGCGTCTCGTGGGTATTCTCGAGCTGCGGCTCCAGTGTGGTGTTGCTCACGAGGTATAATGGGGAGCTCAGGGAGCCTCTCCTGTGGCGCCAGGGAAGTCAGGTTTCTATGCGCGTGGCTAGGGGGAGCGCGTCATTGCTCTCGAGTCATGGTAGGGGAATGGCACCTCAAGACGCGTTGAAGAAGGACTCTCGAGGTCTTTTACGGGTTGGGGCAGGAAACCCTTGGTTCCCTCGACTTGTGCCGGTGATCTCAGGAAGGTCTAAGGGTGCCTCTGAGAAGTCAGGGATACTGTGCAGTTGCGAGGGGCCTCTCGGGACTCCACTGGGTTCGGTGCAATGGAAGAGGGCCTCATCTCGAGTGGAGGCAGGAAACTCATGTTTCCTCTCCTGACTTCCCTTGGGCCAGATCTGACTCGGATCACAGTTTTGCTGCAGAGTTCGAACAGGAGAGTCAGGCCTCGTCTTGTGTGGAGGAATGGAACTCTGCTTGCCTCTCCAGTTGTTCACGGGGTGACAGGTCACTTCTCGAGCTGTGTGTGGTACCTGCGGGTTTCTCCGGACGATACCCAGGGGTGTCAGTGCCCCTTCGTGTTGTGCCTTCATCAAAAGGGTTATCTTCAAAGAGGTGTCCGGGCATCAGGATCTTATCAAGAGCGGACCGGGAAATCGGGGTCTTTCGGCATGTTTCACCATCCACGTGGCTATGTCTCGAATATCCTCGTGAGACCGGCCTCATCCTGAGATGCACCGGGAAAGGTGGGAACCCCTTCAAGACAAAACAGGGGAATCGACCCTCCTGTCGCGATCAGGAGGGGAGAAGGGGCCCAGATGTAGTGGTGCCGGGAACCTCGGTGTTCTCCTCGAGTCAGACTGGTGTGTCGAGGAACTTTTGAGGGCGCATCAAGGGTGCCAATACCGTTTCGCACTTCAAGAAGGAACGTGGTACTTCTCTTGAGACGCTGTAGGGGGCAAGGGCCTCATCTTGGGATGACGGGGGAACCACGTGGCGTTTCTCGAGTTGTGGCGGGATTCTCGAAATTCGACGGGGAATACAGTCTTCCTCATGTGTTGGGCCAGGGAAGTCCTATCTTCCATTCGAGTTTAAAGGGAGAGCTGGGGATTGCTCTCGAGTCACTGCAGGGCAAAATAGACCTCATCTAGGCTTGTGTCCAGTACTTAATGCTCGTCCCTAGGGGCGACAGGGATCTTGGGGCTGCATACCAGACTCACCCGGGGAATCAGGCCTCGTCTCGAGGGGAAGCAAAGAACTACGCTGTCCTTTTGAGTCGCGATGGGTATCTCTTGGAACCCACTGTGTGCCCTAAAGGGAGTCAAGCCTCCTGTGGTGTTTGGATAGAGGACTCGGGATTCCTCTCCAGGCCATGCAGGAAAAGAAGGCCCTCATCTCGCGATGATGGCGGCGTCTCGTGTGTTTTCTAGACTGCTGCGCTAGTGCGGGGTTTCTGACGAGGTACGAGAGGGAGCTCAGGGAGCCTCTCGTGTGGCACCAGGGAAGTCAGGTCCCCATGAGATGGCTAGGGGGAGCTCGTCATTGCTCTCAAGTCATGGTAGGGTAATCGGGCCTCAAGACGGGTTGAAGAAGGACTCTCGAGGTCTTTCTCGGGTCACTGCATAAAACCCAGGGTTCCCTTGACTTGTGCCTGCGACCTCAGGGAGCTTCTCAGAGTGCCTCTGAGAAGTCAGGGATACTGTGCAGTTTGGAGGGGCCTCTCGAGACTCCTCTGCATTTGGTGGAATGTAAGAGGGACTCATCTCGAGTTGAAGCAGGAACCTCAGTGTTCCTCTCCATTTCTGACTCAGATCGCAAGGTCCCTGCATGTTGGTACAGGAGAGTCAGGCCTCGTCTTTTCTGGAGGATGGGACTCCTCTTGCCTCTCGAGTTGTTCTCGAGGTGACAGGCCACTTGTCGAGCTGTGTGTGTAACCTGCCCGTTTTTCCGGATGATGCACAGGTGTGTTAGTGCCCCTTCGTGTTGTACCTTCATACTCAAGGCTGCCTTCCAAGAGGTGTCCGAGCATCGGATTCTTCTCAAGAGCGGACCGGGAAATTGGAGTCTTTCAGCAAGTGGCACCGCCCACAAAGCTACGTATCGAATTTCCCCATGAGACCGGCCTCATCCTGAGTTGTGCAGGGAAGGTCGGGCCCCCTTGCAGACAAAGCAGGGGAATCGACACACCGGTCACGATCAGGAGGGGAGAAGGGGCTTAAATGAAGTGGTGCCGGGAACCTCGGTGTTCCCCTTGAGTGAGACTGGCGTGTTGGGGGACTTTTGGGGTCGCATCAAGGGTGACAAGTACCGTTTCGCATTTCAAGACGGAACCTGGGACATCTTTTGAAACGCTGTAGCGGGCAAGGGCCTCATCTTGCGATGACGGGAGAACCACGTGGTTTTGCTCGAGTTGCGGCGGGATTCTCGAGTTATGACCGGGAATTTAGGCTTCCTTTTGTTGGCCTTGAAATCCAGTCTTCCATTCGGGTTGCGAGGGGGAGCTGGGGATTGCGCTAGAGTCACTGCAGGGCAAAAGAGACCTAATCTAGGCTTGTGTCCAGGATCTAACGTTGCTCTCCAGGGGCGACAGGGATCTCGGGTTTGCATTCCAGACTCATCCGGGGAGTCAGTTCTCACCTCGAGGGTAAGCAAAGAATTCCGCTCTCGTCTCGAGTCGCGATGGGTATCTCTTGGAGCCCAGTGTGTGTACTAAAGGGAGTCAAGCCTCCTGTGGAGTTTGGAGAGAGGACTCGGGATTGGACTCCAGGCCATGCAGGAAAAGAAGGCCCTCATCTCGAGATGACGGTGGCGTCTCGTGGGTTTTCTCGAGCTGCGGCGCCAGGGTGGGGTGTCTCATGAAGTACCACGGGGATCTCAGGGAGCCTCTTGTATGGCGCCAGGAAAATCCAGTATTCCATTCGAGTTGCAAGTTAGAACTGGGGATTGCTCTCCAGTCACTGCAGGGCAAAATAGACCTCATCTACGCTTGTGTCCAGGACCTAGTGTTCCACTACTGGGCCAACAGGGATCTCAGGGTTTCATTCTCGACTCACCCGGAGAGTCAGGCCTCGTATTGAGGGGAAAAAAAGGACTCTGCTCTCCTGTCGAGTCGCGACGGGTATCTCTTGGAGCCCACTGCGTGGCGTAAAGGGAGTGAAGCCTCCTATGGAGTTTGGAGATGACTCAGGATTGTTTTCCTGGCCATACAGGAAAAAAGGCCCTCATCTCATGATGACGGGGGCGTCTCGTGGGTTTTCTCCAGCTGCGGCGCCAGTGTCAGATTTCTCACGAGGTACAACGGGGAGCTCAGAGAGCCTCTCGTGTGGTGCTAGGGACGTCAGGTCTCCGTGAGTGTGGTGAAGGGGAGTGCGTGATTGCTCTCGAGTCATAGTAGGCGAATCGGGCCTCAAGACGCATTGAAGAAGGACTCTTGAGGTCTTTCTCGGGTTGCGGCAGGGAACCCTGGGTTCCCTCGACTTGTGTCGGTGACCTCAGGCAACTTCTAAGGGTGCCTCTGAGAAGTCAGGGACACTGTGGATTTGGGAGGGGCCTTTCGTTACTCAACTGGGTTTGGTGCAATCGAAGAGGGCCTCATCTCGAATGGAGGCAGGAACCTCAGGGGTCCTCTCCATATCTGACTCGGGTCGCAGGTTACCTGCAGAGTATGGACAAGAGAGTCACGCCTCGTCTTCTGTGGAGGAATGGATTTCCCCTTGCCTTTCGAGTTGTTCACGGAGTGACAGGCCACTTGTTGAGCTGAGTGTGGAACCTTCGGGTTTTTCCGGACGATGCACGGGGGTGTCATTGCCCCTTCGTGTTGTGCCTTCATCCACAGGGTTGCCTTCAAAGAGGTTTCTGGGCATCGGGTTCTTTTCAAGAGCGTACCGGAAAATTGGGGTCTTTCAGCATGTGGTACCATCCACGAGGCTACGTCTCGAATTTCCTCGGGAGACCGGCCTCATCCTGAGGTGCGCCGGGAAGCTCGGCAACCCCTTGCAGACAAAGCAGGGGAATCGACCCACCGGTCGCGATCAGAAGGGGAGAAGGGGCTCAGATGAAGTGGTGCCGGGAACCTCGGTGGTCCCCTCGAGTGAGACCGGTATGTCACGGCACTTTTGAGGTCGCATCAAGGGTGCCAAGTACAGTTTCGCACTTCAAGACGGAACGTGGGAATTCTCTGGAGATGCTGTAGCGGGCAAGGGCCTCATATTGCGATGACGAGGGAAACACGTGGTTTTTCTCGAGTTGAGGCGGGATTCTCGAGTTACAACGGGGAATTCAGGCTTCCTCTTGTGTTGGCCCAGGAAGTCCAGTCTTCCATTCAACTTGTCAGAGAGAGCTGGGGGTTGCTCTCGAGTCACTTCAGGGCAAAGAGTCCTCATCTAGGCTTGGGTCCAGGACGTAATGTTCCTCTCCAGGGCCGACAGGGATATCGGGGTCGCATTCCAGTCTCACCCGGTGGGTCACGCCTCCTCTCGAGTGGAAGCAAAGGACTCCACTATCCTCTCGAGTCGGGACGCGTAACTCTTGGAGCCCAATAAGTGGCCTAAAAGGAGTCAAGCGTCCTGTGTAGCTTGGACAGAAGGTTCACGCTTGATCAGCATACCATGCAGTTAAAGATGGCCCTCCTCTCGTGATGACGGGAGCGTCTCATGGGTTTTCTCGAGCTGCGGCGCCAGTGTGGGGTTTCTCACGAGATATGATGAGGAGTTCAGGGAGCCTCACGTGCGGCGCCAGAGAAGCCTGAACCCATGCCCGTGGCGAGGGGGAGCGCGTCCTGGCTCTCGAGTCACGGGAGGGGACTAGGGCCTGGAGACGCATTGAAGAAGGACTCTCGAGGTCTTTCTCGGGGGGTGGCGGGAAACCCTCGTTTCCCTCGCCTTCTGCCGGGGACCTTAGGGAACTTCCCAGGGTGCCTCTGAGAGGCGTGGGATCCTGTGGAGGTGGCGGGGCCCCTCGGGACTCCGCTGGGTCTGGCGCAACGGAAGAGGGCCTCACCTCGAGGGGAGGCAGGAACCTCAGGCTTCCTCTCCGTTTCGGACTCCGACCGCAGGGTCCCTGCAGAGTTGGGACAGGAGAGTCAGGCCTCGTCTTGTCTGAGGAAGGGAAACCCGCTGGCCTCTCGAGTTGCTCAGGGGGTCTCAGGCCCCTCGTCGAGCTGTGTGTGGAACCCGCGGGCCTTTGCGGACGATGCACGGGGGTGGCAGTGCCCCTTCTTGTTGTGCCTTCCCCCACAGGGTTGCCTTCGAAGAGGGGTCCGGGCCTCGGGTCCTTCTCAAGGGCGGACCGGGGAATCGGGGGCGTTCGGCATGTGGCACCACCCACGTGGCTCGTCTCGAATTTTCTCGTGAGACCGGCCTCATCCTGAGGTGCGCAGGTAAGGCCCGGAACCCCTTCCAGACCACGCAGGGGAATCGCCTCTCCTGTCGCGATCAGGAGGGGAGAAGGGGCTCAGAGGAAGCGGTGCCGGGACCCTCGGTGTTCCCCTCGAGGGAACCCGGCGTGTCGGGGGACTTTTGGGGGTCGCACGAAGGCTGTCAGGGACCGTTTCGCCCTTCAGGGCGGAACAGGGGACTTCCCTTGAAACGCCGTCGTGGGCAAGTGCCTCATCTTGCCAAGAGGCGGGAACCACGTGGGTTCTCTCGAGTTGCGGCGGGATTCTCGAGTTACGACGGGGATCTCAGCCTTCCCCTTGGGTTGGCCCTGGGAAGCCCAATCTTCCCCTCGGGTTGAGAGGGAAAGCTGGGGGTTGCGCTCGAGTCACTGCAGGGCCGAACAGACCTCACCTATGCGTGTGTCCGGGACCTAATATTCCTCTCCAGGGAAGGCAGGGATCTCGGGGTTGCATTCCAGGCTCCCCCGGGGAGTCAGGCCTCGTCTCGAGGGTAAGCCATGGACTCTGCTCTCCTCTCGAGTCGTGACGCGGGTCTCTTGGAGCCCCCTGAGCGGCCTCAAGGGAGTCCAGCCTCCTCTTCCCTTTGGAGAGAGGACCCGGGATTGCTCTCCAGGCCATGCAGGAAAAGAAGGCCCTCAGCTCGCGAGGACGGGGGCGTCTCAGGGGTTTCCTCGAGCTGCGGCCCCCGTGGGGGTTTTCTCCCGAGGCACGACGAGGATCTCAGGGAGCCTCTCGTGCGGCGCCAGGGAACTCAGGTCTCCATGCGCGTGGCGAGGGGGAGCGCGTCCTGGCTCTCGAGTCATGGGAGGGGACTAGGGCCTCGAGACGCGTTGAAGAAGGACTCTCGAGGTCTTTCTCGGGGGGCGGCGGGAAACCCTCGTTTCCCTCGCCTTCTGCCGGGGACTTTAGGGAACGTCCCAGGGTGCCTCTGAGAGGCGAGGGATCCTGTGGAGGTGGCGGGGCCCCTCGGGACTCCGCTGGGTCTGGCGCAACGGAAGAGGGCCTCACCTCGAGGGGAGGCAGGAACCTCAGGCTTCCTCTCCGTTTCGGACTCCGACCGCAGGGTCCCTGCAGAGTTGGGACAGGAGAGCCAGGCCTGGTCTTGTCTGAGGAAGGGAACCCCGCTGGCCTCTCGAGTTGCTCAGGGGGTCTCAGGCCCCTCGTCGAGCTGTGTGTGGAACCCGCGGGTCCTTGCGGACGATGCACGGGGGTGGCAGCGCCCCTTCGTTTTGTGCCTTCACCCACAGGGTTGCCTTCGAAGAGGGGTCCGGGCCTCGGGTCCTTCTCAAGGGCGGACCGGGGAATCGGGTGCGTTCGGCAGCTGGCCCCACCCACGTGGCTCGTCTCGAATTTCCTCGTGAGACCAGCCTCATCCTGAGGTGCGCAGGCAAGGCCGGGAACTCCTTCCAGACCACGCAGGGGAATCGCCTCTCCTGTCGTGATCAGGAGGGGAGAAGGGGCTCAGAGGAAGCGGTGCCGGGACCCTCGGTGTTCCCCTCGAGGGAACCCGGTGTGTCGGGGTACTTTTGGGGGTCGCAGGAAGGCTGTCAGGGACCGTTTCGCCCTTCAGGGCGGAACAGGGGACTTCCCTTGAGACGCCGTCGCGGGCAAGGGCCTCATCTTGCCAAGAGGTGGGAACCACGTGGGTTTTCTCGAGTTGCGGCGGGATTCTCGAGTTACGACGGGGATCTCAGCCTTACCCTTGGCTTGGCCCTGGGAAGCCCAATCTTCCCCTCGGGTTGCGAGGGAAAGCTGGGGGTTGCGCTCGAGTCACTGCAGGGCCGAAGAGACCTCACCTAGGCGTGTGTCCGGGACCTCATATTCCTCTCCAGGGAAGGCAGGGATCTCGGGGTTGCATTCCAGGCTCCCCCGGGGAGTCAGGCCTCGTCTCGAGGGGAAGCCAAGGACTCCGGTCTCCTCTCGAGTCGCGACGCGGGTCTCTTGGAGCCCCCTGAGCGGCCTCAAGGGAGTCCAGCCTCCTCTTCCGTTTGGAGAGAGGACCCGGGATTGCTCTCCAGGCCATGCAGGAAACGAAGGCCCTCAGCTCGCGAGGACGGGGGCGTCTCAGGGGTTTCCTCGAGCTGCGGCGCCCGTGGGGGTTTTGTCCCGAGGCACGACGAGGATCTCAGGGAGCCTCTCGTGCGGCGCCAGGGAAGTCAGGTCTCCATGCGCGTGGCGAGGGGGAGCGCGTCCTGGCTCTCGAGTCACGGGAGGGGACTAGGGCCTCGAGAAGCATTGAAGAAGGACTCTCGAGGTCTTTCTCGGGGGGCGGCGGGAAACCCTCGTGTCCCTCACCTTCTGCTGGGGACCTTAGGGAACTTCCCAGGGTGCCTCTGAGAGGCGAGGGATCCTGTGGAGGTGGCGGGGCCCCTCGGGACTCCGCTGGTTCTGGCGCAACGAAAGAGGGCCTCACCTCGAGGGGAGGCAGGAACCTCAGGCTTCCTCTCCGTTTCGGACTCTGACCGCAGGGTCCCTGCAGAGTTGGGACAGGAGAGTCAGGCCTCGTCTTGCCTGAGGAAGGGAACCCCGCTGGCCTCTCGAGTTGCTCAGGGGGTCTCAGGCCCCTCGTCGAGCGGTGTGTGGAACCCGCGGGTCTTTGCGGACGATGCACGGGGGTGGCAGTGCCCCTTCGTGTTGTGCCTTCACCCACAGGGTTGCCTTCGAAGAGGGGTCCGGGCCTCGGGTCCTTCTCAAGGGCGGACCGGGGAATCAGGGGCGTTCGGCATGTGGCCCCACTCACGTGGATCGTCTCGAATTTCCTCCTGAGACCGGCCTCCTCCTGAGGTGCGCCGGGAAGGCCGGGAACCCCTTCCAGACCACGCAGGGGAATCGCCTCTCCTGTCGCGATCAGGAGGGGAGAAGGGGCTCAGAGGAAGCGGTGCCGGGACCCTCGGTGTTCCCCTCGAGGGAACCCGGCGTGTCGGGGGACTTTTGGGGGTCGCAGGAAGGCTGTCAGGGACCGTTTCGCCCTTCAAGGCGGAACAGGGGACTTCCCTTGAGATGCCGTGGCGGGCAAGGGCCTCATCTTGTGAAGAGGTGGGAACCACTTGGTTTTTCTCGAGTTGCGGCGGGATTCTCGAGTTACGACGGGGATCTCAGCCTTCCCCTTGGGTTGGCCCTGGGAAGCCCAATCTTCCCCTCGGGTTGCGAGGGAAAGCTGGGGGTTGCGCTCGAGTCACTGCAGGGCCGAAGAGACCTCAGCTAGGCGTGTGTCCGGGACCTAATATTCCTCTCCAGGGAAGGCAGGGATCTCAGGGTTACATTCCAGGTTCCCCCGGGGAGTCAGGCCTCGTCTCGAGGGGAAGCCAAGGACTCCGCTCTCCTCTCGAGTCGCGACGCGGGGCTCTTGGAGCCCCCTGAGCGGCCTCAAGGGAGTCCAGCCTCCTCTTCCGTTTGCAGAGAGGACCCGGGATTGCTCTCCAGGCCATGCAGGAAAAGAAGGCCCTCAGCTCGCGAGGACGGGGGCGTCTCAGGGGTTTCCTCGAGCTGCGGCGCCCGTGGGGGTTTTCTCCCGAGGCACGAGGAGGATCTCAGGGAGCCTCTCGTGCGGCGCCAGGGAAGTCAGGTCTCCATGCGCGTGGCGAGGGGGAGCGCGTCCTGGCTCTCGAGTCACGGAGGGGATTAGGGCCTCGAGACGCGTTGAAGAAGGACTCTCGAGGTCTTTCTCGGGGGGCAGCAGGAAACCCTCGTGTCCCTCGCCTTCTGCCGGGGACCTTAGGGATCTTCCCAGGGTGCCTCTGAGAGGCGAGGGATCCTGTGGAGGTGGCGGGGCCCCTCGGGACTCCGCTGGGTCTGGCGCAACGGAAGAGGGCCTCACCTCGAGGGGAGGCAGGAACCTCAGGCTTCCTCTCCGTTTCGGACTCCGACCGCAGGGTCCCTGCAGAGTTGGGACAGGAGAGTCAGGCCTCGTCTTGTCTGAGGAAGGGAACCCCGCTGGCCTCTCGAGTTGCTCAGGGGGTCTCAGGCCCCTCGTCGAGCTGTGTGTGGAACCCGCGGGTCTTTGCGGACGATGCACGGGGGTGGCAGTGCCCCTTCGTGTTGTGCCTTCCCCCACAGGGTTGCCTTCGAAGAGGGGTCCGGGCCTCGGGTCCTTCTCAAGGGCGGACCGGGGAATCGGGGGCGTTCGGCATGTGGCCCCACCCACGTGGCTCGTCTCGAATTTCCTCGTGAGACCGGCCTCATCCTGAGGTGCGCCGGGAAGTCCGGGAACCCCTTCCAGACCACGCAGGGGAATCGCCTCTCCCGTCGCGATCAGGAGGGGAGAAGGGGCTCAGAGGAAGCGGTGCCGGGACCCTCGGTGTTCCCCTCGAGGGAACCCGGCGTGTCGGGGGACTTTTGGGGGTCGCAGGAAGGCTGTCAGGGACCGTTTCGCCCTTCAGGGCGGAACACGGGACTTCCCTTGAGACGCCGTGGCGGGCAAGGGCCTCATCTTGCCAAGAGGTGGGAACCACGTGGTTTTTCTCGAGTTGCGGCGGGATTCTCGAGTTACGACGGGGATCTCAGCCTTCCCCTTGGGTTGGCCCTGGGAAGCCCAATCTTCCCTCAGGTTGCGAGGGAAAGCTGGGGGTTGCGCTCGAGTCACTGCAGGGCCGAAGAGAACTCACCTAGGCGTGTGTCCGGGACCTAATATTCCTCTCCAGGGAAGGCAGGGATCTCGGGGTTGCATTCCAGGCTCCCCCGGGGAGTCAGGCCTCGTCTCGAGGGGAAGCCAAGGACTCCGCTCTCCTCTCGAGTCGCGACGCGGGGCTCTTGGAGCCCCCTGAGCGGCCTCAAGGGAGTCCAGCCTCCTCTTCCGTTTGGAGAGAGGACCCGGGATTGCTCTCCAGGCCATGCAGGAAAAGAAGGCCCTCAGCTCGCGAGGACGGGGGCGTCTCAGGGGTTTCTTCGAGCTACGGCGCCCGTGGGGGTTTTCTCCCGAGGCACGACGAGGATCTCAGGGAGCCTCTCGTGTGGCGCCAGGGAAGTCAGGTCTCCATGCGCGTGGCGAGGGGGAGCGCGTCCTGGCTCTCGAGTCACGGGAGGGGACTAGGGCCTCGAGACGCGTTGAAGAAGGACTCTCGAGGTCTTTCTCGGGGGGCGGCGGGAAACCCTCGTGTCCCTCGCCTTCTGCCGGGGACCTTAGGGAACTTCCCAGGGTGCCTCTGAGAGGCGAGGGATCCTGTGGAGGTGGCGGGGCCCCTCGGGACTCCGCTGGGTCTGGCGCAACGGAAGAGGGCCTCACCTCGAGGGGAGGCAGGAACCTCAGGCTTCCTCTCCGTTTCGGACTCCGACCGCAGGGTCCCTGCAGAGTTGGGACAGGAGAGTCAGGCCTCGTCTTGTCTGAGGAAGGGAACCCCGCTGGCCTCTCGAGTTGCTCAGGGGGTCTCAGGCCCCTCGTCGAGCTGTGTGTGGCACCCGCGTGTCTTTGCGGACGATGCACGGGGGTGGCAGTGCCCCTTCGTGTTGTGCCTTCCCCCACAGGGTTGCCTTCGAAGAGGGTTCCGGGCCTCGGGTCCTTCTCAAGGGCGGACCGGGGAATCGGGGGCGTTCGGCATGTGGCCCCACCCACGTGGCTCGTCTCGAATTTCCTCGTGAGACCGGCCTCATCCTGAGGTGCGCCGGGAAGGCCGGGAACCCCTTCCAGACCACGCAGTGGAATCGCCTCTCCTGTCGCGATCAGGAGGGGAGAAGTGGCTCAGAGGAAGCGGTGCCGGGACCCTCGGTGTTCCCCTCGAGGGAACCCGGCGTGTCGGGGGACTTTTGGGGGTCGCAGGAAGGCTGTCAGGGACCGTTTCGCCCTTCAGGGCGGAACAGGGGACTTCCCTTGAGACGCCGTGGCGGGCAAGGGCCTCATCTTGCCAAGAGGTGGGAACCACGTGGTTTTTCTCGAGTTGCGGCGGGATTCTCGAGTTACGACGGGGATCTCAGCCTTCCCCTTGGGTTGGCCCTGGGAAGCCCAATCTTCCCCTCGGGTTGCGAGGGAAAGCTGGGGGTTGCGCTCGAGTCACTGCAGGGCCGAAGAGACCTCACCTAGGCGTGTGTCCGGGACCTAATATTCCTCTCCAGGGAAGGCAGGCATCTCGGGGTTGCATTCCAGGCTCCCCCGGGGAGTCAGGCCTCGTCTCGAGGGGAAGCCAAGGACTCTGCTCTCCTCTCGAGTCGCGACGCGGGTCTCTTGGAGCCCCCTGAGCGGCCTCAAGGGAGTCCAGCCTCCTCTTCCGTTTGGAGAGAGGACCCGGGATTGCTCTCCAGGCCATGCAGGAAAAGAAGGCCCTCAGCTCGCGAGGACGGGGGAGTCTCAGGGGTTTCCTCGAGCTGCGGCGCCCGTGGGGGTTTTCTCCCGAGGCACGACGAGGATCTCAGGGAGCCTCTCGTGCGGCGCCAGGAAAGTAAGGTCTCCATGCGCGTGGCGAGGGGGAGCGCGTCCTGGCTCTCGAGTCACGGGAGGGGACTAGGGCCTCGAGACGCGTTGAAGAGGGACTCTCGAGGTCTTTCTCGGGGGGCGGTGGGAAACCCTCGTGACCCTCGCCTTATGCCGGGGACCTTAGGGAACTTCCCAGGGTGCCTCTGAGAGGCGAGGGATCCTGTGGAGGTGGCGGGGCCCCTCGGGACTCCGCTGGGTCTGGCGCAACGGAAGAGGGCCTCACCTCGAGGGGAGGCAGGAACCTCAGGCTTCCTCTCCGTTTCGGACTCCGACCGCAGGGTCCCTGCAGAGTTGGGACAGGAGAGTCAGGCCTCGTCTTGTCTGAGGAAGGGAACCCCGCTGGCCTCTCGAGTTGCTCAGGGGGTCTCAGGCCCCTCGTCGAGCTGTATGTGGAACCCGCGGGTCTTTGCGGACGATGCACAGGGGTGGCAGTGCCCCTTCGTGTTGTGCCTTCCCCCACAAGGTTGCCTTCGAAGAGGGGTCCGGGCCTCGGGTCCTTCTCAAGGGCGGACCGGGGAATCGGGGGCGTTCGGCATGTGGCCCCACCCACGTGGCTCGTCTCGAATTTCCTCGTGAGACCGGCCTCATCCTGAGGTGCGCCGGGAAGTCCGGGAACCCCTTCCAGGCCACGCAGGGGAATCGCCTCTCCTGTCGCGATCAGGAGGGGAGAAGGGGCTCAGAGGAAGCGGTGCCGGGACCCTCGGTGTTCCCCTCGAGGGAACCCGGCGTGTCGGGGGACTTTTGGGGGTCGCAGGAAGGCTGTCAGGGACCGTTTCGCCCTTCAGGGCGGAACAGGGGACTTCCCTTGAGACGCCGTGGCGGGCAAGGGCCTCATCTTGCCAAGAGGTGGGAACCACGTGGTTTTTCTCGAGTTGCGGCGGGATTCTCGAGTTACGACGGGGATCTCAGCCTTCCCCTTGGGTTGGCCCTGGGAAGCCCAATCTTCCCTCAGGTTGCGAGGGAAAGCTGGGGGTTGCGCTCGAGTCACTGCAGGGCCGAAGAGAACTCACCTAGGCGTGTGTCCGGGACCTAATATTCCTCTCCAGGGAAGGCAGGGATCTCGGGGTTGCATTCCAGGCTCCCCCGGGGAGTCAGGCCTCGTCTCGAGGGGAAGCCAAGGACTCCGCTCTCCTCTCGAGTCGCGACGCGGGGCTCTTGGAGCCCCCTGAGCGGCCTCAAGGGAGTCCAGCCTCCTCTTCCGTTTGGAGAGAGGACCCGGGATTGCTCTCCAGGCCATGCAGGAAAAGAAGGCCCTCAGCTCGCGAGGACGGGGGCGTCTCAGGGGTTTCTTCGAGCTACGGCGCCCGTGGGGGTTTTCTCCCGAGGCACGACGAGGATCTCAGGGAGCCTCTCGTGTGGCGCCAGGGAAGTCAGGTCTCCATGCGCGTGGCGAGGGGGAGCGCGTCCTGGCTCTCGAGTCACGGGAGGGGACTAGGGCCTCGAGACGCGTTGAAGAAGGACTCTCGAGGTCTTTCTCGGGGGGCGGCGGGAAACCCTCGTGTCCCTCGCCTTCTGCCGGGGACCTTAGGGAACTTCCCAGGGTGCCTCTGAGAGGCGAGGGATCCTGTGGAGGTGGCGGGGCCCCTCGGGACTCCGCTGGGTCTGGCGCAACGGAAGAGGGCCTCACCTCGAGGGGAGGCAGGAACCTCAGGCTTCCTCTCCGTTTCGGACTCCGACCGCAGGGTCCCTGCAGAGTTGGGACAGGAGAGTCAGGCCTCGTCTTGTCTGAGGAAGGGAACCCCGCTGGCCTCTCGAGTTGCTCAGGGGGTCTCAGGCCCCTCGTCGAGCTGTGTGTGGCACCCGCGTGTCTTTGCGGACGATGCACGGGGGTGGCAGTGCCCCTTCGTGTTGTGCCTTCCCCCACAGGGTTGCCTTCGAAGAGGGTTCCGGGCCTCGGGTCCTTCTCAAGGGCGGACCGGGGAATCGGGGGCGTTCGGCATGTGGCCCCACCCACGTGGCTCGTCTCGAATTTCCTCGTGAGACCGGCCTCATCCTGAGGTGCGCCGGGAAGGCCGGGAACCCCTTCCAGACCACGCAGTGGAATCGCCTCTCCTGTCGCGATCAGGAGGGGAGAAGTGGCTCAGAGGAAGCGGTGCCGGGACCCTCGGTGTTCCCCTCGAGGGAACCCGGCGTGTCGGGGGACTTTTGGGGGTCGCAGGAAGGCTGTCAGGGACCGTTTCGCCCTTCAGGGCGGAACAGGGGACTTCCCTTGAGACGCCGTGGCGGGCAAGGGCCTCATCTTGCCAAGAGGTGGGAACCACGTGGTTTTTCTCGAGTTGCGGCGGGATTCTCGAGTTACGACGGGGATCTCAGCCTTCCCCTTGGGTTGGCCCTGGGAAGCCCAATCTTCCCCTCGGGTTGCGAGGGAAAGCTGGGGGTTGCGCTCGAGTCACTGCAGGGCCGAAGAGACCTCACCTAGGCGTGTGTCCGGGACCTAATATTCCTCTCCAGGGAAGGCAGGCATCTCGGGGTTGCATTCCAGGCTCCCCCGGGGAGTCAGGCCTCGTCTCGAGGGGAAGCCAAGGACTCTGCTCTCCTCTCGAGTCGCGACGCGGGTCTCTTGGAGCCCCCTGAGCGGCCTCAAGGGAGTCCAGCCTCCTCTTCCGTTTGGAGAGAGGACCCGGGATTGCTCTCCAGGCCATGCAGGAAAAGAAGGCCCTCAGCTCGCGAGGACGGGGGAGTCTCAGGGGTTTCCTCGAGCTGCGGCGCCCGTGGGGGTTTTCTCCCGAGGCACGACGAGGATCTCAGGGAGCCTCTCGTGCGGCGCCAGGAAAGTAAGGTCTCCATGCGCGTGGCGAGGGGGAGCGCGTCCTGGCTCTCGAGTCACGGGAGGGGACTAGGGCCTCGAGACGCGTTGAAGAGGGACTCTCGAGGTCTTTCTCGGGGGGCGGTGGGAAACCCTCGTGACCCTCGCCTTATGCCGGGGACCTTAGGGAACTTCCCAGGGTGCCTCTGAGAGGCGAGGGATCCTGTGGAGGTGGCGGGGCCCCTCGGGACTCCGCTGGGTCTGGCGCAACGGAAGAGGGCCTCACCTCGAGGGGAGGCAGGAACCTCAGGCTTCCTCTCCGTTTCGGACTCCGACCGCAGGGTCCCTGCAGAGTTGGGACAGGAGAGTCAGGCCTCGTCTTGTCTGAGGAAGGGAACCCCGCTGGCCTCTCGAGTTGCTCAGGGGGTCTCAGGCCCCTCGTCGAGCTGTATGTGGAACCCGCGGGTCTTTGCGGACGATGCACAGGGGTGGCAGTGCCCCTTCGTGTTGTGCCTTCCCCCACAAGGTTGCCTTCGAAGAGGGGTCCGGGCCTCGGGTCCTTCTCAAGGGCGGACCGGGGAATCGGGGGCGTTCGGCATGTGGCCCCACCCACGTGGCTCGTCTCGAATTTCCTCGTGAGACCGGCCTCATCCTGAGGTGCGCCGGGAAGTCCGGGAACCCCTTCCAGGCCACGCAGGGGAATCGCCTCTCCTGTCGCGATCAGGAGGGGAGAAGGGGCTCAGAGGAAGCGGTGCCGGGACCCTCGGTGTTCCCCTCGAGGGAACCCGGCGTGTCGGGGGACTTTTGGGGGTCGCAGGAAGGCTGTCAGGGACCGTTTCGCCCTTCAGGGCGGAACAGGGGACTTCCCTTGAGACGCCGTGGCGGGCAAGGGCCTCATCTTGCCAAGAGGTGGGAACCACGTGGTTTTTCTCGAGTTGCGGCGGGATTCTCGAGTTACGACGGGGATCTCAGCCTTCCCCTTGGGTTGGCCCTGGGAAGCCCAATCTTCCCTCAGGTTGCGAGGGAAAGCTGGGGGTTGCGCTCGAGTCACTGCAGGGCCGAAGAGAACTCACCTAGGCGTGTGTCCGGGACCTAATATTCCTCTCCAGGGAAGGCAGGGATCTCGGGGTTGCATTCCAGGCTCCCCCGGGGAGTCAGGCCTCGTCTCGAGGGGAAGCCAAGGACTCCGCTCTCCTCTCGAGTCGCGACGCGGGGCTCTTGGAGCCCCCTGAGCGGCCTCAAGGGAGTCCAGCCTCCTCTTCCGTTTGGAGAGAGGACCCGGGATTGCTCTCCAGGCCATGCAGGAAAAGAAGGCCCTCAGCTCGCGAGGACGGGGGCGTCTCAGGGGTTTCTTCGAGCTACGGCGCCCGTGGGGGTTTTCTCCCGAGGCACGACGAGGATCTCAGGGAGCCTCTCGTGTGGCGCCAGGGAAGTCAGGTCTCCATGCGCGTGGCGAGGGGGAGCGCGTCCTGGCTCTCGAGTCACGGGAGGGGACTAGGGCCTCGAGACGCGTTGAAGAAGGACTCTCGAGGTCTTTCTCGGGGGGCGGCGGGAAACCCTCGTGTCCCTCGCCTTCTGCCGGGGACCTTAGGGAACTTCCCAGGGTGCCTCTGAGAGGCGAGGGATCCTGTGGAGGTGGCGGGGCCCCTCGGGACTCCGCTGGGTCTGGCGCAACGGAAGAGGGCCTCACCTCGAGGGGAGGCAGGAACCTCAGGCTTCCTCTCCGTTTCGGACTCCGACCGCAGGGTCCCTGCAGAGTTGGGACAGGAGAGTCAGGCCTCGTCTTGTCTGAGGAAGGGAACCCCGCTGGCCTCTCGAGTTGCTCAGGGGGTCTCAGGCCCCTCGTCGAGCTGTGTGTGGCACCCGCGTGTCTTTGCGGACGATGCACGGGGGTGGCAGTGCCCCTTCGTGTTGTGCCTTCCCCCACAGGGTTGCCTTCGAAGAGGGTTCCGGGCCTCGGGTCCTTCTCAAGGGCGGACCGGGGAATCGGGGGCGTTCGGCATGTGGCCCCACCCACGTGGCTCGTCTCGAATTTCCTCGTGAGACCGGCCTCATCCTGAGGTGCGCCGGGAAGGCCGGGAACCCCTTCCAGACCACGCAGTGGAATCGCCTCTCCTGTCGCGATCAGGAGGGGAGAAGTGGCTCAGAGGAAGCGGTGCCGGGACCCTCGGTGTTCCCCTCGAGGGAACCCGGCGTGTCGGGGGACTTTTGGGGGTCGCAGGAAGGCTGTCAGGGACCGTTTCGCCCTTCAGGGCGGAACAGGGGACTTCCCTTGAGACGCCGTGGCGGGCAAGGGCCTCATCTTGCCAAGAGGTGGGAACCACGTGGTTTTTCTCGAGTTGCGGCGGGATTCTCGAGTTACGACGGGGATCTCAGCCTTCCCCTTGGGTTGGCCCTGGGAAGCCCAATCTTCCCCTCGGGTTGCGAGGGAAAGCTGGGGGTTGCGCTCGAGTCACTGCAGGGCCGAAGAGACCTCACCTAGGCGTGTGTCCGGGACCTAATATTCCTCTCCAGGGAAGGCAGGCATCTCGGG
This sequence comes from Bubalus kerabau, assembly GCF_029407905.1. Lineage (NCBI taxonomy): Eukaryota > Metazoa > Chordata > Mammalia > Artiodactyla > Bovidae > Bubalus > Bubalus kerabau. The sequence continues at coordinate 916,703 of NW_026577909.1, read as the reverse complement.
GTTGCATTCCAGGCTCCCCCGGGGAGTCAGGCCTCGTCTCGAGGGGAAGCCAAGGACTCTGCTCTCCTCTCGAGTCGCGACGCGGGTCTCTTGGAGCCCCCTGAGCGGCCTCAAGGGAGTCCAGCCTCCTCTTCCGTTTGGAGAGAGGACCCGGGATTGCTCTCCAGGCCATGCAGGAAAAGAAGGCCCTCAGCTCGCGAGGACGGGGGAGTCTCAGGGGTTTCCTCGAGCTGCGGCGCCCGTGGGGGTTTTCTCCCGAGGCACGACGAGGATCTCAGGGAGCCTCTCGTGCGGCGCCAGGAAAGTAAGGTCTCCATGCGCGTGGCGAGGGGGAGCGCGTCCTGGCTCTCGAGTCACGGGAGGGGACTAGGGCCTCGAGACGCGTTGAAGAGGGACTCTCGAGGTCTTTCTCGGGGGGCGGTGGGAAACCCTCGTGACCCTCGCCTTATGCCGGGGACCTTAGGGAACTTCCCAGGGTGCCTCTGAGAGGCGAGGGATCCTGTGGAGGTGGCGGGGCCCCTCGGCACTCCGCTGGGTCTGGCGCAACGGAAGAGGGCCTCACCTCGAGGGGAGGCAGGAACCTCAGGCTTCCTCTCAGTTTCGGACTCTGACCGCAGGGTCCCTGCAGAGTTGGGACAGGAGAGTCAGGCCTCGTCTTGTCTGAGGAAGGGAACCCCGCTGGCCTCTCAAGTTGCTCAGGGGGTCTCAGGCCCCTCGTCGAGCTGAGTGTGGAACCCGCGAGTCTTTGCGGACGATGCACGGGGGTAGCAGTGCCCCTTCATGTTGTGCCTTCACCCACAGGGTTGCCTTCGAAGAGGGGTCCGGGCCTCGGGACCTTCTCAAGGGCGGACCGGGGAATCGGGGGCGTTCGGCATGTGGCCCCACACACGTGGCTCGTCTCGAATTTCCTCGTGAGACCGTCCTCATCCTGAGGTGCGCCGGGAAGTCCGGGAACCCCTTCCAGACCACGCAGGGGAATCGACTCTCCTGTCGCGAACAGGAGGGGAGAAGGGGCTCAGAGGAAGCGGTGCCGGGAACCTCGGTGTTCCCCTCGAGGGAACCCGGCGTGTCGGGGGACTTTTGGGGGTCGCAGGAAGGCTGTCAGGGACCGTTTCGCCCTTCAGGGCGGAACAGGGGACTTCCCTTGAGACGCCGTGGCGGGCAAGGGCCTCATCTTGCCAAGAGGTGGGAACCACGTGGTTTCTCTCGAGTTGCGGCGGGATTCTCGAGTTACGACGGGGATCTCAGCCTTCCCCTTGGGTTGGCCCTGGGAAGCCCAATCTTCCCCTCGGGTTGCGAGGGAAAGCTGGGGGTTGCGCTCGAGTGACTGCAGGGCCGAAGAGACCTCACCTAGGCGTGTGTCCGGGACCTCATATTCCTCTCCAGGGAAGGCAGGCATCTCGGGGTTGCGTTCCAGACTCCCCCGGGGAGTCAGGCCTCGTCTCGAGGGGAAGCCAAGGACACCGCTCTCCTCTGGAGTCGCGACGCGGGTCTCTTGGAGCCCCCTGAGCGACCTCAAGGGAGTCCAGCCTCCTCTTCCGTTTGGAGAGAGGACCCGGGATTGCTCTCCAGGCCATGCAGGAAAAGAAGGCCCTCAGCTCGCGAGGACGGGGGCGTCTCAGGGGTTTCCACGAGCTACGGCGCCCGTGGGGGTTTTCTCCCGAGGCACGACGAGGATCTCAGGGAGCCTCTCGTGCGGCGCCAGGGAAGTCAGGTCTCCATGCGCGTGGCGAGGGGGAGCGCGTCCTGGCTCTCGAGTCACGGGAGGGGACTAGGGCCTAGAGACGCGTTGAAGAAGGACTCTCGAGGTCTTTCTCGGGGGGCGGCGGGAAACCCTCGTGTCCCTCGCCTTCTGCCGGGGACCTTAGGGAACTTCCCAGGGTGCCTCTGAGAGGCGAGGGATCCTGTGGAGGTGGCGGGGCCCCTCGGGACTCCGCTGGGTCTGGCGCAACGGAAGAGGGCCTCACCTCGAGGGGAGGCAGGAACCTCAGGCTTCCTCTCCGTTTCGGACTCCGACCTCAGTGTCCCTGCAGAGTTGGGACAGGAGTGTCAGGCCTCGTCTTGTCTGAGGAAGAGAACCCCGCTGGCCTCTCGAGTTTCTCAGGGGGTCTCAGGCCCCTCGTCGAGCTGTGTGTGGAACCCGCGGGTCTTTGCGGACGATGCACTGGGGTGGCAGTGCCCCTTCGTGTTGTGCCTTCACCCACAGGGTTGCCTTCGAAGAGGGGTCCGGGCCTCGGGTCTTTCTCAAGGGCGGACCGGGGAATCGGGGTGGTTCGGCATGTGGCCCCACCCACGTGGCTCGTCTCAAATTTCCTCGTGAAGACCGGCCTCATCCTGAGGTGCGCCGGGAAGGCCGGGAACCCCTTCCAGACCACGCAGGGGAATCGCCTCTCCTGTCGCGATCAGGAGGGGAGAAGGGGCTCAGAGGAAGCGGTGCCGGGACCCTCGGTGTTCCCCTCGATGGAACCCGGCGTGTCAGGGGACTTTTGGGGGTCGCAGGAAGGCTGTCAGGGACCGTTTCGCCCTTCAGGGCGGAACAGGGGACTTCCCTTGAGACGCCGTGGCGGGCAAGGGCCTCATCTTGCCAAGAGGTGGGAACCACGTGGTTTTTCTCGAGTAGCGGCGGGATTCTGGAGTTACGGCGGGGATCTCAGCCTTCCCCTTGGGTTGGCCCTGGGAAGCCCAATCTTCCCCTCGGGTTGCGAGGGAAAGCTGGGGGTTGCGCTCGAGTCACTGCAGGGCCGAAGAGACCTCACCTAGGCGTGTGTCCGGGACCTAATATTCCTCTCCAGGGAAGGCAGGGATCTCGGGGTTGCGTTCCAGGCTCCCCCGGGGAGTCAGGCCTCGTCTCGAGGGGAAGCCAAGGACTCCGCTCTCCTCTGGAGTCGCGACGCGGGTCTCTTGGAGCCCCCTGAGCGGCCTCAAGGGAGTCCAGCCTCCTCTTCCGTTTGGAGAGAGGACCCGGGATTGCTCTCCAGGCCATGCAGGAAAAGAAGGCCCTCAGCTCGTGAGGACGGGGGCGTCTCAGGGCTTTCCTCGAGCTGCGGCGCCTGTGGGGGTTTTCTCCCGAGGCACGACGAGGATCTCAGGGAGCCTCTCGTGCGGCGCCAGGGAAGTCAGGTCTCCATGCGCGTGGCGAGGGGGAGCGCGTCCTGGCTCTCGAGTCACGGGAGGGGACTAGGGCCTCGAGACGCGTTGAAGAAGGACTCTCGAGGTCTTTCTCGGGGGGCGGCGGGAAACCCTCGTGTCCCTCGCCTTCTGCCGGGGACCTTAGGGAACTTCCCAGGGTGCCTCTGAGAGGCGAGGGATCCTGTGGAGGTGGCGGGGCCCCTCGGGACTCCGCTGGGTCTGGCGCAACGGAAGAGGGCCTCACCTCGAGGGGAGGCAGGAACCTCAGACTTCCTCTCCGTTTCGGACTCCGACCGCAGGGTCCCTGCAGAGTTGGGACAGGAGAGTCAGGCCTCGTCTTGTCTGAGGAAGGAAGCCCCGCTGGCCACTCGAGTTGCTCAGGGGGTCTCAGGCCCCTCGTCGAGCTGTGTGTGGAACCCGCGGGTCTTTGCGGACGATGCACGGGGGTGGCAGTGCCCCTTCCTGTTGTGCCTTCACCCACAGGGTTGCCTTCGAAGAGGGGTCCGGGCCTCGGGTCCTTCTCAAGGGCGGACCGGGGAATCGGGGGCGTTCGGCATGTGGCCCCACCCACGTGGCTCGTCTCGAATTTCCTCGTGAGACTGGCCTCATCCTGAGGTGCGCCGGGAAGGCCGGGAACCCCTTCCAGACCACGCAGGGGAATCGCCTCTCCTGTCGCGATCAGGAGGGGAGAAGGGGCTCAGAGGAAGCGGTGCCGGGACCCTCGGTGTTCCCCTCGAGGGAACCCGGCGTGTCGGGGGACTTTTGGGGGTCGCAGGAAGGCTGTCAGGGACCGTTTCGCCCTTCAGGGCAGAACAGGGGACTTCCCTTGAGACGCCGTGGCGGGCAAGGGCCTCATCTTGCCAAGAGGTGGGAACCACGTGGTTTTTCTCGAGTTGCGGCGGGATTCTCGAGTTACGACGGGGATCTCAGCCTTCCCCTTGGGTTGGCCCTGGGAAGCCCAATCTTCCCCTCGGGTTGCGAGGGAAAGCTGGGGGTTGCGCTCGAGTCACTGCAGGGCCGAAGAGACCTCACTTAGGCGTGTGTCCTGGACCTCATATTCCTCTCCAGGGAAGGAAGGGATCTCGTGGTTGCATTCCAGGCTCCCCCGGGGAGTCAGGCCTCGTCTCGAGGGGAAGCCAAGGACTCCGCTCTCCTCTCGAGTCGCGACGCGGTTCACTTGGAGCCCCCTGAGCGGCCTCAAGGGCGTGCAGCCTCCTCTTCCGTTTGGAGAGAGGACCCGGGATTGCTCTCCAGGCCATGCAGGAAAAGAAGGCCCTCAGCTCGCGAGGACGGGGGCGTCTCAGGGGTTTCCTCGAGCTGCGGCGCCCGTGGGGGTTTTCTCCCGAGGCACGACGAGGATCTCAGGGAGCCTCTCGTGCGGCGCCAGGGAAGTCAGGTCTCCATGCGCGTGGCGAGGGGGAGCGCGTCCTGGCTCTCGAGTCACGGGAGGGGACTAGGGCCTCGAGACGCGTTGAAGAAGGACTCTCGAGGTCTTTGTCGGGGGGTGGCGGGAAACCCTCGTGTCCCTCGCCTTCTGCCGGGGACCTTAGGGAACTTCCCAGGGTGCCTCTGAGAGGCGAGGGATCCTGTGGAGGTGGCGGGGCCCCTCGGGACTCCGCTGGGTCTGGCGCAACGGAAGAGGGCCTCACCTCCAGGGGAGGCAGGAACCTCAGGCTTCCTCTCCGTTTCGGACTCGGACCGCAGGGTCCCTGCAGACTTGGGACAGGAGAGTCAGGCCTCGTCTTGCCTGAGGAAGGGAACCCCGCTGGCCTCTCGAGTTGCTCAGGGGGTCTCAGGCCCCTCGTCGAGCTGTGTGTGGCACCCGCGGGTCTTTGCGGACCATGCACGGGGGTGGCAGTGCCCCTTCGTGTTGTGCCTTCACCCACAGGGTTGCCTTCGAAGAGGGGTCCGGGCCTCGGGTCCTTCTCAAGGGCGGACCGGGGAATCGGGGGCGTTCGGCATGTGGCCCCACCCACGTGGCTCGTCTCGAATTTCCTCGTGAGACCGGCCTCATCCTGAGGTGCGCCGGGAAGGCCGGGAACCCCTTCCAGACCACGCAGGGGAATCGCCTCTCCTGTCGCGATCAGGAGGGGAGAAGGGGCTCAGAGGAAGCGGTGCCGGGACCCTCGGTGTTCCCCTCGAGGGAACCCGGCGTGTCGGGGGGCTTTTGGGGGTCGCAGGAAGGCTGTCAGGGACCGTTTCGCCTTTCAGGGCGGAACAGGGGACTTCCCTTGAGACGCCGTGGCGGGCAAGGGCCTCATCTTGCCAAGAGGTGGGAACCACGTGGTTTTTCTCGAGTTGCGGCGGCATTCTCGAGTTACGACGGGGATCTCAGCCTTCCCCTTGGGTTGGCCCTGGGAAGCCCAATCTTCCCCTCGGGTTGCGAGGGAAAGCTGGGGGTTGCGCTCGAGTCACTGCAGGGCCGAAGAGACCTCACCTAGGCGTGTGTCCGGGACCTAATATTCCTCTCCAGGGAAGGCAGGGATCTCGGGGTTGCATTCCAGGCTCCCCCGGGGAGTCAGGCCTCGTCTCGAGGGGAAGCCAAGGACTCCGCTCTCCTCTCCAGTCGCGAGACGGGTGTCTTGGAGCCCCCTGAGCGGCCTCAAGGGAGTCCAGCCTCCTCTTCCGTTTGGAGAGAGGACCCGGGATTGCTCTCCAGGCCATGCAGGAAAAGAAGGCCCTCAGCTCGCGAGGACGGGGGCGTCTCAGGGGTTTCCTCGAGCTGCGGCGCCCGTGGGGGTTTTCTCCCGAGGCACGACGAGGATCTCAGGGAGCCTCTCGTGCGGCGCCAGGGAAGTCAGGTCTCCATGCGCGTGGCGAGGGGGAGCGCGTCCTGGCTCTCGAGTCACGGGAGGGGACTAGGGCCTCCAGACGCGTTGAAGAAGGACTCTCGAGGTCTTTCTCGGGGGGCGACGGGAACCCTCGTGTCCCTCGCCTTCTGCCGGGGACCTTAGGGAACTTGCCAGGGTGCCTCTGAGAGGCGAGGGATCCTGTGGAGTTGGCGGGGCCCCTCGGGACTCCGCTGGGTCTGGCGCAACGGAAGAGGGCCTCACCTCGAGGGGAGGCAGGAACCTCAGGCTTCCTCTCCGTTTCGGACTCCGACCGCAGGGTCCCTTCAGAGTTGGGACGGGAGAGTCAGGCCTCGTCTTGTCTGAGGAAGAGAACCCCGCTGGCCTCTCGAGTTGCTCAGGGGGTCTCAGGCCCCTCGTCGAGCTGTGTGTGGAACCCGCGGGTCTTTGCGGACGATGCACGGGGGTGGCAGTGCCCCTTCCTGTTGTGCCTTCACCCACAGGGTTGCCTTCGAAGAGGGGTCCGGGCCTCGGGTCCTTCTCAAGGGCGTTCGGCATGTGGCCCCACCCACGTGGCTCGTCTCGAATTTCCTCGTGAAGACCGGCCTCATCCTGAGGTGCGCCGGGAAGGCCGGGAACCCCTTCCAGACCACGCAGGGGAATCGACCATCTTGTCGCGATCAGGAGGAGTGAAAGGGCTCAGTTGAAGTCGTGCCGGGAGCCTCGGTGTTCCCCTCGAGTGGGACCGGTGTGTCGGGAAACTTTTGGGGTCACTTCAAGGGTGCCAAGTACCGTTTTGCACTTCAATACGGACTTGGGGCTTCTCTTGACACGCTGTAGAGGGCAAGGGCCTCATCTTGGGATGACGGGGGAATCACGTGGTTTTTCTCCAGGTGCGGCGGGATTCTCGAGTTATGACGGGGAATTCAGGCTTCCTCTTGTGTTGGCCCAGGGAAGTCCAATCCTCCATTCGAGTTTCGAGGGAGAGCTGGGGTTTGCTCTTGAGTCACTGCAGGGCAAAAGAGACCTCATCTAGGCTTGTGTCCAGGACCTAATATTCCTCTCCAGGGCCGACAGCGATCTCGGGGTTGCATTCCAGACGCATCCTGGGAGTCAGAGCTCGACTCGAGGGGAAGCAAAGGACCCCGCTCTCCTCTTGAGTCACCACAGGTGTCTCTTGGAGCCCACTGAGTGGCCTAAAGGGAGTCAAGCCCCCTGTGGAGTTTGGAGGGAGGACTCAGGATTGCTCTCCAGGCCATTCAGGAAAAGAAGACCCTCATCTCGCGATAACAGGGGCGTCTTGTTGGTTTTCTCAAGCTGCGGTGCCAGTGTGCGGTTTCTGACGAGGTGCGACGGGAAGCTCAGGGAGCCTTTCGTGTGGCACCAGGGAATTCAGGTCTCCATGCGCATGGCAAGGGGGAGCGCGTCATTGCTCTCAAGTCAGGGTAGGGGAATCGGGCCTCATGACCGGTTGAAAAAGAACTCTCGATGTCTTTCTAGGGTTGTGGCAGGAAACCCTGGGTTCCCTTGACTTGTGCCGGTGACCTCAGGGAGCGTCTCAGGGTGCCTCTGAGAAGTCAGGGATACTGTGGATTTGGGAGAGGCCTCTCGGGACTCCTCTGGGTTTGGTGCAATGGAAGTGGGCCTCATCTCGAGTTGAGGCAGGAACCTCAGGGTTCTGCTCCTGACTTCCTGGAGGCTGGATATGACTCAGATCGCAGGGTCCCTGTTGAGTTGGCTCAGGAGTGTCAGGTCTCGTGTTCTGCGGAGGAATGGAACTCCGCTTACATCTCAAGTTGTTCAAGGATAACACCACTTTTCGTGATGTGTGTGGAACCTGCGGGTTTTTCGGAGATGCACGGGGGCGTCAGTGCTCCTTCCTGTTGTGCCTTCATCCACAGGGTTGCCTTCGAAGAGGTGTCCGGGCATCGTGTTCTCCTCAAGTGCGGACCGGGAAATTGGGGTCTTTCAGCATGTTTCACCACCCACTAGGCTACGTCTCGAATTTCCTCGTGAGACCGGCCTCATCCTGAGGCGCGCAGGAAAGTCCAGGAACCCTTTCCAAACAAAGCAGGGGAATTGACCCTACTTTCGGGATCAGGAGGAGAGAAAGGGCTCAGATGAAGTAGTGCCGGGAACCTCGGTGCTCTCCTTGAGTGAAAGTCGGGTAACTTTTCTGGTTGCATCAAGGGTGCCAAGTACCGTTTCGCACTTCAAGACGGAACCTGGGACTTCTCTTGAGATGCTGTAGTGGGCAAGGGCCTCATCTAGCGCTGACGGGGGACCCACGTGTTTTTCTCGAGTTGCGGCAGGATTCTTGAGTTACGATGGGGAATACAGGTTTCCTCTTGTGTTGGCCCAGGGAAGTCCAATCTTCCATTCGAGTTGCAAGTGAGAGCTGGAGATTGCTCTCGAGTCACTGCAGGGCAAAATAGAGCTCATCTAGGTTTGTGTCCAGGACCGAGTTTTTCTCTCCAGGGGCGACAGGGATCTCGGGGTTGCATTCCAGACTCACCCGGGGAGTCAGGCCTCATCTCGAAGGGAATGAATGGGCTCCGCTCTCCTCTCGAGTCGCGACGGGTATCCCTTGGAGCCCAAGAGTGGCCTAAATGGAGTTAAGCCTCCTGTGGAGTTTGGAGAGAGGACTCGGGATTGCTCTCTAGGCCATGCAGGAAAAGAAGGCCCTCATCTCGCGATGACGGGGGCGTCTCGTGGGTTTTCTCAAGGTGCAGTGCCTGGTTGGGGTTTCTCACGAGATAGGACGGGGAGCTCAGGGTGACTCCTGTGGTGCCACGGAAGTCAGGTCTCCATGGACGTGGCGTGGGGGAGCGCCTCATTGCTCTCGAGTCATGGTAGGGGAATCAAGCCTCAAGACGCTTCGAAGAAGAACTCTCGAGGTCTTTCTCGGGGTGTGGCAGGAAACCCTGGGTTCCCTCGACTTGTGCCCATGACCTCAGGGAGCTTAGCGGGGTTCCTCTGAGAAGTCAGGGATACTGTGGAGTTGAGAGGGGCTTCTCGGGACATCACAGGGACTGGTGCAATTGAAGAGGACCTAATCTCGGATTGAGGCAGTAACGTCAGGGTTCCTCTCCATTTCTGACTCGGATAGCAGGGTCCCTGCAGAGTTGGGACAGGAGAGTCAGACCTCGTCTTGTGTGGAGTAATGGAACTCCGCTTGCCTCTCGAGTTGTTCACGGGATGACAGGCCACCTGTCGAGTTGTATGTGGAACCTGCGGTTTTGAGGGACGATGCACAGGGGTGTCAGTGCCCCTTCGTGTTGTGCCTTCATCCACAGGGTTACCTTCGAAGAGGTGACCGGGCATCGGGATCTTATCAATAGCGGACCAGGAAATCGGGGTCTTTCGGCATGTGGCACAACCCACGAGGCTACGTCTCGACTTCCCTCGTGAGACTGGCCTCATCCTGAGGTTCGCCGGGAAGTCTGGGAACCCCTTCCAGACAAAGCAGGGGAATCGACCCTCCTGTCGCCATCAGGAGGGGAGAAGTGTCTCAGCTGAAGCGGTGCTGGGAACCTCCATGTTCTCCTCGAGTGAGACCGGGGTGTCAGGGAAATTTGGGGGTCGCATCAAGGGTGCCAAGTACCGTTTCACACTTCAAGACGGAACATGGGACTTCCCTGGAGACGCTATAGCTGACAGGGGCCTCATATTTCGATGACGGAGGAGCCACGTTGTTTTTCTCCAGTTGCCGCGGGATTCTCGAATTACAATGGGGAATACAGGCTTCCTCTTGTGTTGGCCCAGGGAAGTCCAATCATCCATTCGAGTTGCGAGGGAGAGCTGGGGATTGCACTTGAGTCAATGCAGGACAAAAAAGACCTCATTTAGGCTTGTGTCCAGGACCGAGTTTTCCTCTACAGGGGCAACACGGATCTCGGGATCCCATTCCAGACTCACCCAAGTAGTCAGGCCTCGGCTCGAGGGGAAGCAACGGACTCTGCTCTCCTCTAGAGTAGCGACGTGTATCTCTTGGAGGCTACTGAGTGGCCTAAAGGGAGTCAGGCCTCCAGTGGAGTTTGGAGAGTGGACTCGGGATTGCTCTCTAGGTCATGTAGGAAAAGAAGGCCCTCATCTTACGATGATGGGGGCGTCTCGTGAGTTTTCTCGAGCGGCGGTGCCAGTGTGGGGTTTTCATGAGGTAGGACGGGGAGCGCAGGGAGCCTCTCGTGTGGCGCCAGGGAAGTTAGGTTTCAATGGGCGTGGCGAGGGGAATGCGTCATTGCTCTCCAGTCATGGTAGGGTATCGGGCCTCAAGACGCGGTAAAGAAGGACTCTCAAGGTCTTTCTCAGAATGCAGCAGGAAACCATGGGTTCACTCGACTTGTGCCAGTGACCGCAGAGAGCTTCTGAGGGTGCCTCTGAGAATCAGGGATACTGTGGAGTTTTAGGGGCCTCTCGGGACTCCACTGGGTATGGCGCAATGGAAGAGGGCCTCATTTCGAGTTGATGCAGGAACGTCAGGTTTCATCTATATTTCTGACTCCGATCGCACAGTCCCTGCAGAGCTGGGAAAGGAGAGTCAGGCCTTCTCTTGTGTGGAGGAACGGAACTCCGCATGCCTCTCTAGTTCTTCAAGGGATGACAGGACACTTGTCGATGTGTGTTTGGAATCTGCGTGTTTTTCCGTACTATGCATGGGGATGTCAGTACCCCTTCGTGTTGTGCATTCATCCACAGGTTTGCTTTCGAAGAGGTGTCCTGGCATCGGGTTCTTATTAAGAGCGGACCGGGAAATCAGGGTCTTTCCGCATGTGGCACCACCCACCAGGCTACGTCTCGAATTTCCTAGTGAGACCGGCCTCATCCTGAGGTGCGCCGGGAAGGTCGGAACCCCTTGCAGACAAAGCACGGGAATCGACCCTCCTGTCTCGATCAGGAGGGGAGAAGGGGCACAGATGAGGTGATGCCGGGAACCTCGGTGTTCCCCTCCAGTGAGACCAGTGTGTTGGGGAACTTTTGGGGTCGCATCAAAGGTGCCAAGTACCGTATCGCACTTCAAGATGGAACGTAAGACTTCTTTTGAGATGCTGTAGCGGCAATGGCCGCATCTTGCGATGAAGAGGGAACGACGTGGTTTTTCTCGAGTTGTGGCGGGATTCTTGAGTTACAACGGGAAATTCAGGCTTCCTCTTCTGTTGGCCCAGGGAAGTCCAGTCTTCCATTCGAGTTGCGAGGGAGAGTTGGGGATTGCTCTCGAGTCACTGCAGGAAAAAAGAGACCTCATCTAGGCTTGTGTCCAGGACCTAATGTTTCTCTCCAGGGGCGACAGGGATCTTGGGTTCACATATCAGACACACCCGAGGAGTCAGGCCTCGCCTCGAGGGGAAGGAAAAGACTCCGCTCTCCTCTCGAGTCGCGACGGGTATGTCTTGGAGTCCACTGAGTGACTAAAAGGGAGTCAAGCCTACTGTGGAGTTTGGAGAGAGGACTCGGGATTGCTCTCCAGGCCATGCTAGAAAAGAAGGCCGTCATGTCGCGAAAATGGGGGCGTCTCGTGGGTTTTCTCTATCTGTGGCGCCAGTGTTTGGTTTCTCACGAGGTATGACGGGGAGCTCAGGGAGCCTCTCGTGTGGTGCCAGGGTAGTCAGGGCTTCATGAGTGTAGCAGAGGGAGCGCGTCATTGCCCTCGAGTCATGGTAGGGGAATCAGGCCTCAAAATGCGTTGAAGAAGGACTCTCGAGTTCTTTCTATGGTGGCGGCAGTAAACCCTGGGTTCACTCGAATTGTGCTGGTGACCTCAGGGAGCTTCTCAGGGTGCCTCTGAGAAGTCAGGGATACTGTGGAGCTGGGACGCGTCTCTCGGGACTCCACTGGGTTTCGTGCAATGGAAGAGGTCCTAATCTCGAGTGGAGGCAGGAACCTCAGCGTTCCTCTCGTGACTTCACTGGCGCTGGTCTGATTCGGATCGCAAAGTCCCTGCAGAGTTGGGACAGGAGAGTCAGGCCTCGTCTTGTGTAGAGGAATGAAACCCCACTTGCCTCTCGAGTTCTTCAGGCGTGACAAGCCACTTGTTGAGCTGTATGTGGAACCTGCGGGTTTTTCCGGACGATGCACGAGGGTGTCAGTGCCCCTTTGTGTTGTGCCTTCATCCACAGGGTTGCCTTCGAAGAGGTGTCCAGGCATCGGGTTCTTATCAAGAGCGTACCGGGAAATCATAGTCTTTTGGCATGTGGTACCACCCGCGAGCTACGTCTCGAATTTCCTCGTGAGACTGGCCTCATCCTGAAGTGCCCCGTGAAGGTCGGGAACCCCTTACAAACAAAGCAGGGGAAGTGACCCTCCTATCACGAACAGGAGGGGAGAAGGGGCTCAGATAAACTGGTGCCGGGAACCTCGGTGTTCACCTCGAGTGAGACCGATATTTCGGGGAACTTTTGGGGTCACATCAAGGGTGTCAAGTATCGTTTTGCACTTCAAGACGGAACGTGGGACTTTTCTTGAGAAGCTGTAGCGGGCAAGGGCCTCATCTTGTGATGACGAGGGAACCAAGTGCTTTTTCACGAGTTGCGGCGGGATTCTCGAGTTACGAAGGGGAATTCAGGCTTCCTCTTGTGTTGGCCCAGGGAAGTCCAATCTTCCATTCGAGTTGTCAGGGAGAGCGGGGGATTGCTCTCGAGTTACAGAAGGGCAAAAGAGACCTCATCTAGGCTTGTTTCCAGGACCTAATGTTCCTCTCCAGGGGAGACAGGGATCTCGGGGTTGCATTCCAGACCCACCTGGTGAGTCAGGCCTTGTCTCGAGGGGAAGCAAAGGACTCAATTCTCCTCTCGAGTCGCGACGGGTATCTCTTGGAGCCCACTAAGTGGCCTAAAGGGAGTCAAGCCTCCTGTGGAGTTTGGAAAGAGGATTCGGGATTCCTCTCCAGGCCATGCAGGAAAAGAAGGCCCTCATCTCGCGATGACAGGGGCGTATGGTGGGTTTTCTCGAGCTGCGCCGTCAGTGTGGGGTTTCTCACGAGGTACGACAGGGAGCTCAGGGAGCCTCTCTTATGGCGCCAGGGAAGTCAGGTCTCCATGTGCGTGGCGAGGGGGTGCGTGTCATTTCTATAGAGCCATGGAAGCAGAGTCGGGCTTCAAGACACGTTGAAGTAGGACTCTCGAGGTCTTTTTCCCATTGTGGCAGGAAACCCTGGGTTCCCTCGACATGTGCCGGTGACCTCATGGAGCTTCTCCGGGTGCCTCTGAGAAGTCAGGGGTACTGTGGAGTTGGGAGGGGCCTCTCTGGACTCCACTGGGTTTGGTGCAATGGATGAGAGCCTCATCTCGAGTGGAGGCAGGAACCTCATGTTTCCTCTCCTGGGTTTCCTGTCGCTGGTACTGACTCGGATCGCAGTTTCCCTGCAGAGTTGGTACAGAAAATCAGGTCTCGTCTTGTGTGGAGGAATGGAACTCCACTTGCCTGTCGAGTTGTTCACGGGGTGACAGACCACTTGTTGAACTGTGTTTGTAACCTGCGGGTTTTTCTGGACGATGCACGGGGGTGTCAGTGCCCCTTCGTGTTGTGCTTTCATCCACAGGTTTTCCTTCGTAAAGGTGTCAGGGCATCACGTTCTTATCAAGAGCAGACCGGGAAATCGGGGTCTTTCGGCTTGTGGCACCACCCACGAGGCTATGTCTCGAATTTCCTCGTGAGACCTGCCTCATCCTTAGGCGCGCTGGAAAGGTCGGGAAACCCTTCCAGACATAGCAGGGGAATCGACACTCCTGTCGCAATCGCGAGGGGAGAAGGAGCTCAAATGAAGTGGTTCCGGGAACCTCGGTGTTCCTTTCGAGTGAGACCGGTGTGTCGGGGAATTTTGAGATTGCATCAAGGGTGCCAAGTACCGTTTCGCACTTCAAGACAGAAAGTGGGACTTCTCTTGAGTCGCTGTAGTGGGCAAGGGCCTCATCTAGCGCTGATGGGGGAACCACGTGGATTTTCTCGAGTTTCGGCGGGATTCTCGAGTTACGATGTCGAATTCAGGCTTCCAATTGTATTGGCCCAGGGAAGTCCAATCTTCAATTCGATTTGCAAGGGAGAGCTGGCGATTGCGCTCTAGTAACTGCAGTGCAAAATAGACCTCATCTAGGCTTGTGTCCAGGACCGAGTTTTCCTCTCCAGGTGTGACAGGAACTCGGGGTTGCATTTCAGACTCACACGGGGAGTCAGGCCTCATCTCGAGGGGAAGCAAAGGACTCTGCTCTCCCTTCAGGTCCTGACAGTTATCTCTGGGAGCCAACTGAGAGGCCTAAAGAGAGTCAAGCCTCCTGTGGAGTCGGGAGAGAGGACTCGGTTTTGCTCTCCATGCCAGGCAGGAAACAAGTCCCTCATCTCGTGATGACGGGGGCGTATCGTGGGTTTTCTCGAGCTGCGGTTCCTGAATGGGGTTTCCGAAGAGGTACGACGGGGAGCCCAGGGAGACTCTCTTCAGGAGTCAGGGAAGTCAGGTCTCCATGCGCATGGCGATGGGGAGCGGGTCTTTGCTCTCGAGTCATGGTAGGGGAATCGGGCCTCAAGACGCGCCGAAGGACTCTCAAGGTCTTTCTCGGGTCGCAGCAGGAAACCCTGGGTTCCCTGGACTTGAGCCGGTGACCTCAGGTAGATTCTCAAGGTGCCTCTGAGAATTCAGGGATACTGTGGAGTTGGGAGGGGCCTCTCGCGACTCATCTGGGTTTGGTGCAATGGAAGAGGGCCTCACCTCGAGGGGAGACAGGAACCTCAGGATTCCTCTCCGTTTCGGACTCCGACCGCAGGGTCCCTGCAGAGTTGGGACAGGAGAGTCAGGCCTCGTCTTGTCTGAGGAAGGGAACCCCGCTGGCCTCTCGAGTTGCTCAGGGGGTCTCAGGCCCCTCGTCGAGCTGTGTGTGGAACCCGCGGGTCTTTGCGGACGATGCACGGGGGTGGCAGTGCCCCTTCGTGTTGTGCCTTCACCCGCAGGGTTGCCTTCGAAGAGGGGTCCGGGCTTCGGGTCCTTCTCAAGGGTGGACCGGGGAATCCCGGGCGTTCGGCATGTGGCACCACCCACGTGGCTAGTCTCGAATTTCTTCGTGAGACCGGCCTCATGCTGTGTTGGGCCAGGAAGGCCGGAAACCCCTTCCAGACCACGCAGGGGAATTGACTCTACTGTCGCGATCAGGAGGGGAGAAGGGGCTCAGAGGAAGCGGTGCCGGGACTCTCGGTGTTGCCCTCGAGGGAACCCGGTGTATCGGGGAACTTTTGGGAGTCGCAGGAAGGCTGTCAGGGACCGTTTCGCCCTTCAGGGCGGAACAGGGGACTTCCCTTGAGACGCCGTCGCGGGCAAGGGCCTCATCTTGCCAAGAGGTGGGAACCACGTGGTTTTTCTCGAGTTGCGGCGGGATTCTCGAGTTATGACGGGGATCTCAGCCTTCACCTTGGGTTGGCCCTGGGAAGCCCAATCTTCCCCTCGGGTTGCGAGGGAAAGCTGGGGGTTGCGCTCGAGTCACTGCAGGGCCTAAGAGACCTCACCTAGTCGTGTGTCCGGGACCTAGTATTCCTCTCCAGGGAAGGCAGGGATCTCGGGTTTGCATTCCAGGCTCCCCCGGGGAGTCAGGCCTCGTCTCGAGGGGAAGCCAAGGACTCCGCTCTCCTCTCGAGTCGCGACGCGGGTCTCTTGGAGCCCCCTGAGCGGCCTCAAGGGAGTCCAGCCTCTTGTTCCGTTTGGAGAGAGGACCCGGGATTGCTCTCCAGCCATGCAGGAAAAGAAGGCCCTCAGCTCGCGAGGACGGGGGCGTCTCAGGGGTTTCCTCGAGCTGCGGCGCCCGTGGGGGTTTTCTCCCGAGGCACGACGAGGATCTCAGGGAGCCTCTCGTGCGGCGCCAGGGAAGTCAGGTCTCCATGCGCGTGGCGAGGGGGAGCGCGTCCTGGCTCTCGAGTCACGGGAGGGAACTAGGGACTCGAGACGGGTTGAAGAAGGACTCTCGAGGTCTTTCTCGGGGGGCAGCGGGAAACCCTCGTTTCCCTCGCCTTCTGCCAGGGACTTTAGGGAACTTCTCAGGGTGCCTCTGAGAGGCGAGGGATCCTGTGGAGGTGGCGGGGCCCCTCGGGACTCCGCTGGGTCTGGCGCAACGGAAGAGGGCCTCACCTCGAGGGGAGGCAGGAACCTCAGGCTTCCTCCCCGTTTCGGACTCCGACCGCAGGGTCCCTGCAGAGTTGGGACAGGAGAGTCAGGCCTCGTCTTTTCTGAGGAAGGGAACCCCGCTGGCCTCTCGAGTTGCTCAGGGGGTCTCAGGCCCCTCGTCGAGCTGTGTGTGGAAGCCGCGGGTCTTTGCGGACGATGCACGGGGGTGGCAGTGCCCCTTCGTGTTGTGCCTTCACCCACAGGGTTGCCTTCGAAGAGGGGTCCGGGCTTCGGGTCCTTCTCAAGAGCAGACCGGGGAATCGGGGGCGTTCGGCATGTGGCCCCACCCACGTGGCTCGTCTCGAATTTCCTCGTGAGACCGGCCTCATCCTGAGGTGCGCCGGGAAGGCCGGGAACCCCTTCCAGACCACGCAGGGCAATCGCCTCTCCTGTCGCGATCAGGAGGGGAGAAGGGGCTCAGAGGAAGCGGTGCCGGGACCCTCGGTGTTCCCCTTGAGTGAGTCTGGTATGTCGCGGAACTTTTGGGGTCGCATCAAGGGTGCCAAGTACCGTTTCGCACTTCAGGATGGAACGTGGGACTTCTCTTGAGATGCTGTAGCGGACAAAGGGCCTCATCTTGCGATGACGAGGGAAGCATGTGGTTTTTCTCGAGTTGCAGTGGGATTCTCGAGTTACGACGGGGAATTCAGGCTTCCTCTTGTGTTGGCCCAGGAAGTCTAATCTTCCATTCGAGTTGCCAGGGAGAGCTGGGGATTGGGCTCCATTCACTGAAGGGCAAACTAGACCTCATCTAGGCTTGTATCCAGGACTTAATGTTCCTCTCCATAGGCGACAGGGATTTGGGGTTGCATTCCATACTCACCCGGGGAGTCAGGCCTCATCTCGAGGGGAAGCAAAGGACTCCACTCTCTTCTCGAGTCGCGACAGGTATCTCTTGGAGCCCACTGAGTGGTCTTTGCTCTGTAGGAGAGCTCTAGTGTTCATAAGCCTGTACATAAGTGAACACAGACATTCTGTGTGCATGTTGCTGCATACCCAAAATAGGGCCACAAGGAGCCTCATGCTCTCCATGCGGCGCGGAAGCTGTGCAGCCACGCAGCAGCTGAAGAATCCAACCAATTGCTCTTTTCTTACCTCTGATAGAGCTCGCATTGCCGTAGCCCTTGACAGTTTGGAAACACTGGACCCTAACCCCTCTCAAAGTAGGCCTGGGTTCTAGTTCGAATAGAAAGTCAATAGCGGAGCTGAGGACAGGAACGCGGCAGTCATTTATCACACGCTCCTGCAGCCTGCTACTACAGGGACACTAACGCTAGAAGCTAGGAATGTCTTTGCAAGGTGCGCAAAGGACAAGGGAGAACCTCGACCCTGACTCTAGTATTTCAGCCCCCTGAGCAGATCTGAGGTTCTCCCGCTGTAGAAGCTAACCCATTCCTTTCAAATACAGGCTTCCTAACACAGGGCCAGTTGGCTGCTTGCTCTTCCACGAAGCAGGCTTCCTTAACTTGCAAACTGCGAATTCCGCTTAACAGCCTGGAGGAAAATCGCTTCTTGGAAGATTTTTTTCAGAGGCTGTATCCCCGGAGCTGGGGCCAAGCTAGGGGACCCATACTGACAAGGGAAGGCAAAACCACATCCAATGACTTTGCTCTGGAGGACAGCTTTGGTGAGCCTAAGTCTTTCAGGAATATTTGTGGCTCCAACAGAGTCAAATTCTGTGTGTGAAGCTGCACAGCCAAAATAGGGGAACAGAGAGCCTGATTCTCTCTGTGTAGCTTTGAAGCTGTCATTCAAACAACAGCTTGAGAATCCATACAATGCTCTCCCTTACTGCTAAGAGAATTCACATTGCTGTAGTCCTTGACAGTTTGTAGAAATCCGCACCCTAACCCTTCTCCAAGTAGGCCTGGGTCCTAGCTCGGAATAACAGGCAACGGCGGAGC
Organism: Bubalus kerabau; assembly: GCF_029407905.1. Taxonomy (NCBI): domain Eukaryota; kingdom Metazoa; phylum Chordata; class Mammalia; order Artiodactyla; family Bovidae; genus Bubalus; species Bubalus kerabau. The sequence goes on along the minus strand of NW_026577909.1, from coordinate 898,743 downwards.
TGAGGCCAGTAAGGCACAAGTGAGGTCTCACACACTCTTGCAGCCTGATCGTCCAGGAGCAGTAAGGCCTCTTTTTCCCTGCAGGAGGCTCGCTTGCCTTGCCTCCTGTGAACTGCATTTCCCAGCCTGGGCGCAAAGCTGTTCCTGGAGATTTTTTCTCAGGGGCTGTTTCCCTGGAGCTGGGTCGGACCTCGGGGGCCCAACTCACAGGGGAGGACAAAACCACATAGACAGGTCTATGCTCTGTAGGAGAGCTCTAGTGAACCTCATCTCTCAGGAACATTCTTGGCTTGTACAGAGACACCTCTGTGCATGAAGCTACACACCCAACATAGTGGCAAAGGGAGTCTGATTCTCTCCGTGGGTGCTGATGCTTTGTGGCAAAGCACCTGCTAAGAATCCATCCGCATAGGCTTCCCTCACCTTGACAGAGGTCTCATTGCTGTAGTCCTTGGCAGTTTGGAAAGAAGCAGACCCTTACCCTTCACCAAGTAGGCCCTTGTCCTTGTTTAAATGGAAAGGCAGTAGCTGAGCTGAGGCCAGTAAGGCGCCAGTCAAGTCTGACATATTCCCGATGCCTGCTCCTTCATGGAAAATAACGTCAGAATCTGGGAATGTCTTTGCAAGGCTGGCAAAGAGCAGTCAGGAACCTCGACCCTGCCTCTGGAATTTCTATCTTCTCAGCACATCTGGCGGTCTCGGTCAGGAGAAACTAACCCATTCCTTGCAAATATAGGCTTCCAAACACAGGCCGGTTGGCTGTCTCTTCTTGCCGAAGGAAGCTTGCTTATCCCACCTCCTGTGAACTCCACTTCCCAGCCTGGGTGATAAGAGGTTCTTGGAGATCTTTTCTCAGAGGCTGTTTCCAAGGAGCAGGGGCTGATCCCGGAGACCCACACGCACAGGGGAAGGGAAAACCGCATGGATAAGTCTTTGCTCTCTAGGAGTGCTCTAGTGAACCTCACTCTATGGGGAATGTTCTTGGCTCCAACGGGGACATCTCTGTGTGGGAAGCTGCATTGCCAACATAGAGACACAGAGACCTGATTCTCTCTGTGCAGCTTTGACGCTGTCGTTCAAACAACAAATTGAGAATCCACACAATGCTCTCCCTTACCACTGAGAGAGTTATCATTGCTGTAGCCCTTCGCAGTTTCTGGAAATCAGCACACAAACACTTCTCCAAGTAGGCCTGGGTTCAAGTTCAGATGAACATGCAATAGCGGAGCTGAGGCCAGTAAGGCACCAGTCAGGTGTCACACACTCTGGCAGCCTGCTCCTCCAGGGACAGTAAGGCCTCTATTTCCCTTCAGGAGGCTCGCTTGCCTTACTTCCTGTGAACAGCGTTTCCCAGCCTGGGCGGAAAGCAGTTCCTGGAGATCTTTTCTCAGGGGCTGTTTCCCCGGAGTTGGGGCGGACCTCGGGGACCCAACTCACAGGGGAAGGCAAAACCAAATGGACAGGTCTATGCTCTGTAGGAGATCTCTAGTGAACTGCCGGGGTCCAGCCCCAGCTGATCCAGGGTATTCGAAGCAGAGACGGCGTAGGCGAGGGTCAGGGAACAACTGCTTAATTAAACGTTAATTAAGGATATAAAGAGTAATAAAATGAGGATAGCTCAGTAGGAAAATTCAGTGGAGAAAAGAGGCTGAGTAGCTTGGTTTACGCGGGGGACCAATAAAACTTCAAGACAAGAAGCTTGCACCACTTACGTAGGCCGCAGGCGTCCTTCCGTTCTCCCGAAGGAGAGGAGACACTGAGGCCTCCCCGGTCGGATCTTAGAAGCCCAGGCAAAATTACTAAGCTTGGTGGGTTCCGCGCTCCAGATGGAGACTCAACCAGAGTGAGAGAGAGAGAGAGACATGGGGAGACCAGTATTTCGAGAAACTGATCCCAATTCTTTATTTTCCATGGTCTACTTTTATACACTGAGATGTTATGCAAAAGTCACGTGGGGTCAGCAGTCCTGACTTTGATCAAAGTCAGGTGCTTCATACAAAAGTATACAGAGGTCTTAGGGGTGTTACATCATCTTCTGGCCGGGGGGCCTGCTGACAATTTACGACCCTCTCCTTGTGACAGCGGTCAGTCAACCAGACACTTATTTCTCCAGGGGTGATTATTCTTAAAACAGACGCCACCCAAATAAAGTTACATTCCTATAGGGTGAGGGTGTAGTGGGTTTTAGTTAAGGAAAGAATTTACTTAGCCTAAGGTCTAACGTGATTTATATCAAAGGTTAATACTTATTTCTTCTATATATTCATTAATGTGTATAAGGGCAGGGGATGTGGAGACTTAGCAGTAAACATCAGCTGAACAAATGAAAAACCCTTCACTAATATGATCTCTAATCAGCCCATTATACTTATACTAATAATTTTCTAACTTTTCTAAGGAACCTGTTTTTAGAAGTTTTAAAGCATCTCGTGCCTCTCATGGTTGGGAGGCTGTGAGCAATCACATGTGGCCGGACAAGCCTGTCAGGCAGGCTAGAGAACCTTCAGAGGAGTTTGTAGGTTAAAACACTCTTGTCACACCCAGGGGTTTTTATCAACTGGAGCTCTAGGTTAACTCCTTCTCCGAAAGAGGTGGTGGGGGACAGCCCCCCGTAAAGTCAGAGGTGTAGGTGAGAGCACAAAGTAGTAAGGTAGGCAGGCTCTGGTTATGGGGGTAGATGCTCGAGGATTTCCAGGGGGACTCCTGAGGCTCGATCCCACCTTTGCGTATGTCCAGCCTCCTTCCTCATGACCTTTGCCATGGGCAGAGTGCCTCACTCTGGCCCCCAACAGTGAACCTCCTCTCTCAGGAACATTCTTGGCTCCTATCGAGACACCTCTGTGCGTGTAGCTACACACGCAACGTAGGGACAAAGGGAGCCAGATTCTTTCCGTGGGGTGCTGATGCTTTGTGGCAAAGCACCTGCTTGAGAATCCATCAGCTTACGCTTCCCTCGCCTTGACAGAGGTCTCATTGCTGTAGCCCTTGGCAGTTTGGAAAGAAGAGGACCCTTACCTTTCATAAAGTGGGCCCTTGTCCTAGTTTGAAAGGAAAGGCAAGAGCTGAGCTGAGGCCAATAAGGCGCCAGTCAAGTCTGACATATTCCCGAAGCCTGCTCCTTCGTGGAAAATAACGCTGTAATCTAGGAATGTCTCTGCAAGGCTGGCAAAGGGCAGTCAGGAGCCTGCACCCTGCCTCTGGAATTACCGACTTCTGAACAGATCTGGAGGTCTCCCTTAGGGGAAGCTAACCCATTCTTCCAAATAGAGGCTTCCAAACGCAGGCCGCTTGGCTGCCTCTTGCTCTCTGAAGGAGGCCTGCTTTTCCCGCCTCCTATGAACCCCACATCCCAGCCTCTGGGAAAAGCGGATCTTGAAGTTCTTTTCTCAGGGGTTGTTTCCACGGAGCTGCGGCCGAGCCTGGAGCCCCAAACGCACAGGGGAAGAAAAACCACATGGACAAGTCTTTGCTCTCTAGGAGAGCTCTAGTGAACCTCACTCTGTCAGGAACGTACTTATTTCCTATGGAGACACCCCTGTCTGTGAAGCTGTGTACTGAACATGGAGACACAGAGTCTGATTCTCTCTGTGCAGCTTTGAAGCTGTCGTTCAAACAACAGCTTGAAAATCCATACAATGCTCTTCCTTACCCGTGACACAGTTCTCATTGCTATACCCCTTGGCAGTATTTAGAAATCCATACCCAAACCCTTCTCCTAGTAGGCCTGGGTCCTAGTTCGGAGGAACACGCAATGGCGGAGCTGAGGCCAGTAAGGCACCAGTCAGGTCTCACACACTCTGGCAGCCTGATCGTCCAGGGAGACTAAGGCCTGTTGTGCCTTGCAGGAGGCTCGCTTGTGTTACCTCCTGTGAACTGCGTTTGCCAGCCTGGGGGAATAGCGGTCCCTGGAGATCTTTTCTCAGGGGCTGCTTCCCCTGTGCTGGGGCGGACCTCAGGGACCCAACTCACAGGGCAAGGCAAAACCATATGGACAGGTCTATGCTCTGTAGCAGACTTCTAGTGAACCTCATCTCTCAGGAACATTCTTGGCTCCTATAGAGACACTTCTGTGTGTGAAGCTGCGTACCTAACATAGGGGCACAGAAAGCCTGATTCTCTCAGTTCATTTTGACCCTGTCGTTCAGAAAACAGCTTGAGAATCCATAAAATGCTCTCCCTTACCGCTGAGAGAATTCTCACTGCTGTAGCCCTTGGCACTTTGTAGAAATCCGCACCCAAACGCTTCTCTAAATAGGCCTGGGTCCTAGTTCGGAGGAACAGGCAATGGTGGAACTGAGGCCAGTAAGGCACCAGTCAGGTCTCACACACTCTGGCAGCCTGCTCCTCCAGGGACAGTAAGGCCTCTTTTTCTCTGCAGGAGATTCGCTTGCCTTACTTCCTGTGAACAGCGTTATCCAGCCTCAGCGAAGCGGTTCCTGGAGATCTTTTCTCAGGGACAGTTTCCCCGGAGGTGTGGCGGACCTCGGGGACCCAACTCACAGGGGAAGGAAAAACCACATGGACAGGTCTATGCTCTGTAGGAGAGGTTTAGTGAACCTAATCTCTCAGGAACATTCTTGGCTCCTATAGAGACAACTCTGTGTGTGAAGCTACACTCCCAACATGGGGAACAGGGATCTTGGTTCTCTCCGTTGGGTGCTGATGCTTTGTAGTAAAGCACCTGCTTGAGAATCCATCCTCTTAGGCTTCCCTCGCCTTGACAGAGGTCTCATTGCTGTAGCCCTTGGCAGTTTCAAAGAAGAAGACCCTTACCCTTCATAAAGTAGGCCCTTGTCCTAGTTTGAATGGAAAGGCAATAGCTGAGCTGAGGCCAATAAGGAGCCAGTCCCCTCTGACACATTCCCGAAGCCTGCTCCTTCATGGAATATAACTCTAGAATGTTGGAATGTCTTTGCAAGGCTGGCAAAGGGCAGTCAGGAACCAGCACCCTGCCTCTGGAATTACCGACTTCTGAGCAGATCTGGAGGTCTCCTTTAGGAGAAGCTAACCCATTCCTTCCAAATAGAGGCTTCAAAACACAGGCAGGTTGGCTGCCTTTCGTGCTCGAAGGAGGCTTGCTTTTCTCTCCTCCTATGAACCCCAGTTCCCAGCCTCTGGGAAAAGCGTATCTTGAAGATCTTTTCTCAGGGGTTGTTTCCACGGAGCTGGGGCCGAGCCCGGGGCCCAAAGGCACAGGGGAAGGCAAGACCACATGGACAGGTCTATGCTCTGTAGCAGACCTCTAGTGAACCTCATCTCTCAGGAGCATTCTTGGCTCCTACAGAGACACCTCTGTGTGTGAAGCTGCGTACCTAACATAGGGGCAGAGAGAGCCTGATTCTCTCTGTTCATTTTGACGCTGTCATTCAGAAAACAGCTTGAGAATCCATAAAATGCTCTCCCTTACCACCGAGAGAATTCTCACTGCTGTAGCCCTTGGCACTTTGTAGAAATCTGCACCCAAACGCTTTTCCAAGTAGGCCTGGGTGCTAGCTCGGATGAACAGGCAATGGTGGAGCTGAGGCCAGTAAGGCAACAGTCAGGTTTCACACATTCTGGCAGCCTGCTCCTCCAGGGACTGTAAGGCCTCTTTTACTCTGCAGGAGATTCGCTTGCCTTACTTCATGTGAACAGCATTTCCCAGCCTCGGCGAAGCGGTTCCTGGAGATCTTTTCTCAGGGACAGTTTCCCCGGAGGTGTGGCGGACCTCGAGGACCCAACTCACAGGGGAAGGAAAAACCACATGGACAGGTCTATGCTCTGTAGGAGAGGTTTAGTGAACCTAATCTCTCAGGAACATTCTTGGCTCCTATAGAGACAACTCTGTGTGTGAAGCTACACTCCCAACATTGGTGCACAGGGAGCTTGATTCTCTCCGTGGGGTGCTGATGCTTTGTGGCAAAGCACCTGCTTGAGAATCCATCCTCTTAGGCTTCCCTCACCTTGACAGAGGTCTCATTGCTGTAGCCCTTGGCAGTTTGCAAAGAAGAAGACCCTTACCCTTCATAAAGTAGGGCCTTGTCCTAGTTTGAATGGAAAGGCAATAGCTGAGCTAAGGTCAATAAGGAGCCAGTCCCGTCTGACACATTCCCGAAGCCTGCTCCTTCATGGAAAATAACTCTAGAATCTAGGAATATCTTTGCAAGGCTAGCAAAGGGCAGTCAGGAACCAGTACCCTGCCTCTGGAATTACCGACTTCTGAGCAGATCTGGAGTCTCCTTTAGGAGAAGCTAACCCATTCCTTCCAAATAGAGGCTTCAAAACACAGGCAGGTGGGCTGCCTTTTCGTTCCCTATGGAGGCGTGCTTTTCTCTCCTCCTACGAATCCCGGTTCCCAGACACTGGGAAAAGTGGATCTTGAAGATATTTTCTCAGGGGTTGTTTCCACGGAGCTGGGGCTGAGCCTGGAGACCCAAAGGCACAGGGGAAGGCAAGACCACATGGACAAGCCTTTGCTCTTAATATAGCTCTAATGAACCTCACTCTGTCAGGATCTTTCTTGATTCCTACGGAGACACACCTGTGTGTGAAGCTGCGGGCACAGAGAGCCTGATTAACCCTGTGCAGCGCTGAGTCTGGGCGGCTAAACAACAGCTTGGGAATGCAGCCTGGGGCGCTTCCCTTCCCTCGGACAGAGCTCTCCTTGCGGTAGGCCTTGGTAGTTTGCATACAATGGGGCCCTAAGCCCTCTGCAAGTTGGCCTGGCTCCTAGGTCCAAAGGGCAGGCCAGAGCGGAGCTGAGGCTGTCAGGCTCCAGACACATCTCCCATACTCCTACATCCTGCTCCTACCCGGGCGTGAACGCTAGAAGCTGGGAAGGAACCTGGACCGTGCAGGGGCGGGGCGAACGCGGGCGGCGTGGGGCGGGGGTCGGCTTCTGGTGGGGGTGGGGGCGGGCTTCCCAGTTGTGCTCTCCGAGGTGGACACTGAGGCTGAAAATGCGCCGGGAGCGCACCCGGGACTGGGTAAACCCGGGCTGCGCGGGTCGAGATTCCGATGGCTTTGGGTGGGGGTCGGTCCCAGTTGTGCTCTCGGGGGTCGCCACTGCGGCTGGGAACGCGCCGGGAGCGCGGCAGGGGCGGGGCTAACCCTGGGGGCGCGGGGCGGGGATCGGCTCATGGGGGGGATGGGGAGGGGTTCCCAGTTGCGCTCTCGGGGGTTGCAACTGCGGCTGGGAACGCCCATTTCGTCTGCTCCTGGGTCCCCAAGGATCGCCATCCCGTGGGTGCAGTGGAGGGCTGCGGACCACAGGTAAGGGAACTGGGACTGTGTGGAGCAGGGAACCAAGTATTCCGCCGTCTGTTGGCACATTCTCGGAGCTCCCCAACCTGGCGGTCGCAGAAAGGCCTTGCCTTTGGGGTCAAGGCCTTTACCGCTCCACCCCTCTGCTGAAAAATCTCAGAGTCTGCGCGGTTCTTCCAAGCAGCCTAGTGTCCCCTGGAAGTCCAAGGGACAGAACACTGAACTCTGGCCGGCTGGCCCAGCCCTGCTTCTGGCACTTTGTAAGCCAGCGGGCCCTTGAGCACCTGCTGGGATGGGAAAGGGAAGGGTCCACGGATTGCACCCTAGAAACTTAGTAGGGTGCATGGATTTCAAACCCTGGTGGCCGCCCAGGCAGCAAAGAAGGGGGGGGAGGGCACCTTGCTGCCCTTTCATGGCAGAATCTGTGGCTGTCCTGATGCGTGGGCCTTTTCATGGGGACCTTGTGCAGTAAAAGTTTGGTGTTTTGGTACTGAATAATTAGAAATTGTAAAAAGTTTAAATTATGTGGTGGTGTAATTAAAAAACAAAACAAAACAAAACCAAGCTCCAAGTGTTTTGCAAATGGAGGTTTAAATATTGAAGGACTGTATTCCTTGCACTGTGGCATTCTATCAAGAAGTGTGCAGGATTTTTTTTTTTTTTAAATGTTCGAAGTGAGGGAAACAGGAAACACAGAGGTGCCCCTGTATTTTGGGGAAGGCCTTAGGAGGTCACTTGGAAATGCTGCTGGCTGTGGGGGAGGGCGGCAGATGGGCTGTGCAGGCTTGTCCTTTGCATGGATGTTCTTGTGTGTGGAAACCCAGCTCGGAGCCATCTCCTGATGTTTAAGAATTTAGCAGACAAACCTTGAGCTAAGCAATGCATTTTTTCCTAAGAAAATGTTTGTCTTAAGCGATGTAAATATCCTATGTATTTCCGCTAGACTCTGGCTTCAGGTCGGTTCCCCCAAAAGGCTCAGAAGCGATTTGAACAACACAGCATATTTTCCTCCTAGCTTGTTCTCCTTATCTATGTTAAGGAAATGATATATTTGCCTGCAATACTGCCTTTCTTCAAGATTCATGTCAATCAAGTTTTGGCCCGGGATGACTCACCTGCTGCCAATATTATCTCAATGCATGTCGTGGGGGAGGGGCCTGGTGCCATTCCCTGAAACAGTTCCTTTCTTTCCTTAGCTGACTGCTAGTGCCTGTAGAATATCTGGCTAAAGACCAGCAGGGGGTACTCTTACTACCCCCCCCACCCCGCCTCAAGTCTAAGTCAACAGCTTTCTCTATCTCTTTAATACTTTAATAACACTTGATGACACAAAAGCTCTGAGCGATCAAATCATATCAAATCTTCATTTCAGATTGAAGATGCATTCCATGGTATTGCCATCTTAAGTCTTTGCATCGTTATGGAATATCTGTCCATGTATTCAGGATAGTTTTCAGCCAGGGTGTATAATTTCCAGTGTGCCAGTCTTGTCATCCTCGTTACATCCATGGCAAAGTGTTTTATTCATGTTGATATTATTGAAAGGGAATTTTTTAAAATTCCTTTTCAGATTATTATCTGCTAATGTATACAGATAAAACTGTGTAATCATTCATTTTTATCAGTTTGGACAGCTTGATAGTTGTCTTTAATTTCTTTACTTTCTGACACTTTAAGATTATCCTGGGACACATATGTAATGCCTCACCCCTAAACTCAGACATGTGTTCAAAGAACTTCTGTCCTTTTATTTATTTATTTATTTATTCTTTAACATTGAAATCGTTTTGACTATGCTGGGTGTTTGTTGCTAGATGGAAGTAGCTAGGACCTCTGGACTGCAGTCTCTCATCTCTTGCTGACCTCTTGTTGACCTCTGCAGATTCCTGGTAGGTGGGAGCTTGTTAGTTCCTTGTTCCTTATCAGAACCTCCTGTGGTAAGTGTTTTTCTCTTCTCTGTTGCCTGGTAAGGGTGGGTGGTCATGGGCATCCCAAAGTTGGCTAGAAGTCAATTATTTAGGCAGGCTTGTGCATAGATATGGGAGAAGGCAATGGCACCCCACTCCTGGAAAATCCCAAGGACAGAGGAGCCTGGTAGGCTGCAGTCCATGGGGTGGCTAAGAGTCGGACACCACTGAGCGACTTCATTTTCACTTTTCACTTTCATGCATAGGAGGAGGAAATGGCAACCCACTCCAGTGTTCTTGCCTAGAGAACCCCAGGGACTGCGGGGCCTGGTGGGCTGCCATCTATGGCGTGGCACAGGGTCGGCCTCAACTGAACCACTTAGCAGCTGCAGCAGCAGCAGCAGCAGTGCATAGATATCAAAGGGGATGAGAACAGTCAGGTAGGATCACATATGTCACCGTGAAACAATACTTCTCCTCTTAGCCAAAGCTAACAAAAGATTTCTGTTCTAGGTCAACCTAGAAGAGATCACTTAAGAGGTAAAGAAACTTAAACTCCATTAGCAAAGGCAGTTCAACATCTAAAGAAAACTTGTGCTAGGCACAAAACTCTTTTCTGGGGGCCTACTTTCCCTACAACCTCCTTATCCCATTCTGTACCCATTCCTTTGCTTCTCCCGTCCTGAAAATGCCACCTGTAAGACAGAACTACTTCGTTTTCCTTCTTAAAGTGTGATTGCATTCCATACATTCTTGTAAAAACAAGTCATACATTTCCCTTCAGCAACCAAGAACTGACTCTTATATTGGCATTTGATAGATTGGTGAGCATACCTATCAGTGATAATAGCGCCCACCCCGCTTCCTGCAAGAACAGAACAAAACAAAACAAAACAAAAAAATTGCTTTCTTACATTTAATATGTTCGGATGGTGCCAGTCACTATTCATGCAGAGTCAAAAATCTCTTTTGTTTCTGTGTAAAAGGGAGGTCCTTTCAAGTCGTGAATGTTTAAGAAGTTTCATTTATTTGGAAGTGACCTAGCTATTCAATACACTGTCGTCACTTAGTTTAGCACCAGGATAGAAACTCAGGTAACCAAAACACCTGGAGGAACGATTGTAAGTTCAGTTCAGTTCAGTTGCTCAGTCGAGTCTGACTCTTTGTGACCCCGTGGCCTGCAGGACGCCAGGCTTCCGTGTCCATCACCAACTCCAGGGGCTTGCTCAAACTCATGTCCATCAAGTCAGTGATGCCATCCAACCATCTTATCCTCTGTCATCCCCTTCTCCTCTGCCTTCCATCAAGACTATGAGAGGCAGATATTTTAGAGTATAATTATTGTTAAGAGTTTATCTAAAAGCTCATATCACATTTACATTTTTTACATTGGTTGTTGCTGTTTCCAGGTACTTTCTTGCTGACAAGCTTGTGACACATATAACAATAGAGCAATTTTTACCTCAAAAGAAACCTAGGCACTATGAACATGTTGTGCTTAATGTTGTTGACTCTTAGACATGTCTATAGTGGAGGAGCAAAACCAAAAATACTAGATATTTAATATTGACTAGTTCCCAGTTCACGGGACTCTGACATTCATTTAGGTCAATGTTTTCTTGTATTTCCAGCAGTTTGATTTGGAAGGGCTGCCTTGTCTTGAGACCATTGAAATCAGAACTCAGAACTTGAGCAATATTATCAAAAAACACAAGGCTCACACTGACACATACCTTAATCCAGACAGACAGACAAGACATCTTCCAGTTTTCCGCCTGAGATTTAAAATATTTCTTTGAGCCGTTTTCCTGGGGAGTGGGGGGGGGGGGAGTGGGGGTGGCAGCGAGGCAGGCTTGGGTAACAAGCTAATTGTTGGTCATTGCATATGCAAAGAACCAGCTTTCCGGGTTCCAAGGAAAAAAGTTTCCTTGGTAACCAATTTTGTTTGGATCTATAGACTCTCATGGCCCTCCTAGGTCAGGACATCTTTCCTTTCTGTAGTCCTCGTTTTATCCCTAAATCATAGACAGCTTGGATTGTCTCTGTGGGGTGGATGTATTGTCCTCGTGTTTGACCTGGCGGCAGTAGCGAGGCCCGAGAGCCTCTCCTGGAACCGGGCGTGGGGACGGGGCTCACCAGGAGCCCCTGGTGGAAATGGGCAGTGCCCCGGGAGCGCGCTAGGGGCGGGGCGATCCCGGGCGGCGTGGGTCGGGGTTCTGGTCGGGAGGGGGTGGGGGGCGGTAACAGTTGTGCTCTCGGGGGTCCCCACTGCAGCTGGAAACGCGCTGGGAGTGCGGCAGGGGCGGGGTGAACCCGGGTGGCACGGGGAGGGGTTCGGCTCCTGGCGGGGGTGGGGGAGGGCTTCCCAGTTGTGCTCTCGGTGGTGGCCACTGCGGCTGGAAACGCGCCGGGAGCGCACCCGGGGCGGGGTAAACCTGGGCTGCGCAGGTCGAGATTTAGATGGCTGTGGGTGGGGGTTCGGTCCCAGTTGTGCTCTCGGGGGTCGCCACTGCGGCTAGGAACGCCCATTTCCTACGCTCCTGTGTCCCCAAGGATCCACATCTAGTGGGTGCAGCGGAGGGCTGCGGGCCACAGGTCAGGGAACTGGGACTGCTTGGAGCAGGGAACCAAGTATTCCACCCTCTGTTGGCACATTCTCGGAGCTCCCCAACCTGGCGGTTGCAGAAAGGCCTCGCCCTTGGTGTCAAGGCCTTTACCGCTCCACCCCTTTGCTGAAAAATCTCAGTCTGCACGGTTTTCCCAAGCAGCCTAGTGTCCCCTGGAAGTCCAAGGGACAGAACACTGAACTCTGGCCGGCTGGCCCAGCCCTGCTTCTGGCACTTTGTAAGCCAGCGGGCCCTTGAGCACCTGCTGGGATGGGAAAGGGAAGGGTCCACGGATTGCACCCTAGAAACTTAGTAGGGTGCATGGATTTCAAACCCTGGTGGCCGCCCAGGCAGCAAAGAAGGGGGGGGAGGGCACCTTGCTGCACTTTCATAGCAGAATCTGTGGCTGTCCTGATGCATGGGCCTTTTCATGGGGACCTTGTGCAATAAAAGTTTGGTGTTTTTGTACTGAATAATTAGAAATTGTAAAAAGTTTAAATTATGTGGTGGTGTAATTAAAAAACAAAACAAAACAAAACCAAGCCCCAAGTGTTTGGCACAGGGAGGTTTAAGTATTGAAGGCCTGTTTTCCTTGCACTGTGGCATTCTATCAAGAAGTGTGCAGGATTTTTTTTTTTTTTTTAAGAAAAGTGTTCGAAGTGAGGGAAACAGGAAACCCAGAGGTGCCCCTGTATTTTGGGGAAGGCCTTAGGAGGTCACTTGGAAATGCTGCTGGTTGTGGGGGAGGGGGGCAGATGGGCTGTGCAGGCTTGTCCTTTGCATTCATGTTCTTGTGTGTAGAAACCCAGCTCGGAGCCATCTCCTGATGTGTAAGAATTTCGCAGACAAACCTTGAGCTAAGCAATGCATTTGTTCCTGAGGAAATGTTTGTCTTAAGCGATGTAAATATCCTATGTATATCTGCTGGACTCTGGCTTCAGGTCGGTTCCCCCAATAGGCTCAGAAGCGACTTGAACAAAACAGTATGTTTTCCTCGTACCTTGTTCTCCTAATCTATGTTAAGGAAATGATATATTTGCCTGGAATACTGCCTTTCTTCAAGATTCATGTCAATCAGTTTTTGGCCCAGGATGACTCACCTGCTGCCAATGTGACCTCAAGGCATGTCGTGGGGGAGGGGCCTGGTGCCATTCCCTGAGACAGTGCCTTTCTTTCCTTAGCTGACTGCTAGTGCCTGTAGAATATCTGGCTAGAGACCAGCAGGGTGTACACCCCGCCTCAAGTCTAAGTGAGCAGCTTTCTCTATCTCATTTATATTTTAATAACAATTGATGACACAAAAGCTCTGAGCGATCAAATCATATCAAATCTTCATTTCAGATTGAAGATGCATTCCATGGTATTGCCATCTTAAGTCTTTCCATTGTTATGGAATACCTGTCCATGTATTCAGGATAGTTTTCAGCCAGGGTGTATAAGTTCCAGTGTGCCAGTCTTGTCATCCTCGTTACATCCATGGCAAAGTGTTGTATTCATGTTGACATTATTGAAAGGGAATTGTTTTTAATTCCTTTTCAGATTATTATCTGGTAATATATACAGAAAAAACTGTGTAATCTTTCGTTTTTATCAGTTTGGACAGCTTGATAGTTGTCTTTAATTTCTTTCCTTTCTCATACTTTAAGATTTTCCGGGCACCGTACATGTACTGCCTCACCCCTAATCTCAGTCATGTGTTCAAAGAACTTCTGTCCTTTATTTGTTTACTTATTTTTTGCAACATTGAATTCGTTTTGACTATGCTGGGTCTCTGCTGCAAGATGGAAGTTTCTAGGACCTCTGGACTGCAGTCTTCCATCTCTTACTGACCTCTTGTTGACCTCTGCAGAATCCTGGTTGGCGGGAGCTTGTTAGTTCCTCGTTCCTTACCAGGACCTCCTGTGGTAAGTGTTTTTCTCTTCTCTGTTGCCTTGTAAGGGTGGATGGTCATTGGCATCCCAAAGCTAGCTAGAAGTCAATTATTTAGGCAGGCTTGTGCATAGATATGGGAGAAGGCAATGGCACCCCACTCCAGTACTCTTGCGTGGAAAATCCCATGGATGGAGGAGCCTGGTAGGCTGCAGTCCATGGGGTCGCTAAGAGTCGGACACCACTCAGCGACTTCACGTTCACTTTTCACTTTCATGCATGGGAGGAGAAAATGGCAACCCACTCCAGTGTTCTTGCCTAGAGAACCCCAGGGACTGCGGGGCCTCGTGGGCTGCCATCTATGGGGTCGCACAGAGTCGGACACGACTGAAACGACTTAGCAGCAGCAGCGGCGGCAGCAGCAGCAGAAGCAGTGCATCGATATCAAAAGGGCTGCAAACAGTCAGGAAGGATCACATATGTCACCGTGAAACACTACTTCTCCACTTAGCCAAAGCTAACCAAAGATTTCTGTTCTAGGTCAACCTAGAAGAGATCACTTAAGAGGTAAAGAAACTTAAACTCCATTAGCAAAGGCAGTTCGACATCTCAAGAAAACTTGTGCTAGGCACAGAACTCTTTTCTGGGGGTCCACTTTCCCTACAACCTCCTTATCCCATTCTGTACCCATTCCTTTGCTTCTCCCATCCTGAAACGGCCACCTGTAAGACAGAACTACTTTGTTTTCCTTCCTCAAGTGCCATTGCATTCCACATACTTTCTTGTAATAACAAGTCATACATTTCCCTTCAGCAACCAAGAACTGACTTTTATATTGGCATTCGCTATAGCCCGCCCCCCTCCCCCCACCCCCAAGAACAGAACAAAACAAAACAAAACAATTGCTTTCTTACATTTAACATGTCAGGATGGTGCCAGACACTATTCATGGAGAGTCAAAAATCTCTTTTGTTTCTGTGTAAAAGGGAGGTCCTTTCAAGTCGTGAATGTTTCAGAACTTTCATTTATTTGGAAATGACCTAGCTATTCAATACACTGTCGTCACAAGGATAGAAACTCGGGTAAGCAAAACACCTGGAGAAACGTTTGTTAGTTCAGTTCAGTTCAGTTGCTCAGTCGTGTCTGACTCTTTGGGACCCCGTGGCCTGAAGGACGCCAGGCTTCCGTGTCCGTCACCAGCTCCAGGGGCTTGCTCAAACTCATGTCCATCGAGTCAGTGATGCCATCCAACCATCTTATCCTCTGTCATCCCCTTCTCCTCTGCCTTCCATCAAGACTATGAGAGGCAGATATTTTAGAGTATAATTATTGTTAAGAGTTTATCTAAAAGCTCATATCACATTTACATTTTTTACATTGGTTGTTGCTGTTTCCAGGTACTTTCTTGCTGACAAGCTTGTGACACATATAACAATAGAGCAATTTTTACCTCAAAAGAAACCTAGGCACTATGAACATGTTGTGCTTAATGTTGTTGACTCTTAGACATGTCTATAATGGAGGAGCAAAACCAAAAACACTAGATATTTAATATTGACCAGTTCCCAGTTCACGGGACTCTGACATTCATTTAGGTCAATGTTTTCTTGTATTTCCAGCAGTTTGATTTGGAAGGGCTGCCTTGTCTTGAGACCATTGAAATCAGAACACAGAACTTGAGCAATATTATCAAAAAACACAGGGCTCACACGGACACATACCTTAATCCAAACAGACAGACAAGACATCTTCCAGGTTTCCGCCTGAGATTTAAAATATTTCTTTGAGCCAGTCTTCTGGGGAGTGGGGGGATGGGGGTGGCAGTAAGGCAGGCTTGGGTAACAAGCTAATTGTTGGTCATTGCATATGCAAAGAACCAGCTTTCCGGGTTCCAAGGAAAAAAGTTTCCTTGGTAATCAACTTTGTCTGGTTCTATAGAATATCATGGCCCTCCTAGGTCAGGTCATCTTGCCTTTCTGTAGTCCTCGTTTTATCCCTAAATCATAGACAGCTTGGATTGTCTCTGTGGGGTGTATGTATTGTCCTCATGTTTGACCTGGCGGCAGCAGCGAGGCCCGAGAGCCTCTCCTGGAACCGGGCGTGGGGACGGGGCTCACCGAGAGCCACTGGTGAAGGTGGGCAGCGACCCTGGAGCGCGGCAGGGGCGGGGCGAACCCGGGCGGCGCAGGGCGGGTGTCGCCTCCTGGCCGGGGTTGGGGAGGGCTTTCCAGTTGTGCTCTCGGAGATGGCCACTTCAGCTGGAAACCCGCCGGGAGCGGAGCCAGGGTGGGGTAAACCTGGGCTGCACAGGTCGAGATTCCGCTCGCTGTGGGTGGGGTTCGGTCCCTGTTGTGCTCCCGGGGGTCGCCAATATGGCTGGGAACCCGCCGGGAGCCCGGCAGGGCCGGGGCGAAACCTGGCGGCGCGGGGCGGGGTGGGGTTCCGTTTGCATTGGGGGTCGGCTTCTGGCGGGGGTGGGGGAGGGCTTTCCAGATGTGCTGTTGGGGGTCGCCATTGCGGCTGGGAATGCCCATTTCGTGAACTCCTGGATCCCCAAGGATCGGCATCCATTGGCCACAGCGGAGGGGTGCGGAACACAGGTAAGGGAACGGGGACTGCGTGGAGCAGGGAACCATGTATTCCGCCCTGTGTTGGCACAGTCTCAGAGCTCCCCAACCTGGCGGTCGCAGAAAGGCCTCGTCTTTGGGGTCAAGGCCTTTACCGCTCCACCCCTCTGCTGAAAATCCTCAGGGTCTGCGCGGTTTTGCCAAGCAGCCTAGTGTCCGCTGGAAGTCCAAGGGACAGAACCCTGAATTCTGGCAGGCTGGCCCAGCCCTGCTTCTGGCACTTTGTAGGCCAGCGGGCCCTGGAGCACCTGCTAGGATGGGAAAGGGAAGGGTACGCGAATTGCACCCTGGTGGCCGCCGAGGCAGCAAAGAAGGGGGGAGGGCACCTTACTGCCCTTTAATGACAGACAGAATATGTGGCTGTCCTGCTGCGTGGGCCTTTTCATGGGGACCTTGTGCAATAAAAGTTTACCGGTGAACTTAGGGAACTTCCCAGTGTGCTTCTGACAGATGAGGGATGCTGTGGAGTTGGCGGGGCCTCTCAGGACTCCGCTGGGTTTGGCGCAATGGAAGAGGGCCTCATCTCCAGGGAAGGCAGGAACCTCAGGCTTCCTCTCCGTTTCAGACTCCGACCGCAAGGTCCCTGCAGAGTTGGGACAGGAGAGTCAGGAATCGTCTTGTCTGAGGAAGGGAACTCCGCTTGCCTCTCGAGGTGCTCAGGGGTTCTCAGGCCCCTTGTTGAGCTGTGTGTGGAACCTGCGGGTGTTTCCGGAAATGCACGACGGTGACAGTGCCCCTTCGTGTTGTGCCTTCACCCACTGGGTTGCCTTCGAAGAGGTGTCCGGGCCTCGGGTTCTTTGCAAGAGCGGACAGGGAAATCGGGGTCTTTCGGCATGTGGGACCACCCACGGGGCTAGTCTCAAATTTCCTAGTGAGGCCGGCTTCATCCTGAGGTGTGCTGGGAAGGCCGGGGACCCTTCCAGACAACTCAGGGGGATCGACTCTCCTGTCGCCATCAGGAGGGGAGAAGGGGCTCAGATGAAGTGGGGATGGAACCCTCGGTGTTACCCTCGAGGGAAAACGGCGTGTGGGGGACTTTTGGGGGTTGCATGAAAGGAGTCAGGTACCGTTTCGCACTTCAGGACAGAACCTGGTACTTCACTTGAGACGCCGTAGCGGGCAAGGGCCTCATCTTGCGAAGACGTTGGGACCATGTGGATTTTCTCGAGTTGCGGCGGGATTCTAGAGTACGACGGGGATTCCAGGCTTCCTCTTGTGTTGGCCCCGGGAAGCCTAATCTTCCATTCGAGTTGCGAGGGAAAGCTGAGGGTTGCATTCGAGTCACTGCAATGCCAAAGAGACCTCATCTAGGCCTGTGTCCGGGACTTAATGTTCCTCTCAAGGGAAGACAGGGATCTCAGGGTGGCGTTCCAGACTCCCCCGGGGAGTCAGGCCTCGCCTCGAGGGCAAGCCAAGGATGCCGCTCTCCTCTCAAGTCGCGACGCAGATCTCTTGGAGCCCACTGAGTGGCCTCAAGGGAGTCAGGCCTTCTCTTCAATTTGGAGAGAGGACTCGGGATTGTGCTCTGGGTCAGGCAGGAAAAGAAGGCCCTCACCTCGCGAGGATGGGGGCTTCTCAGGGGTTTCCTCGAGCTGCGGAGCCTGTGGGGGTTTTCTCACGAGGCAAGACGAGGATCTCAGGGAGCCTCTCGTGTGGTGCCAGGGAAGTCAGGTCTCTGTGCGCGTGGCGAGGGGGAGCGCGTCATGGCTCTCCAGTCAGGGGAGAGGACTAGGGCCTCCAGACGCGTTGAAGAAGGACACTCGAGGTCTTTCTGGGGTTGCGGCAGGAAAGCCTCGTTTCCCTCGACTTCTGCCGGGGACCTGAGGGAACTTCCCATGGTGCCTCTGATAGGTGAGGGATGCTGTGGAGTTGGCGGGGCCTCTCGGGACTCCGCTGGGCTTGGCGCAATGGAAGAGGGCCTCATCTCGAGGGGAGACAGGAAACTTAGGCTTCCTCTCCTTTTCGGACTCCAACCACAGGGTCCCTGCAGAGTTGGGACAGGAGAGTCAGGCCTCGTCTTGTCTGAGGAAGGGAACTCCGCTTGCCTCTCGAATTGCTCAGGGTGTCTCACGCACCTCGTCGAGCTGTGTGTGGAAACCGCGGGTTTTTCTGGACGACGCACGGAGGTGTCAGTGCCCCTTCGAATGGTAACTTCACCCACAGGGTTGCCTTCGAAGAGGTGTCCGGGCATGGGGTTCTTATCCAGAGCGGACTGGGAAATCGGGGTCGTTCGGCATGTGGCACAACCCACAGGGCTCATCTCGAATTTCCTCGGGAGGCCGGCCTCATCCTGAGGTGTGCCGGGAAAGCCGGGAACCCCTTCCAGAATACGCGGGAGAATCGACTCTCCTGTCGTGATGAGGAGGGGAGAAGGGGCTCAGTTGAAGGGGTGCCGGGACCTTCGGTGTTCCCCTCGAGGGAACCCGGCATGTCTGGGAAATTTTGGAGGTCGCATGAAGGGTGTCAGGTACCGTTTCGCAACTCAGGACGGAACGTGAGACTTCCCTTGAGACGCCGTAGCGGGCAAGGGCCCCATCTTGCGAAGACGTTGGGACCACGTGGTTTTTCTCGAGTTGCGGCGGGATTCTCGAGTTACGACAGGGATTTCAGGCTTCCTCTTGGGTTGGCCCTGGGAAGCCCCATCTTCCATTCGAGTTGCGAGGGAAAGCTGGGGGTTGCGCTCGAGTCACTGCAGAGCCCAAGAGACCTCATCTAGGCGTGTGTCCAGGACCTAGTAGTACTCTCAAGGGAAGACAGGGATCCCGGGGTTGCACTCCAGAGTCCCCCGTGGAGTCAGGCCTCGCCTCGAGGGGAAGCAAAGGACTCCGCTCTTCTCTTGAGCCACGACTCGGATCTCTTGGAGCCCTCTGAGTGGCCTCAAGGGAGTCAAGCCTAATCTTCAGTTTGGAGAGAGGACTCGGGATTGCTCTCCAGGAAACGCAGGAAAAGAAGGCCCTCAGCTCGCGAGGACGGGGGCTTCTCAGGGGTTTCCTCGAGCTGCGGCGTCCGTGGGGCTTTTCTCACGAGGCACGACGAGGTTCTCAGGGAGCCTCTCGTGCGGCGCCAGGGAAGTCAGGTCTCCATGAGCGTGGCGAGTGGGAGCGCGTCATTGTTCTCGAGTCCTGGGAGGGGACTAGGGCATCAAGGCGTGTAGAAGAAGGACTCTCGAGGTCTTTCTCGGCTTGCGGCGGGAAACCCTCGTTTCCCTCGACTTCTCCCGGTGACCTGAGGGAACTTCCCAGGGTTCCTCTTAGAGGTGAGGGATGCTGTGGAGTTGGTTGGCCATCTCAGGACTCCTCTGGGTTTGGCGCAATCGAAGAGGGCCTCATCTCGAGGGGAGACAGGACCTCAGGCTTCCTCTCCTTTTTGTACTCCGACAGCAGTGTCCCTGCAGCGTTGGGGCAGGAGAGTCAGGCCTCGTCTTGTCTGAGGAAGGGAACTCCGCTTGCCTCTGGAGTTGCTCAGGGAGTCTCAGTCCCCTCGTGGAGCTGTGTGTGGAAACCGCGGGTGTTTCCGGACGATGCACGGGAGTGTCAGTGCCCCTTCGTGTTGTTCCTTCACTCACAGGGTGGCCTTCGAAGAGGTGTCCGGGCATCGGGTTCTCCTCAACTGCGGACCGGGAAATCAGGGTCGTTCAACATGGGGCACCAGCCACGGGGCTTGTCTCGAATTTCCTCGCGAGGCCGGCCTCATCCTGAGGGGCGCCGTGCAGGCCGGGAACCCCTTCCAGACCACGCAGGGGAATCAACTCTCCTGTCGCGAACAGGAGAGGAGTAGGAGCTCAGAGGAAGTGGTGCCGGGACTCTCGGTGTTCCCCTCAACGGAATCCGGCATGTCGGGGAACTTTTGGATGTCGCATGAAGGGTGTCAGGTACCATGTCTCACTTCACGACGGAACATGGGACTTCCCTTGAGACGCCGTACCGGGCAAGGGCCTCATCTTGCGAAGACGTTGAAACCACGTGGTTTTTCTCGAGTTGCGGCGGGATTCTCGAGCTTCAACGAGGATTTCAGGCTTCCTCTTGGGTTGGCCTTGGGAAACCCCATCTCCCATTCAAGTAGCGAGGGAAATCTGGGGGTAGCGCTCGAGTCACTGCAGGGCCAAAGAGACCTCATCAAGGCGTGTGTCCGGGACCTAATGTTCCTCTCCAGGGAAGGCAGGGATCTCGGGGTTGCATTCCAGGATCCCCCTGGGTGTCAGGCCTCGTCTCGAGGGGAAGCAAAGGACTCTGCTGTCCTCCCGAGTCGCGACGCGGATCTCTTGGAGCCCCCTAGTGGCGTCAATGGAGTCAAGCCTCCTCTTCATTTTGGAGAGAGGGCTCGGGATTGTTCTCCAGGCCATGCAGGAAAAGAAGGCCCTTCACCTCGTGAGGACGGGGGCGTCTCAGGGGTTTCCTAGAACTGCGGCACCCGTGGGGGTTTTCTCGCGAGGCACGGCGAGGATCTCAGGGAGCCTCTCGTGCGGCGCCAGGGAAGTCAGGTCTCCCTGCGAGTAGCGAGGAGGAGCGCGTTGTGACTCTCGAGTAATGGGAGGGGACTAGGGCCTCAAGACGCGTTGAAGAGGGACTCACGAGGTCTTTCTCGGGTTGTGGCGGGAAAAAGTCGTTTCCCTCGTCTTCTGCCGGGGACCTTAGGGAACTTCCCAGGGTGTCTCTGAGAGTTGAGGGATACTGTGGAGTTGGTGGTGCCTCTCGGGACTCCGCTGGGTTTGTCGCAATGGAAGAGGGGCTCATCTCGAGGGGAGGCAGGAACCTCACACTTCCTCTCTGTTTCGGACTCCGACATCAGGGTGCCTGCAAAGTTGGGACAGGAGAGTCAGGCTACGTCTTTTCTGAGGAATGGAACTCCGCTTGCCTCTCGAGTTATTCATGGGGTTTCAGGCCCCTTGTCAAACTGTGTG
This sequence comes from Bubalus kerabau, assembly GCF_029407905.1. NCBI lineage: Eukaryota > Metazoa > Chordata > Mammalia > Artiodactyla > Bovidae > Bubalus > Bubalus kerabau. Next base: position 877,592 of record NW_026577909.1, on the reverse strand, counting down.
TGGAATCTGCAGGTTTTTCCAGACGATGCACGGGGGTGTCAGTGACCCTTCGTTTTGTGTCTTCATCCACAGGGTTGCCTTTGGAGAGGTGTCCGGGCATCGGGTTCTTATGAAGAGCGGACCGGACCGGGATATCGGGGTCGTTCAGCATTTAGCACCACCCACGTGGGTTGTCTCGAATTTCCTCATGAAACCGGCCTCATCCTGAAGTGTGCCGCGAAGGTCATGAAACTCTTCGAGACAAAGCAGAGGAATCGACCCTCCTGTGGCGATCAGGAGGGGAGAAGTGGCTCAGATGAAGTGCTGCTGGGAACCTCGGTGTTTCCCTCAAGTGAGACAGGTATGTCGGGTAACTTTTGGGGTCGCATAAAGCGTTCCAAGTACCGTTTCACTCTTCAAAATGGAACGTTGGACTTCTCTTGGTGTGCTCCAGCGGGCATGGGCCTCATCTTGGAATGACTGGGGAACCACTTGGTTTTTCTCGAGTTGCGGTGGGATATTTGAGTTACCACAGGGAATTCATGCTTCCTCTTGTGTTGGCCCACAAAAGTCTTATCTTCCATTCGAGATTTGAGGAAGAGCTGGAGGTGCACTCTAGTCACTGAAGGCAAAAGAGACCCCACCAAGGCTTGTGTGCAGGACCTAATGTTCATGTCAAGGCTAAAGAGAAATCTCAGGGTTGCATTCCAGACTCACCTTGGAGTCAGGCCTCGTCTCGAGGGGAAGCAAAGGACTCTGCTCTCCTCTCGAGTCGGACGGGTATGTCTTGGAGCCCACTGAGTGGCTTAAAGGGAGTCAAACCTCCTCTGGTGTTTGGAGGGAGGACACGGGATTGCTCTCCAGGGAATGCATGAAATGAAGGCCCTCATCTCCCAATGACTGGGGCGTCTCGTAGGTTTTCTCGAGCTGTGGCGCTAGTGTGGGGTTTCTCACGAAGTAAGACTGGGAGCTCAGTGAGCCTCTCACGTGGTGCCAGGGAAGTCAGGTCTCTATGCACGTGGTGAGAGGGAGCCCGTCATTGTTCTCGAGTCATGGTAGGGGAATTGGGCCTGAAGACGTGTTAAAGAAGGACTCTCGAGGTCTTTCCTGGGTTGCAGCCGGAAACCCTGGGTTCCATCGACTTGTGCCAGTGACCTCAGGAAGCTTCTCAGCGTGCCTCTGAGAAGTCAGGGTCACTGTGGAGATGGGAGGGGCCTCTCGGAACTCCACTGGGTTTGGTGCAATGGAAGAGGGCCTCATGACAAGTTGAGGCAGGAACCTCAGGGTTCCTCTCCTGGCTTCGAATGCGCCGGATCTGACTCGGATCGCAGAGTCCCTGCAGAGTTGGGACAGGAGAGTCAGGCCTCGTCTTGTGTGGAGGAATGGAACTCCGCTTGACTCTCGCGTTGTTCATGGGGTGACATGCCACTTGTCGATTTGTATGTGGAACTTGCGGGTTTTTCTGGACGATGCACCGGGGTGTCACTGCCCCTTCGTGTTGTGCCTTGATCCACAGGATTGCCTTCGAGTTGGGTTCTGCCATCGGGTTCTTATCAAGAGCGGACCAGGGAATCGGGGTCTTTTGGCATGCCGCACCACCCACGAGGCTATGTCTCGAATTTCCTCGTGAGACTGGCCTCATCTTGATGTGCGCCAGGAAGGTCGGGAATGACTTCCAGACAAAGCAGGGGAATCGAACCTCCTGTCGCGATCAAGAGGGGAGAAGAGTCTCAGATGAAGTGGTGCCGAGAACCTCGGTGTTCTCCTCAAGTGAGAATGGTATGTCGGGGAACTTTTGGGGTCGCATCAAGGGTTCCAAGTAACTTTTCGCTCTTCAATACGGAACGTGGGACTTCTCTTGAGAGGCTGTAGCGGGCAAGGGCCTCATCTTTCGATGACGGGGGAACCACGTGGTTTTTCTTGAGTTGCGGCGGGATTCTCGAGTTACGACGGGGAATTCAGGCTTCCTGTTCAACTGGCCCAGGGAAGTCCAGTTTTCATTCGAATTGTGAGTTAGAACTGGGGATTGCTCTCGAGACACTGCAGGGCCAAATAGACCTCATCTAGGCTTGTGTCCAGGACCTAATGTTCCTCTGCTGGGGCGACAGCGATCTCGGCATTGCATTCTCGACTCACCCTAGGAATCAGGCCTCGTCTCGAGGGGAAGCCAAGGACACCGCTCTCCTCTCGAGTCCCGACGGGTATATCTTGGAGCTCACTGTGTGGCCTAAAATGAGTCAAGCCTCCTGTGGAGTTTGGAGAGAGGACTCAGGATTGCTCTCCAGGCCATACAGCAAAAGAAGGCCCTCGTCTCGTGAGGACTGGGGCGTCTCGTGGGTATTCTCGAGCTGCGGCTCCAGTGTGGTGTTGCTCACGAGGTATAATGGGGAGCTCAGGGAGCCTCTCCTGTGGCGCCAGGGAAGTCAGGTTTCTATGCGCATGGCTAGGGGGAGCGCGTCATTGCTCTCGAGTCATGGTAGGGGAATCGCACCTCAAGACGCGTTGAAGAAGGACTCTCGAGGTCTTTTACGGGTTGGGGCAGGAAACCCTTGGTTCCCTCGACTTGTGCCGGTGATCTCAGGAAGGTCTAAGGGTGCCTCTGAGAAGTCAGGGATACTGTGCAGTTGGGAGGGGCCTCTCGGGACTCCACTGGGTTTGGTGCAATGGAAGAGGGCCTCATTTCGATTGGAGGCAGGAAACTCATGTTTCCTCTCCTGACTTCTCCTGTGCCAGATCTGACTCGGATCGCAGTTTCGCTGCAGAGTTCGAACAGGAGAGTCAGGCCTCGTCTTGTGTGGAGGAATGGAACTCTGCTTGCCTCTCCAGTTGTTCCGGGAGTCTCAGGCCCCTTGTCGAGCTGTGTGTAGACCCTGCGGGTTTTTCCAGATGATGCACGTGGGTGTCAGTGCCCCTTCGTGTTGTGCCTTCACTCACAGGGTTGCCTTCAAAGAGGTGTCCGGGCATCGGGTTCTTATCAAGAGCGGACCGGAAAATCGGTGTCGTTCGGCACGTGGCACCTCACACATGGCTAGTCTCGAATTTCCTCCTGAGACCGGCCTCATCCTGAGGTGCACCAGAAAGGCCGGGAACCCCTTCCAGAGAAAGCAGGGGAATCGCCTCTCCTGTCGTGATCAGGAGGGGAGAAGGGGCTCAGATGAAGTGGTGCCGGGACCCTTGGTGTTCCCCTCGAGGGAACTCAGCGTGTCGGGGAACTTTTGCGGTCGCATCAAGGGTGTCAAGTACCATTTCGCACTTAAGGACAGAACATGGGACTTCCCTGGAGACGCCGGGAATTTCGGTGTTCCCCTGGAGTGAGACCGGTATGTTGGGGAACTTTGGGGTCGCATCAAGGGTGCCAAGTAGCATTTCGAACTTTAAGATGGGATGTGGGACTTCTCTTGAGACTCTAGCTGGCAAGGGCCTCATATTGCGATGAAGGGGGAACCACATGGTTTTTAAGACTTGAGGCTGAATTCTCGAATTACGATGGGAAATTCAGACTTCCTCATGTGTTGACCGTGGGAAGCCCAATCTTCCATTCAAATTGTGAGGGAGAGATGGAGGTTGCTCTCGATCACTGTAGGGCAAAATAGACCTCATCTAGGCCTGTGTCTAGGACATAATGTTCCACTCCAGGGGCGACAGGGATCTCGGGGTTGCATTCCAAACTCACCCGGGGAGTCAGGCCTCGTCTCGAGGGAAGCAAAGGACTCCGCTCTCCTCTCGAGTCGCACCGGGTATTTCTTGGACCCAACTGAGTGGCCTAAAGGGAGTCAATCCTCCTGTGAAGTTTGGAGAGAGGAACAGGGATTGCTCTCCAGGTCAGGCAGGAAAAGAAGGCCCCCATTTCTCCTTGACGGGGGCATCTTGTGGTTTTTCTCGAACTGCGGCGCCACTGTGGGTTTTCTCACGAGGTACGATGGGGTACTCAGGGAGCCTCTTGTGTGGTACTAGGGAAGTCAGTTTTCCTGCTTGTGGCGAGGGGAGCGCGTCCTTGCTCTGGAGTCATGGTAGGGGAATCGGGCATCAAGAGACGTTGAAAAAGGACTCTCCAAGTCTTTCTCGGGTTACTTCAGGAAACTCTGGGTTCCCTCGACTTGTGCCAGTGACCTCAGGTAGCTTCTCAGGGAGCCTCTGAGAATTCAGGGATACTGTGGTGTTGGGAGGGGTCTCTCGGGACACCACTGAGTTTGGTTCAATGGAAGAGGGCCTCTTCTCTAGTTGAGGCAGGAACCTCAGGGTTCCTCTCCATTTCTGACTCCGATCACAGGGTCCCTGAAGAGTTGGGCCAGGAGGGTAAGGCCTCGTCTTGTGTGAAGGAATGCAACTTCACTTGCCTCTCGAGTTGTTCCCGGGGTGACAGTCCACATTTGGAGCTGTGAGTGGAATCGGCGGGTTTTTCCAGACGATGCATGGGGATGTCAGTGTCCCTTCATGTTGTGCCTTCATCCACAGGTTTGCCTTCGAAGAGATGTCCGGGCGTCAGGTTCTTATCTAGAGTGGACCGGGAATTCGGGATCTTTCAACATGTGGCACCAACCATGAGGCTACTTTTTGAATTTCCTCATGAGACCGGCCTCATCCGGAGGTTGGCGGGGAATGTCGGGAACCCCTTGCAGACAAAGCATGGGAGTCGACCCTCCTGTAGCAATCAGGAGGGGTGAAGGGGCTCACAGGAAGTGGTGCCATGAACTTTGGTGTTTCCCTCGAGTGAGACCGGTATGTCAGGGAACTTTGGGGGTCGCATCAAGGGTGCCAAGTACCGTTTTGTACTTCAGGATGGAACGTGGGACTTCTCTTGATACGCTGTAGCGGCCAAGGGCCTCATCTTGCGATGACGGGGGAGCCACGTGGTTTTTCTCTAGTTGCGGCGGGATTCTCGAGTTACGAGGGGATTTCAGGCTTCCTCTTGTGTTGGGCCAGGGAAGTCCAATCATCCATTCGAGTTGCGAGGGAGAGCTGGGGGTTGCACTCGAGTCACTGCAGGGCAAAGGAGACCTCATCTAGGCTTGTGTCCAGGACCTAATGTTCCTCTCCAAGGGCCACAGGGATCTCAGGTTTGCATTCCAGGCTCACCCAGGGAGTCAGGCCTCGTGTCGAAGGGAAGCAAAGGACTCCGCTCTCCTTTCGAGTTGCGACGGGCACCTCTTGGAGCCCACTTTGTGGCCTAAAGGGAGTCAAGCCTCCTGTGAAGTTTGGAGAGAGGACTTGGGACTGCTCTCCAGGCCATGCAGGAAAAGATGGCCCTCATCTCGCGATGACGGAGGGGTCTTGTGTGTTTTCTCGAGCTGCGGCGCCAGTGTGAGGTTTCACACGAGGTACGACAGGGAGCTCAGGGAGCCTCTCCTGTGGTGCCAGGGAAGTCAGGTCTCCATGTGCGTGGCGAGGGGGAGCGCGTTATTGCTCTCGAGCCATGGTAGGGGAATCTGACCTCAAGACGCGTTGAAGAAGGACTCTCGAGGTCTTTCTTCGGTTGTGGCAGGAAACCCTTATTTCCCTCGACGTTTGCCGGTGGCCACAAGGAGCTTCTCAGAATGCCTATGAGAAGTCAGAGATACTGTGGAGATGGGAGTGGCCTCTCGGGACTCCACTGGGTTTGTTTTAATGGAAGAGGGCCTCATCTTGGGTTGAGGCAGGAACCTCAGGTTTCCTCTCCATTTCTGACTCAGATCGAAGCGTGCCTGCAGAGTTGGGATTGGATACTCAGGCCTCGTCTTGTCTGAGGAAGGGAACTCCGCTTGCCTCTCTCGTTGTTTAAGGGGTGACAGGCCAGTTGTGGAGCTGTATGTGGATCCTGTGGGATTTTCCGGACGATGAACAGGGTTGCCAGTGCCCCCTCATGTAGTGCCTTCATTCACAGGGTTGCCTTAGAAGAGGTGTCCGGGCATCGGGTTCTTATCAAGAGCAAGACCGAGAAATCGGGGTCTTTCGGCACGTGGCACCAACACGAGGCTACGTCTCGAATTTCTTCGTGAGACTGGCCTCATCCTGAGGTGCGCCATGAAGGTCGGGAACCCCTTCTAGACAAAGCAGGGGAATCGACCTTCCTGCCGTGATCAGGAGGGGAGAAGGGGCTCAAGTGAAGTGGTGCCAGGAACTTCGGTGTTCCCTTGGAGTGAGACCGGTATATTGGGGAACTTTTGGGGTTGCATCAAGGGTGCCAAGTAGCATTTCGAACTTTATGACGAAACATGGGACTTCTCTTGAGACTCTGTAGCGGGCAAAGGCCTCATATTGTGATGAATGGGGAACCACGTGGTTTTTAAGAGTTGCGGCGGGATTCTCGAGTTACAACGGGAAATTGAGACTTCCTCTTGTGTTGGCCCAGTGAAGACCAATCTTCCATTCGAATTGCGAGGGAGAGATGGGTGTTGCTCTCGAGTCACTGTAGGGCAAAATAGACCTCATCTAGGCTTTTGTCCAGGACATAATGTTCCTCTCCAGGGGCAACAGGGATCTCGGGGTTTCATTCCAGACTCACCCGAGGTAAGGCCTCATCTCGAGGGGAAACAAAGTACTCTGCTCTCCTCTCAAGTCGCGACAGGTATCTCTTGGAGCCCATTGAGTGGCCTAAAGGGAGTAAAGCCTCCTGTGAAGTTTGGAGAAAGGACCAGGGATTGCTTTCCAGGTCAGGCAGGAAAAGAAGTCCCCAATCTCGCGATGACAGTGGCGTCTCGTGGGTTTTCCCGAGCTGTGGCGCCAGTGTGGGGTTTCTCACGAGGTATGACGGGGAGCTCAGGGAGCCTCTCATGTGGCGCCAGGGAAGTCAGGTGTCCATGCGCATGGCGAGGGGGAGCGTGTCATTGCTCTCGAGTCATGGTAGGGGAATCCGGCCTCAAGACGCGTTGAAGACGGACTCTTGAGGTCTTTCTCAGGTTGCGACAGGATACCCTGTGTTCCCTCGACTTGTGCCGGTGACCTCAGGGAGTTGCTCAGGGTGCCTCTGAGAAGACACTGATACTGTGGTGTTGGGAGGGGCCTCTCGGGACTCCACTGCGTTTGGTGCAATGGAAGATTGCCGGGAGCCAGCGAGAGACATTCCACTCGTGACAAATATCATGAGGAAAGAGTCTCGGCATACGCAAAGGCGGGATCGAGCCTCCGGGAGTTCCCCCGTATATTCTTCAGCATCTACCCCCAAAAACCAAAGTCTGCCTTCTTTATTGCTTTGTTCTCTCACCTCTGACATTACTGGGGATGTCCCCCACCACCATCTCACTCTCTCTGTCAAAGAGCTAACTTACAGCTCCAACTAATAATGTTCCTGGGCAATTAGTTGTGTTTAAATCCAAACCCCTCAGATGGTTTTCTAACTCGCCTGACAAGTTTACCCGGTCTCCTACAGCTATGCATACGGTTGGTAAAGTCTCCCAGCCTCGAGACGCACGGGAAGTTTAAGATATTCAAATAGCTTAGAGCCTCTCAGAGAGTTAGAAACTGTCAGAATAAAACTAGTAAAAGATTTCATTGATGAACCAATGCTTTTTGCCAAGTTTCCACATCCCCTGAATTGTATCCTTGAATGTGTGCTAATTAATATAGTTGGTATGTAGAAAAAATAAGTAGTGGCCTTGATGTTGGTAACTTTAGACCCTTAAGGTAATAAATTCTTTTCTTTGTTGTAAACCCATTACACATCCTCCCTATAGGAATGCAATTTTATCTTCGAAAGATGGCGCCAAACCTTAAACAATTACTCTTAGAGAAAATAACTCTTATGGTTGATAAGTCTTTGTCAAGAGTCATAAAACGTTAATAGGTCTTCTGGCCAGAAGATGATGTAAATCATCTAAACCATTTTTATATGATAAATCTGCAGAAAAGAAACCCTGGTTTTTGATAAGGATTAAAGACTGCTGACTTTGCATCCCCTATTATCCTCTATATGTAACTTAGGGTATTAAAACCTGTGTTGAAAATAAAGCTACGGGCCTTGCTCACCAACGCTTGGTCTCCCCATGTCATTATTCCCCTCAATTTTCAGATGAGTGTCCATCTGGAGCGCGGATATCCTCTGCGACCATTTATTTGCCTGGGCTTCGAAGACCCACTTGAGAAGGTGTCTAAGGTGGGGCACCTTCCTCTATTCTAGAGGGCACTTGCAGCCTCCGTGGTCAGAGCTAACCTGGTGTCACGGGTTATATTGATTTTCCGCGTAAACCAAGCTACTCAGCTGCTTTTCTCCACTGAATTTTCCTACTGAGCTATCCTCATTCTATTACTCTTTATATCTTTGATGAATAAATAAATATATAAATAGGTCGCCTACTCCATCTTCCCTTCGAATACCCTGGATCAGCTGGGGCTGGACCTCTGCAGGTGGCGCCCGAGACAGGCATTTCGAAGGTAAATCCCCAACCCCATTCCCCCAGTGTTCAGTTTTGGGGACAGATAGGATCCCACTTAGGGGGCTGCAGATCCCCCTGTAGAATAGACAGGGCGAGAGGAGTGGGAAGTGTTGAAGAGTTAGAGAGAAAAAACGGTTTCTAAAAAGGCTGACAAAAAAGGCCTAATCTTTAGATAGCTAAAAGCAAAATCTTTTACTATCCTTAAGTTTCTGACATGGGCAACACTGAATCAAATGAAAGACAGCTCTTTATAGGAGTAATTTTACAGTTATTAAGTAAAAGAAGAATCAAGGTTAAAAAATCTTCCATTCAATCATTTTTTACATTTGTACAAGACCACTGCCCTTGGTTTCTACAACAAGGCACTGTTAACCTAGATATCTTGAAAAAACTAGGAAAACAGCTAAGAGCTTATTGTGCTCAGCAAGGTTTGGAAAAAATCCCTACTTACACCTTTCCTCTGTGGAATATGACTAGAGATGTTTTAGATCCAGCTCATGAATTTGAAAAGGTACCTGTTAAAGAGGAAAGTAAAGTTGGAAAACTACCTGTTAAACAAAAAAGCAAATCTGAAAAGGTACCTGTTATAAAGAAAAGTGAAAATGAAGAGGCTATACCTAGCTATCGACAGCTAAATGAATGGCTAGCCGCTATGACTGCCAATGAGCATGTCAAAGATAGGGATGAAAAGAAAGATCAGCTCTCCCCTCAATTTGAAAAAGGTTTAGAGGAAACAGCAGCTCGATGCCATTCTAATGAGGATTTTTTTTTTAAGCTAAAGATGCTCCTAAAAGTTTAAGAAAACATCCCTAATCAGACCATCCGCTCCTAGGAGGTTGAGGGAAACATCCCCGATCAGACAGTTCGTAAGATTTAGTTACCAAACAGTTAAAGGATCTCCGGAACAGAAGAGGAAAACTTCGGAACGCTCCCATCCCCCTATGCCTCCTCCTCCATGTCGGGGTAAAGGGCCACCGCTAGGAGTTTCCCGGAGAAGGATTTTCTCTAGTCCCAAGGATGAACTTGATCCTCACCTTGAGGCTTCTTTTCTAGTCCCCTCTGCAGTTTAGCCAGGGTAAAGAGGTTACAAAATAAATAAAAATATTCTCTAAAATTAAAAAAAAATTAAAAATGGATTTCTCTGCATCTAAGAATAGACAAATATTTATTGACTGTGGAATATGATTAGAAATGTCCTGGACCTCCGTCACGAGGCTGTTAAATAGACTATGGGGGAGGCTATAGAGGTGGATGGTGGTGAGTCTCCATTTACTGCACAGATCATATTTTCTGCCATTGAAAAAAAAAAAATGAGGGAGAAAGTGGTCTACCTCCCAAGGAAGGAGAGGGCTTACAGGACGCTGCAGCCGAGAGCCCTGGCGAGCTCCCTCCCCCTCTGCGCAAACCTTTAAAAAACTTATCCACCACTTTCTGATTTAAGGCGACTGCCACCGCCTTCGATTGTGCCTCCCAGGACCCAGGAGTTCCCCACTTTGCCCCCAAAGCCTCCCAAAGTGTTGCCTAAGACTGAGGAAGATAAAAAGTTTTTTAAACAAAGGAGCTTTTAGTACACAATATTCAGAGCGTGCTCCTTGGAGAAAACTCCCTCAGGGGGGTCTCACCCAGGCTAGGAGAAAAGCGAAAAGGCAAGGAGATTTAATAACAATATTAACCCCTGATGTGCCGCTTACTCCAATTCCAACCGGAGTGGCTGGCCCCCTATCTGAGGACATTGTAAGATTTGTCCTGGGGCGTAGCTTGCTTTCTTTTAAAAAAAAATTAAATAAAAAAAAAAGAAAGAAAAGAAATTTCGCTGGTGCATGGTGTAGTAGATTCTGATGATATTGAGAAATTAAAGTCTTGATCTCACTGCCTATCAAAACTGTACAAATTAATAAAGGTCAAAGAGTAACACAGCTTTTATTTTTACCTTACTATCAGACAAGGAAAAACTTGACTTCTCAATCTAAGAGCCACAAAACATTTGGATCTAGTGATCTAGCCTTTTGGGTGCAGGAAATTACAGTTCCAAGGCCTTTAAAAGATCTTTTAATTCAAGAGAATAAAACGCCAGGGCTATTAGACACAGGAACAGACGTCTCTTAACATTGCTGGGAAAGACTGGCCCAGCTCCTGGCCAACACATAATACTGAAAATGAGTTGGTGGGATTAGAGAAAGTGGTATGTGGGGTGGAGATGCTGTACAGGTGGTACATTTAACAATACTTTATATATTGTTATAAATACATAATATAAATGTATTTGCCTAATTACAGTTTGCCTAATTAGGTATGGGTATAAATAAAATATAATAAAGATATACCAAATTCTATTTATAGATCTATACTTAATTAATTTGTATATAAATTAATATGCATACTATATACACACACATATATATATACTGTATAATTAAATATATATGGCAGTAATATAATGTGTGTGTGGCTGATATTAATTGGTATGGATTGATGTGCTGTGATGATATATGTTCTATATACTGTATAATTATAAATGTGTGACATGTATTATTACAGTATATTGGCTTGTGTTGGTTGGTGTTAGCTGTGTATGTGTTGTATTGTTGTAATATATATTAATTAATATATTAATTATAAAGATTAATTCAAGTATATTGATTTATATATATTATATGTCAATAACTTTATACTTGTTGCCATATATAAATACATATATAAATGCATTTTGCATTTAGGTATATCTGTATACCTGTATACCAAAATGAGATAAGGAGGTTATACATTTATTACTTAAATTTATACAGAGACCTAAACTAAACATTAGACCTAAATTAACATATCCATAGGGAAACAGCTAGACAAATAGTGAAGTTATGTTCCAATTGTAATTAATCACTTAAACGTAAACACACAGGGGCAGACTACAATGATGAGACACTAGATGCCTGAATTACAGGCTACGACTCGGCCCCTGGTCAAGTAAAATGGCCTCTTTACGGGAGAGTGAAAAAGGCCAGATGTGTTGCTAACTTGTGGGAGGGGGTATGCTTGTATATTTCTACAGAATGCAGATTCTCCGGTTTGGATCTCAGACAAATTCGTCATGTCACATTCCCCAAAGACCAGGTTCGCGGCGCGCGCACTCGCTCGCTCCCCCTCCCCCAGCCAGCTCTCGCCTCCGTGCCACCAGCAGCGCCTCTCACCCACCTCTCTGCACCCCGTGACCTAGAGCAAAGAAGTCTGTGCAGCGAGTGAGGGCCAGAGAGGAAAGCGCGCCCGCGGAGTGCCGTCCAGACCAGCGTGGCCCCACCGGCGAGAGGGGACCGCCCTGAGCCCAAGCGGTGGCGGCTAGCCCTAAACCACGAACCCTGCCCCTCCGCCCACCATAGGCGCCTTGGCCCACAGCCTGCCGCTTGCGTTCTGCCTCCTGATGCTGGGGACACTGCTCCCCCAGGCTGACGCCTACAGCTGCTCCCTGGTTCATCTTGTTTAAACCCTCAATATAATGTTTGCTCCTTTGTAATGCTACAACATCCACCTTATCTTATGATGTAACCACTTATTGAATTATGGTCTTGCTGTATTACAACAACTACAGGATTTAATGCAAACACGACGGTTTGTGGGCTTACTTATCTTGGGAACAGCAGCTTTGATAAGTGCAATCACTTCTGTTACTGTGGCAGCAATATCATTGACTCAACAAGTACATACTGCTCAATATGTTGATTCTATGTCCAAAAATGTTTCTTTAACATTGGCAACACAGGAAGCTATAGAGAGAAAATTAGAAATGAGGGTAGACGCCCTAGAGGAAGCAGTAATACATATTGGGACTGAATTGCAGGCTTGAAAGGTGAAAATGGCATTGTCTTGTCATGCTGACTATCGGTGGATATGTGTAACACCCCTGAAAGTAAATGAGACAGATTTTGAATGGGAAAAGATTAAAAACCATATGTCAGGTATCTGGAACAGCTCTGACATTGGTTGAGACGTAGGGAAACTTCACTATCAAATAGCAACCATGGAGCACTCCCGATTAGATTTTACTGCTGCGGGAACAGCAAATGATTTCTTCCATACTTTCCCTAACTACATCTCAGGAAAGAATATTCTGCCTAATGTCTTTAGCTATGCTGCGGTGGCTGCTTTAATTCTGCTTCTCATAATCATTCTTCCTTGTATTGTCAGGATTCTTCGGCAGAGTATTCAGAGGCTCGCGACTGAGCTACATCTGGCTGTTTTAAGAAATAAAAAACGGGGAGATGCCGGGAGCCAGCGAGAGACATTCCACTCGTGACAAAGGTCATGAGGAAGGAGGCTGGGCATACACAAAGGCGGGATCGAGCCTCGGGAGTCCTCCCGGATATTCTTGAGCATCTACACCCCAAAACCGGAGTCTGCCTACTTTATTGCTTTGTGCTCTCACCTCTGACTTTACTGGGGGCTGTCCCCCACCACCATCTCACTCTCTCTGTCAAAGAGCTAACTTACAGCTCCAATTAATAAAGTTCCTGGGCAATTAGGAGTGTTTAAATCCAAACACGTCAGATGGCTCTCTAACTCGCCTGACAAGTTTACCCGGTCTCCTACAGCAATGCATACAATTGTTTACAGTCTCCGAGCCTCGAGAGGCACGGGAAGTTTAAGATATTCAAATAGCTTAGAGCCTCTCAGAGAGTTAGAAACTGTCAGAATAAAACTAGTAAAATATTTCATTGATGAACCAATGCTTGTTGCCAAGTTTCCACATCCCCTGAATTGTATCCTTGAATGTGTATTAATTAATATAGTTGGTATGTAGAAGAAATAAGTAGTGGCCTTGGTGTTACTAACTTTAGACCCTTAAGGTAATAAATTATTTCCTTTGTTGTAAGCCCATTACACATCTGCCATATAGGAATGCAATTTTATCTTCGAAAGATGGGGCCAAACCTTAAAATAATTACTCTTAGAGAAAATAAGTCTTACGGTTGATAAGTCTTTGTCAAGAGTCATAAAATGTTAATAGGTCTTCTGGCTAGAAGATGATGTAAATCACCTAAACCATTTGTATACAATACATTTGCAGGACAGAAACTCTGGTTTTTGATGAGGATCAAAGGCTGCTGTTTTTGCATCCCCATTATCCTCTATGTGTAACTTAGGGTATAAAAACCCCTGTTGAAAATAAAGCTACGGGCCTTGATTGCCAACGCTTAGTCTCCTAATGTCATTCTTCCCCTCAATTTTCAGATGAGTGTCCATCTGGAGCGCGGATATCCTCTGCGACCATTTATTTGCCTGGGCTTCGAAGACCACTTGAGAAGGTGTCTAAGGTGGGGCACTTTTCGCTATTCGAGAGGGAGCCTGCGGCCTCCGTGGTCAGAGCTAACCTGGTGTCACGGGTTATACTGATTTTCCGCATAAACCAAGCTACTCAGCTTCTTTTCTCCACTAAATTTTCCTACTGAGCTATCCTCATTCTATTACTCTTTATATCTTCGATAAATAAATCAGTAGGTCGCCTACTCTGTCTCCCCTTCGAAAACCCTGGACCAGCCGAGGCTGGACCTTGTCAGAAGAGGGCCTCCTCTCGATTTGAAGCAGGAACCTCAGGGTTGCTCTCCATTTCTGACTCTGAACACAGAGTCCCTACAGAGTTAGGACAGGAGAGTCAGGCCTCGTCTTGTGTGGAGGAATGGAACTCCACTGGACTCTCGAGTTGTTTACCGGATAACAGGCCACTTGTCGAGCTGTGTGTGGAACCTGCGGTTTTATCCGGACGATGCATGGGGGTGTCAGTTCCCCTTCGTTTTTTGCCTTCATACACAGGGTTGCCTTCGAAGAGGTATCCAGCCTTCAGATTCTTATCAAGAGCAGACCAGGAAATCAGTGTCTTTCGGCATGTGGCACCACCCACAAGCCTACGTCTCGAATTTCTTCTTGAGACGGACCTCAACCTGAGGTGCACCAGGAAGGTCGGTAACCCTTTCAGACAAAGCAAGTGAATCGACCCTCTTGTCCCGATCAGGAGGGGAGAAGGGGCTCAGATGAAGTGGTGCCGGGAACCTCGATGTTCCCCTCGAGTAAAACTGGGATGTCGGGGAACTTTTGGAGTCACATCAAAGGTGCTAAGTACCGTTTCAAACTTCAAGACGGAACGTGAGACTTCTCTTGAGACGCTGTACCTGGCAAGGGCCTCATCTTGTGGTGACGGGTTAACCACGTCGTTTTTCTCGAGTTGTGGCGGGATTCTCGAGTTAGGTCAGGAAATTCAGGCTTCCTCTTGTGTTGGCCCAGGGAAGTCCAGTCTTCCATTCGAGTTGCGAGGGAGAGCTAGGGATTGCTCTTGAGTTACTGCAGGGCAAAAGAGACCTTATCTAGGCTTGTGTCCAGGACATAATGTTCGTCTCCAGGGGGGACAGGGATCTCAGTTTGCTTTCCTGATGCACCCGGGGAGTCAGTCCTTGTCTCGAGGGGAAGCGAAGGACTCCGCTCTCCTCTCGAGTTGCGACGGGTATCTCTTGGAGCCCACTGAGTGGCCTAAAGGGAGTCAAGCCTCCTTTGGAGTTTGGAGAGAGGATTCGGGATTGCTCTCCAGGCCATGCAGGAAAAGAAGGCCATCATCTCGCGATGAAGGGGGCGTCTCGTGGGTTTTCTCGAGCTGCAGCGCCAGTGTGGGGTTTCTCATGAGGTTCTACGGGGAGCTCAGGGAGCCTCTCATGTGGCGCTTGGGAAGTCAGGTCTCCATGCGCATTGCGAGGGGGAGCGCGTCATTGCTCTAGAGTCATGGAAGGTGTATCGGGCCTCAAGAACCGTTAAAGAAGGACTTTCAAGATGTTTCTTGGGTCACGGCAGTAAACCCTGGGTTCCCTCAACTAGTGCCGGTGGCCTCAGGGAGCTTCTCAGTGTGCCTCTGAGAAGTCAAGGATACCCTGGAGTTGGGAGGGCCCTCTCGGGACTCCACTGGGTTTGGTGCAATAGAAGAGGGCCTCATCTCGAGTGGAGGCAGGAACCTCAGGGTTCGTCTCCATTTCTGACTCTGATCGCAGGGTCCCTGCAGAGTTGGGACAGGAGAGTCAGGCCTCGTCTTTTAAGGAGGAATGGAACTCCGCTTGCCTCTCGAGTTATTCACGGGGTGACAGGCAACTTGTCGAACTGTGTTTGGAATCTGCGGGTTTTTCCGGACGATGCACGAGGGTGTCAGTGCCCCTTCGTGTTGTGCCTTCTTCCGCAGGGTTGCCTTTCAAGAGGTGTCGGGCATCGGGTTCTTATCAAGAGTGGACCGGGGAATCGGGGTCTTTCAGCATGTGTTACCACCCATGAAGCTACGTCTCAAATATTCTCGTTAGACCGGCCTCATCCTGAGGTGCGCCGGGAAGGTTGGGAACCCCTTCCAGACAAAGCACGGGAGTCGACCCTCCAGTCGCAATCAGGAGGGGAGAAGTGGCTCAGATGAAGTCGTACCGGGAACCTCGGTGTTCCCCTCGAGAGAGACCAGGGTGTCGGGGAACTTTTGGAATCGCATCAAGGGTGCCAAGTTTTCACACAAACACTTAAAGAAGAAACCTGGGACTTCTCTTTAGACGCTGTAGCGGGCAAGGGCCTCATCTTGCGATGATGGGGTAACCATGTGGTTTTTCTCGAGTTTTGGCGGGATTCTCGAGTTACGATGGGGAATTCAGGCTTCCTCTTGTGTTGGCCCAGGGAAGTCCAATCTTCCATTGGAGTTGCGAGAGAGAGCTAGGGATTGCTCTCGAGTCACTTCAGGGCAAAAGCGACCTCATCTAAGCTTGTGTCCAGGACCTAATGTTCCTCTCCAGGGGCGACAGAGATCTCGGGGTTGCATTTTAGACGCACCCGAGGAGTCAGACCTCATCTCGAGAGGAAGGAAAGGACTCTGCTCTGCTCTCGAGTCCCGACGGGTATTTCTTGGAGACCACAGAGTGGCCTAAAGGGAGTCAAGCCTCCTGTGGATTTTTTTTTTAATTTTATTTTATTTTTAAACTTTACATAATTGTATTAGTTTTTCCAAATATCAAAATGAATCCGCCTCAGGTATACATGTGCTCCCCATCCTGAACCCTCCTCCCTCCTCCCCCCTATAGCATCCCTCTGGGTCGTCCCAGTGCACTAGCCCCAAGCATCCAGTGTCATGCATCAAACCTGGACTGGCAACTCTTTTCATACATGATATTTTACATGTTTCAATGCCATTCTCCCAAATCTTCCCACCTTCTCCCTCTCCCACAGAGTCCATAAGACTCTTCTATACATCAGTGTCTCTTTTGCTGTCTCGTACTCAGGGTTGTTGTTACCGTCTTTCAAAGTTCCATATATATGCGTTAGTATACTGTATTGGTGTTTTTCTTTCTGGCTTACCTCACTCTGTATAATAGGCTCCAGTTTCATCCACCTCATTAGAACTGATTCATTCTATTCTTTTTAATGGCGGAGTAATACTCCATTGTGTATATGTACCACAGCTTTCTTATCCATTCATCTGCTGATGGACATCTAGGTTGCTTCCATGTCCTGGCTATTAGAAACAGTGCTGCGATGAACATTGGGGTACACGTGTCTCTTTCCCTTCTGGTTTCCTCAGTGTGTATGGCCAGCAGTGGGATTGCTGGATCATAAGGCAGTTCTATTTCCAGTTGTTTAAGGAATCTCCACACTGTTCTCTATAGTGGCTGTACTAGTTTACATTCCCACCAACAGTGTAAGAGGGTTCCCTTTTCTCCACACCCTCTCCAGCATTTATTATTTGTAGACTTTTGGATTGCAGCCATTCTGACTGGCGTGAAATGGTACCTCATAGTGGTTTTGATTTGCATTTCTATGATAATGAGTGATTTTGAGCATCTTTTCATGTGTTTGTTAGCCATCTGTATGTCTTCTTTGGAGAAATGTCTATTTAGTTCTTTGGCCCATTTTTTGATTGGGTCATCTATTTCTCTGGAGTTGAGCTGTAGGTGTTGCTTGTATATTTTTGAGATTAGTTGTTTGTCAGTTGCTTCATTTCCTCTTATTTTCTCCCATTCCGAAGGCTGTCTTTTCACCTTGCTAATAGTTTGCTTTAATGTGCAGAAGCTTTTAAGGTTAATTAGGTCCCATTTGTTTATTTTTGTTTTTATTTCCAATATTCTGGGAGGTGGGTCATAGAGGATCCTGCTGTGATGTATTTCAGAGAGTGTTTTGCCTATGTTCTCCTCTAGGAGTTTTATAGTTTCTGGTCTTACGTTTAGATCTTTAATCCATTTTGAGTTTATTTTTGTGTATTGTGTTAGAAAGTGTTCTAGTTTCATTCTTTTACAAGTGGTTGACCAGATTTCCCAGCACCACTTGTTAAAGAGATTGTCTTTAATCCATTGTATATTTTTGCCTCCTTTGTCAAAGATAAGGTGTCCATATGTGTGTGGATTTATCTCTGGGCTTTCTATTTTGTTCCACTAATCTATATTTCTGTCTTTGTGCCAGTACCATACTGTCTTGATAACTGTGGCTTTGTAGCGGAGCCTGAAATCAGGTAGGTTGATTCCTCCAGTTCCATTCTTCTTTCTCAAGATCGCTTTGGCTATTCGAGGTTTTTTGTATTTCCATACAAATTGTGAAATTATTTGTTCTAGCTCTGTGAAGAATACTGTTGGTAGCTTGATAGGGATTGCATTGAATCTATAAATTGCCTTGGGTAGTATACTCATTTTCACTATATTGATTCTTCCAATCCATGAACATGGTATATTTCTCCACCTATTAGTGTCCTCTTTGATTTCTTTCACCAGTGTTTTATAGTTTTCTATATATAGGTCTTTAGTTTCTTTAGGTAGGTATATTCCTAAGTATTTTATTCTTTCCGTTGCAATGGTGAATGAAATTGTTTCCTTAATTTCTCTTTCTGTTTTCTCATTATTAGTGTATAGGAATTCAAGGGATTTCTGTGTGTTGATTTTATATCCTGCAACTTTACTATAGTCATTGACTAGTTCTAGTAATTTTCTGGTGGAGTCTTTAGGGTTTTCTATGTAGAGGATCATGTCATCTGCAAACAGTGAGAGTTTTACTTCTTCTTTTCCAATTTGGATTCCTTTTGTTTCTTTTTCTGCTCTGATTGCTGTGGCCAAAACTTCCAAAGCTATGTTGAATAGTAATGGTGAAAGTGGGCACCCTTGTCTAGTTCCTGACTTTAGAGGAAATGCTTTCAATTTTTCACCATTGAGGATAATGTTTGCTGTGGGTTTGTCATATATAGCTTTGATTATGTTGAGGTATGTTCCTTCTATTCCTGCTTTCTGGAGAGTTTTTATCATAAATGGATGTTGAATTTTGTCAAAGGCTTTCTCTGCATCTATTGAGAAAATCATATGGTTTTTATTTTTCAATTTGTTAAGGTGGTGTATTATATTGATTGATTTGCGGATATTGAAGAATCCTTGCATCCCTGGGATAAAGCCCACTTGGTCATGGTGTATGATCTTTTTAATGTGTTGTTGGATTCTGATTGCTAGAATTTTGTTAAGGATTTTTGCATCTATGTCATCAGTGATATTGGCCTGTAGTTTTCTTTTTTTGTGGGATCTTTGTCAGGTTTTGGTATTAGGCTGATGGTGGCCTCATAGAATGAGTTTGGAAGTTTACCTTCCTCTGCAATTTTCTGGAAGAATTTGAGCAGGATAGGTGTTAGCTCTTCTCTAAATTTTTCGTAGAATTCAGCTGTGAAGCCGTCTGGACCTGGGCTTTTGTTGGCTGGAAGATTTTTGGTTACAGTTTCAATTTCCGTGCTTGTGATGGGTCTGTTAAGATTTTCTATTTCTTCCCTGGTCCAGTTTTGGAAAGTTGTACTTTTCTAAGAATTTGTCCATTTCTTCCACGTTGTCCATTTTATTGGCATATAATTGTTGATAGTAGTCTCTTATGATCCTTTGTATTTCTGTGTTTTCTGTTGTGATCTCTCCATTTTCATTTCTAATTTTATTGATTTGATTTTTCTCCCTTTGTTTCTTGATGAGTCTGGCTAATGGTTTGTCAATTTTATTTATCGTTTCAAAGAACCAGCTTTTGGTTTTGTTGATTTTTGCTATGGTCTCTTTTGTTTCTTTTGCATTTATTTCTGCTCTAATTTTTAAGATTTCTTTCCTTCTACTAACCCTGGGGTTCTTCATTTCTTCCTTTTCTAGTTGCTTTAGGTGTAGAGTTAGGTTATTTATTTGACCTTTTTCTTGTTTCTTGAGGTGTGCCTGTATTGCTATGAACTTTCCCCTTAGGACTGCTTTTACCGTGTCCCACAAGTTTTGGGTTGTTGTGTTTTCATTTTCATCCGTTTCTATGCAAATTTTGATTTCTTTTTTTGATTTCTTCTGTGATTTGTTGGTTATTCAGCAGCGTGTTGTTCAGCCTCCATATGTTGGAATTTTTAATAGTTTTTCTCCTGTAATTGAGATCTAATCTTACTGCATTGTGGTCAGAAAAGATGCTTGGAATGATTTCTATTTTTTTGAATTTACCAAGGCTAGCTTTATGGCCCAGGATGTGATCTATCCTGGAGAAGGTTCCATGTGCACTTTAGAAAAAGGTGAAATTCATTGTTTTGGGATGAAATGTCCTATAGATATCAATTAGGTCTAACTGGTCTATTGTATCATTTAAAGTTTGTGTTTCCTTGTTAAATTTCTGTTTAGTTGATCTATCCATAGGTGTGAGTGGGGTATTAAAATCTCCAACTATTATTGTGTTAGTGTTAATTTCTCCTTTCATACTTGTTAGCATTTGTCTTACATACTGTGGTGCTCCTGCGTTGGGTGCATATATATTTATAATTGTTATATCTTCTTCTTGGATTGATCCTTTGATCATTATGTAGTGACCTTCTTTGTCTCTTTTCACAGCCTTTGTTTTAAAGTCTATTTTATCTGATATGAGTATCGCTACTCCTGCTTTCTTTTGGTCCCTATTTGCATGGAAAATCTTTTTCCAGCCCTTCACTTTCAGTCTGTATGTATCCCCTGTTTTGAGGTGGGTCTCTTGTAGACAACATATGTAGGGGTCTTGTTTTTGTATCCATTCAGCCAGTCTTTGTCTTTTGGTTGGAGCATTCAACCCATTTATGTTTAAGGTAATTACTGATAAGTATGATCCCATTGCCATTTACTTTATTGTTTGGGGTTCGAATTTATACACCGTTTTTGTGTTTCCTGTTTAGTATTTGTTGGAGAGCTGGTTTGGTGGTGCAGAATTCTCTCAGCTTTTGCTTGTCTGAAAAGCTTTTGATTTCTCATTCATACTTGAATGAGATCCTTGCTGGGTACAAAAATCTGGGCTGTAGGTTATTTTCTTTCATCATTTTAAGTATGTCTTGCCATTCCCTCCTTGCTTGAAGAGTTTCTATTGAAAGATCAGCTGTTATCCTTATGGCAATTCCCTTGTGTGTTATTTGTTGTTTTTCCCTTGCTGCTTTTCATATTTGTTCTTTGTGTTTGATTTTTGTTAATGTGATTAATATGTGTCTTGGGGGGTTTCGCCTTGGCTTTATCCTGTTTGGGACTCTCTGGGTTTCTTGGACTTGAGTGAGTATTTCCTTCCCCATTTTAGGGAAGTTTTCAACTATTATCTCCTCAAGTATTTTCTCACGGTCTTTCTTTTTGTCTTCTTCTTCTGGGACCCCTATGATTCGAATGTTGTAGCGTTTAATATTGTCCTGGAGGTCTCTGAGATTGTGCTCATTTCTTTTAATTTGTTTTTCATTTATCCTCTCTGATTCATTTATTTCTACCATTCTATCTTCGAATTCACTAATCCTATCTTCTGCCTCTGTTATTCTACTCTTTGTTGCCTCCAGAGTGTTTTTAATTTCATTTATTGCATTATTCATTATATATTGACTCTTTTTTTATTTCTTCTAGGTCCTTGTTAAACCTTTCTTGCATCTTCTCAATCCTTGTCTCCAGGCTATTTATCTGTGATTCCATTTTAATTTCAAGATTTTAGATCCATTTCACTATCCTTACTCGGAATTCTTTATCAGGTGGATTCCCTATCTCTTCCTCTTTTGTTTGGTTTGGTGGGCATTTATCCTGTTCCTTTATCTGCTGGGTATTCCTCTGTCTCATCTTGTTTAAATTGCTGAGTTTGGGGTGTCCTTTCTGTATTCTGGCAGTTTGTGGAGTTCTTTACTGTGGCATTTCCTCGCTGTGTGTGGGTTTGTACAGGTGTCTTGTCAAGGTTTCCTGGTTAGGGAAGCTTGTGTCCGTGTTCTGGTGGGTGGAGCTGTATTTCTTCTGTCTGGAGTGCAATGAAGTGTCCAGTAATGAGTTATGAGATGTTTGTGGTTTTGGGGTGACTTTGGGCAGCCTGTATCTTGAAGCTCAGGGCTGCGTTCCTTTCTTGCTGGAGAATTTGCTTGGTATGTCTTGCCCTGGAACTTGTTGGCCCTTGTGTGGTGCTTGATTTCAGTGTGGGTATGGAGGCATTTGATGAGCTCCTGTCAATTAATGTTCCTTGGAGTCAGGAGTTCCCTGGAGTCAGGGTTTGGACTTAAGCCTCCTGCTTCCAGTTATCTGTCTTACTTTTACAGTAGTTTCAAAACTTCTCCTTCTATACAGCACCATTGATAAAACATCTACGTTAAAGAAGAAAAGTTTCTCTACTGTGAGGGCCACTCAGAAAGGTTCACAGCGTTACCTGGAGAAGAGAAGAGGGAGGAGGGAGTTAGAGGTGACCCAAATGAGATCAGGTGGAATCAATAGTGGAGAGAGTGGGCTGGCCAGTAGTCACTTCCTTATGTGCACTCCACAACTGGACCGCTCAGAGATGTTCACAGAGTTATACAGAGATGAGAAGAAGGAGGAAGGAGACAGAGGTGGCCAGAAGGATAAAAGGGGGGAATGAAAAGGAGGGAGACAGATCCAGCCAGTAATCAGTTCCCTAAGTGTTCTCCACCGTCTGGAATACACAGAAATTCAGAGTTGGGTAGAGTAGAGAGGGGTTAGGGAGGAGACACAGGCGACCTGGTGGAGAAAAAGGAGAGTCCAAAGGGAGAGAGAGCAGTCAAGCCAGTAATCTCGCTCCCTAGTGAAAAATGGGTACTGAAGATTGGGTTCTTAAAGGTACAAAATTGGTAACAAATACATAAAGGCAAAAATTAAAAATCTAGAGTAGAGTTTGGAATTTCAAAAATACGATGTTAAAGAAAAGAAGAAGGAAAAGAAAGAGAGAAAAAACGAACAAAGAAAAACAAACAAGGTCGCAAAAATTATCAAGAAAATACAGGTACAAAATTGATAACTAATACCAAAAAGCAAAAATTAAAAATCTAGAGTAGAGTTTGGAATTTCAAAAATACAATGTTAAAAATAAGGAAGAAGAAAACTAAAGAGAAAACAAACAAACAAAAACAAGCAATGTCGCAAAAATTATAAAGAAACTACAGGTACAAAATTGATATCAAATATCAAAAAGCATAAATTAAAAAACTAGAGTACAGGTTGGAATTTCAAAAATACAATGTTAAAGAAAAGAAGAAAAAAAACAAAACAAAAAAACAAGGTAAAAAAATTATTTTATATATATATATATATTTTTTTATATATGAAGTTTGCTGAAGAAGAAAAAAATAGGGTCTTTTTTTTTGCAAAGTAATAGGTTATAAAAGTGAAAATTAAATGAACAATAGAGAACTTAAAATTAAAAAAATTAAAAAAAAGTAAGAATGATCATAAAAATATATCTAGGACTTTCTCTGGTTTTGTTGTGAGTATCGTGGGTTCGGTTCATTTTTGGCTAGTTCCTTGGTCCGACTTATATTTCTCAAGATCTATAGGCGCCTTCCTATGTAGTCCTAGTAACCACAGGGTTTTAATCTATTGCCTGTAGCTTCCAAGGCGTTTCCCTCTGTTATAGCTTCTTTTTTTTGCTGGTCTCTTCAGTGTCTGGTTTACGCCCTGACACAAAGGGGACGGTGGAGGACACTTTTTTTTTTTAGGCTCACTTGTTCAGTTGCGCTGTGGGGAGGGAGGGAGGGAGTGATGCTGCAAACAAATAACACTGGCGTGCGCTCAAAGTGCCTCAGCCACACTGGGTCTGCCCCCGCTCACGGCACGTGTAGCCTCCCTGCCCACACTGCTCGGGCTCTAGGTTGTTCCACCGGGAACAATCCGAGGCTGGCCCTGGGCTGCATGCACCTCCCAGGTCCAAGCCGCTCAGGTTCAGGCACTCGGGTAGTCCTCAGAGGCACAGACTCGGTTGGGCCTGCGTTTTGTGCTCTTCCCAGGTCCGAGCAGCTCAGGTGATGAGGTGTTTGGCGAGCGCCAATGTTGTGACTTATCGCCTCCCCGCCACTCGGTTATCTGGGTGTAAAACAGGCGCACCTTCTCAGGCAGATGTTGACCGTCCAGATCCCCAAGAAGTTTTAGTTAGCAAAGAAGCCTGCTTACAGTTTTATAGATAATGTCTCTCTGGGGCTGCTATTGCCCCCTTCTGGCTCTGGCTGCCTGTCACCGGAGGGGGAAGGTCTGCAGCCGGCTATCTCTGTTCAGTCCTTTGTTCCGTGCGCGGGCCTGGCGGTGTCTTAGGTTAGGGCTGGCTTTTTGCGTGGTAGATATCCCAGAGTCTGGTTTGCTAGCCCAAGTTATTTCGTTAAGATAGTGCTCAGGGTATTCAGGCCAGATTCTTACTCTAAGTGATGCAGCCCGCGCCGCGCCTCCCTGCCCAGCCCCTGCTTGCTAATGGTGTGAGCAGGCATCTGTACTGCTTCGCGGCTGGGGGAGTTACCGTAGGGCTTGCAATCTGCGAGTTTTAATTGTTTATTTATTTTTATCCCCCTTATGTTGCCCTTTGTGCTTCCAAAGTTTGGAAAAGATTTGGCAGTGAAAAGCTTTCCTGGTGTTTGGAAACTTTTCTCTTTTTAAGACTATCTTCCCGGGATGGAAATCCCTCCCTCCCTCTTTTGTCTCTTTTTTTGTCTTTTATACTTTTTCCTACCTACTTTCCAAGAGTTGGGTTCTTTTCTGGGTGCCTGATGTCCTCTGGCAGCATTCATAAGTTGTATTGTGGAATTTACTCGACGTTTAAATGCTCTTTTGATGAAATTGTTTGGGAGGGAAAGAGTTCTCCCCGTCCTACTCCTCAGCAATCTTGGCTCCTCTCTTGTGGAGTTTGGAGAGAGCACGCGGGATTGCTCTCCAGGCCATGCAGGAAAAGAAGGTCCTCATCTCGCGATGTCGGGGGAGTCTCGTGGTTTTTCTGGAGCTGCGGTGCCAGTGTGGGGTTTCTCACAAGGTACGACCGGGAGCTCAGGGAGCCTCTCGTGTGGTGTCAGGGAAGTCAAGTCTCCATATGAGTGGCGAGGGGGCGCACGTCATTGCTCTCGAGTCATGGTAGTGGAATCAGGGCTCAACGCAATGAAAAAGGATGCTCGAGGTCTTTCTCGGGTTGCGGCAGGAAACCCTGGGTTCCCTCGACTTGTGCCTGTGACCTCAGGTAGCTTCTCAGGGTGCCTCTGAGAAGTCAGGGATACTATGGAGCTGGGAGAGGCCTCTCGGGACTCCACTGGGTTTGCTGCAATGGAAGAGGGCCTAATCTCGAGATCAGGAAGGAACCTCAGGGTTCCTCTCCATTTCTGACTCAGATTGCAGGGTCCCTGCAGAGTTGGGACAGGAGAGTCAGGCCTCGTCTTGTGTGGAGGAATGGAACTCCGCTTGCCTCTCGAGTTGTTCAAGGAGTGACAGGCCACTTGTCGAGCTGTGTGTGGAACCTGCGGTTTTTTCCAGACAATGCACGGGGGTGTCAGTGCCCCTTCGTGATGTGCTTTCATCCACAGGGTTGCCTTCAAAGTGGTGTGCGGGCATCGGGTTCTTATCAAGAGCGGACCAGGAAATCGGGGTCTTTTGGAATGCGGCACCATACACGAGGCTACGTCTCGAATTTCCTCGTGAGACGGGCCTCATGCTGAGGTGCCCCTGGAAGGTCGGGAAAGCCTTCCAGACAAAGCAGGTTAATCGACCCTACTGTCGCGATCAGGAGGGGAGAAGGGGCTCAGATGAAGTGGTGCCGGGAACCTCGGTGTTCCCCTTGAGTGAGACCAGTATGTCAGGGAACTTTTGGGGTCTCACGAAGCTTGCCAAATACTGTTTCAAACTTCAAGATGAAACGTGGAACTTCTCTTGAGACGCTGTGGCGGGCAAGGGCCTCATCTTGTGATGAAGGAGAAACCACGTGGTTTTTTTCGAGTTGCGATGGGATTGTTGACTTACGACGGGGAATTCAGGCTTCCTCTTCTGTTGGCCCAGGGAAGTCCATTCTTCCATTCGAGTTGCCAGGGAGAGCTGGGTGGGAATTGCTCTCGAGTCACGGCAGGTCAAAATAGACCTCATCTAGGCTTGTGTCCAGGACCTAATGTTCCTCTCCAGGGGCGATAGGGATCACGGGGACGCATTCCAGACTCACCCAGTGAGTCAGGCCTCGGCTCGAGGGGAAGCAAAGGATTCTGATATCCTCCTGGGTCGCGATAGGTATCTCTTGGAGCCCACTGAGTGGCCTCCAGGGAGTCAAGCCTCCTGTGGAGTTGGAGAGAGGACTCGGGATTGCTCTCCAGGCCATACAGGAAAGAAGGCCCTCAGCTCACAATGACGGGGGCGTCTTGTGGGTTTTCTCGAGTTGGAGCGCAAGTATGAGTTTTCTCACGAGGTACGACGGGGAGCTCAGGGAGCCTCTCATGTGGAGCCAGGAAAGTCAGGTGTCTATGCGTGTGATGAGGAGGAGCCCATAAATGCTCTCGAGTCATGGTAGGGAAATCGGGACTCAAGACGCGTTGAAGAAGGAGTCTCGAGGTCTTTCTCAGGTTGCGGCAGGAAACCCTGGGTTCCCTCGACTTGTACCAGTGACCTCAGGGAGCTTCTCAGGGTGCCTCTGAGAAGTCAGGCATACTGTGGACTTGGGAGGCGCTCTTGGAACTCCACTGGGTTTGGTGCAATGGCAAAGGTTCTCATCTCGAGTTGAGGCAGGAACCTAAGGGTTCCTCTCCATTTCAAACTCCGACCACAGGGTCCCTGAAGAGTTGGGACAGGAGAGTCAGGCCTCGTCTTGTGTGGACGAATGGAACTCCACTTGCCTCTCGAGTTGTTCACAGGATAACAGACCATTTGTCGAGCTGTGAGTGGAACCTTCGGTTTTTTCCGTAAGATGCATGAGGGGGTCAGTGCCCCTTCGTGTTGTGCCTTCATCCACAGGGTTGCCTTCAAAGAGGTGTCCGGACATCGGGTTCTTATCAATAGCAGAGCAGGAAATCGGGGTCTTTCAGAACGTGGCACCATCCATGAGGCTACATCTCGAATTTCTTCATTAGACTGGTGTCATCCTGAGGTGCGCCATGAAGATCGGGAACCCCTTCCAGACAAAGCAGGGGAATCGACCATCTTGTCGCGATCAGGAGGAGTGAAAGGGCTGAGTTGAAGTCGTGCCGGGAACCTCGGTGTTCCCCTCGAGTGGGACCGGTGTGTCGGGAAACTTTTGGGGTCACTTCAAGGGTGCCAAGTACCGTTTTGCACTTCAATACGGACTTGGGACTTCTCTTGACACGCTGTAGAGGGCAAGGGCCTCATCTTGGGATGACGGGGGAATCACGTGGTTTTTCTCAAGGTGCGGCGGGATTCTCGAGTTATGACGGGGAATTCAGGCTTCCTCTTGTGTTGGCCCAGGGAAGTCCAATCTTCCATTCGAGTTTCGAGGGAGAGCTGGGGTTTGCTCTTGAGTCACTGCAGGGCAAAAGAGACCTCATCTAGGCTTGTGTCCAGGACCTAATATTCCTCTCCAGGGCCGACAGCGATCTCGGGGTTGCATTCCAGACGCATCCTGGGAGTCCGAGCTCGACTCGAGGGGAAGCAAAGGACCCCGCTCTCCTCTTGAGTCACCACAGGTGTCTCTTGGAGCCCACTGAGTGGCCTAAAGGGAGTCAAGCTCCCTGTGGAGTTTGGAGAGAGGACTCAGGATTGCTCTCCAGGCCATTCAGGAAAAGAAAACCCTCATCTCACGATGACAGGGGCGTCTTGTTGGTTTTCTCGAGCTGCGGTGCCAGTGTGCGGTTTCTGACGAGGTGCGACGGGAAGCTCAGGGAGCCTTTCGTGTGGCACCAGGGAATTCAGGTCTCCATGCGCATGGCAAGGGGGAGCGCATCATTGCTCTCGAGATATGATACGGGAATCGGGCCTCAAGACACGTTAAAGCAGGACTCTCAAGGTCTTTCTCGGGTTGCGGCAGGAAACCCTGGGTTCCGTCGACTTCTGCCGGTGACCTTAGGGAGCTTCTCAGGGTGCCTCTGAGAAGTCAGGCATACTGTGGATTTGGGACGGGCCTCTCGGGACTCCACTGGTTTTGAGGCAATGGAAAAGGGCCTCATCTTGAGTGGAGGCAGGAACCTCAGGCTTCCTCTCCATTTCTGACTCGGTGCGCAAGGTCCCTAGAGTTGTGACAGGAGAGTCAGGCATCGTCTTGTGTGGAGGAATGGAACTCCGCTTGCTTCTCGAGTTGTTCACGAGGTGACAGACCACTTGTGGAGCTGTGTGAGGAACCTGCGGGTTTTTCCGGAAGATGCACGGGGTGTCAGTGCCCCTACGTGTTGTGCCTTCATCCACAGGCTTGCCTTCGAAGAGGTGTCCAGGAGTCTGGTTTTGATCAAAAGTGGACCATGGAATCGGGGTCTTTCGGCATGTAGTATGGCCCTCGAGGCTACCTCTCGAATTTCCTCGTGAGACCGGCCTCATCCTGAGGTGTGCCGGGAAGGTCGGGAATCCCTTCGAGACAAAGCAGTGGAATCGACCCTCCTATCGCGATCAGGAGAGGAGAAAGGCCTCAGATGAAGTGGTGCTGGAAACTTCAGTGTCCCCTCTAGTGAGATCGGTATATAGGGGAACTTTTGGGGTCGCATCAAGGGTGCCAAGTACTGTTTTGCACTTCAAGACGGAATGTGAGACTTCTCTTGAGACGCTGTAGGGGGCAAGGGCCTCATCTTGCAATACGGGGAACCACGTGATTTTTCTCGAGTTGCGGCGGGTTTCTCAAATTACAACTGGCAATTCAGGCTTCCTCTTGTGTTGGCTCAGAAAGGCCAATCTTCCATTCGAGTTGCAAGGGAAAGCTAGGGGTTGCGCTTGAGTCACTGCAGGGCCAAAGAGACCTCATCTAGGCTTTTGTCCAGGACCTAAGGTTCCTCTCCAGGGGCGACAGGGATCCAGGGTTGCATTCCAGACTCACCCTCGTAGTCAGGCCTCATCTCGAGGGGAAGCAAAGGACACCGCTCTCCTCCTGAGTATCGACGAGTATCTCTTGGAGCCCACTGAGTGACCTAAAGGGAGTCAAGCCTCCTTTGGAGTTTGGAGAGAGGATTCGGGATTGCTCTTCAGGTCATGCAGGAAAGAAGGCCCTCATTTCACCATGACAGGGGCGTCTCGTGGGTTTTCTCGAGCTGCGGCGCCAGTGTGGGGTTTCTCACGAGGTACGATGGGGAGCTCAGGGAGACTCTCATGTGGTGCCGGGGAAGTCAGATCTTCATGCGCGTGGCGAGGGGGAGCGTGTCATTTTTCTCCAGTCATGGTAGGGGAATCGGGCCTCAAGACGCATGAAGAAGGACTCTCGAGGTTTTTCTCAGGTTACGGCAGGAAACCCTGGGTTCCGTCGACTTATGCCCGTGACCTCAGGGAGCTTTTCAGGGTGCCTCTGAGAAGTCAGGGATACTGTGCAGTTGGGAGGGGCCGCTCCGAACTCCACTGGGTTTGGTGCAGTAGAAGAGGGCCTTATCTCGAGTTGAGGCAGGAACCTCATGGTTCCTCTCCATTTCTGAATCGGATCTCAGTGTCCATGCAGAGTTGGGACAGGAGAGTCAGGCCTCGTCTTGTGTGGAGGAATTTAACTCCTCTTGCCTCTCGAGTTGTTCACGGGGTGACAGGCCACTTATCGATCTGTATGTGGAACTTGCGGGCTTTTCCAACGATGCAGGAGGGTGTCAGACCCCTTCGTTTTGTGCCTTCGTCCACAGGATTGCCTTCGAAGAGGTGTCCTAGCATTGGGTTCTTATCAAGAGCAGACAGGGAAATCGGGGTCTTTCGGCGTGTGGCACCAACCACAAGGCTACGTCTCGAATTTCCTCGTGAGACCGGCCTCATCCTGAGGTGCGCCGGGAAGGTCCGGAACCCCTTCCAGACAAAGCAGGGTAATCGACCCTCCCGTCGCGATCAGGAGGGGATAAGGGGCTCAGAACAAGCGGTGCACCGAACCTTGGTGTTCCCCTCGAGTGAGACCAGGGTGTCGGGGAACTTTTGCGGTAACATCAAGGTTGCCAATTATCGTTTTAAACTTCAAGATGGAACGTGGGGCTTCTCCTGAGACGCTGTAGCTGGCAAGGGCCTCATCTTGCGATGACGGGGGAACCACGTGGTTTTCCTCGAGTTGCAGCGGGATTTTCGAATTACGACGGGGAATTCAGGTTTCCTCTTGTGTTGTCCCAGGGAAGTCCATTCTTCCATTCGAGGTGCGAGGGAGAGCAGGGGATTGCTTTCGAGTCACTTCAGGGCAAATGAGACCTCATCTATGCTTGTGTCTAGGACCTAATGTTCCTCTCCAGGGGCGACAGGGATCTCGGGGTTGCATTCCAGACTCACCTGAGGAGTCAGGCCTGGTATATAGGGGAAGCAAAGAATTCCGCTCTCCTCTCGAGTCCCAACGGGTATCTCTTGGAGCCCACAGAGTGGCCTAAAGGGAGTCAGGCCTCCTGTGGAGTTTGAAGAGAGGCCTCGAGATTGCTCTCCAGGCCATGCAGGAAAAGAAGGTCTTCATCTCGCGATGACGGAGGCGTCTCGTGGGTTTTCTGGAGCTGGGGAGCCAGTGTGGGATTTCTCACGAGGTATGACGGGGAGCTCAGGGAGCCTCTCGTGTGGTGCCAGGGAAGTCAAGTCTCCATGCGAGTGGCGAGGGGGAACGCGTCATTGCTCTCGAGTCATGGTAGGGGAATCGGGATTCAAGATGCGTTGAAGGAGGATTTTCGATGTCTTTCTTGGGTTGCGTCAGGAAACCCTGTGTTCCCTTGACTTGTGCCAGTGACCTCAGGGAGCTTCTAAGGGTGCCTCTGAGAAGTCGCGATACTGTGGATTTGGGAGGGGCCTCTCGGGCCTCCACTGTTTTTGGTGTAATGGAAGAGGGCCTCATCTCGAGTGGAGTCAGGAACCTCAGGGTTCCTCTCCATTTCGGACTCCGATCGCAGGGTCCCTTCAGAGTTGGGACCGGAGAGTCAGGCCTCGTCTTGAGTGGAGGAATGGAACTCTGCTTGCCTCTCGAGTTGTTCATGGGATGACAGGCCTCTTGTCGAGCTGTGTGTGGAACCTGCGGCTTTTACCGAATGATGCACGGGAGTGTCAGTGACCCTTCGTTTTGTGCCTTCGTCCACAGGGTTGCCTTTGAAGAGGTGTCCGGGCATCGGGTTCTTCTCAAGAGTGGGCCGGGAAATCGGGGTATTTCGGCATGTGACACCAACCACGACGCTACGTCTCGAATTTCCTCGTGAGACTGGCCTCATCCTGAGGTGCGCCGGGAATGTGGGGAACCCCTTCCAAACAAAGCAGGGGAATAGACCCTCCTGTCTCGAACAGGAGGGGAGAAGGTGCTCAGATGAAGTGGTGCGGGAACCTCGGTGTTCCTGTCGAGTGAGACCGGCGTGTCCGGGAACATTTGGTGTCGCATCAAGGGTGCAAAGTACCGTTTCCCACTTCAAGACGGAACGTGGTTCTTTTCTTGAGACGCCATAGCAGCAAGGGCCTCATCTTGGGATGACGTTGGAAACACGTGGTTTTTCTCGAGTTGCGGCAGGATTCTCGAGTTACGAAGGGGATTTCTGGCTTCCTCTTGTGTTGGCCCAGGGAAGCCCAATCTTCCATTCGAGTTGCGAGGGAGAGCTGGGGGTTGCGCTCGAGTCACTGCAGGGCAAAAGAAACCTCATCCAGGCTTGTGTCTAGGACCTAATGTTCCTCTCAAGGGATGACTGGGATCTTGGGGTTGCATTCTAGACTCACCCAGGAGTCAGGCATCCTCTAGAGGGGAAACAAAGGACTTCTCTCTCTTCTTGAGTCGCGACGGTATTTCTTGGAGCCCACTGAGTGGACTAAAGGGAGTTCAAGCCTCCTCTGGAGTTTGGAGAGAGGACTCGGGATTGCACTCCAGGACATGCAGGAAAAGAAGGCCCTCATCTCACGATGACGGGGGGGGTCTCGGTGGTTTTACCGAGCTGCAGCGCCTGTGTTGGTTTCTCAGGAGGTACGACGGGGAGCTCAGGGAGCCTCTTGTGTGGCGCCAGGGAAGTTAGGTCTCGATGCGTGTGGCGAGGGGGAGCGCGTCATTGCTCTCGAGTCATGGTAGGGGAATCAGGCCTCTAGACGCGTTGAAGGACTCTCAAGATCTCTCTCGGGTCTTGGCAAGAATACCTGGGTTCCCTCGACTTGTGCCGGTGACCTCAGGGAGATTCTCCGGGTGCCTCTGAGAAGTCAGGGATACTGTGGAGTTGGGAAAGACCTCTCAGGACTCCACTGGGTTTGGTGAAATGGAAGGGGGCCTCATCTCGAGGGGAGGCAGGAACCTCAGGGTTCCTCTCCATTTCTGATTCCGATCGCAGCCCCCTGCATAGTTGGGAGAGGTGAGTCAGGCCTTGTCTTGTGTGCAGGAATGGACCTCCGCTTGCCTCTCGAGTTGTTCACTGGGTGACAGGCACTTGTTGAGCTGTATGAGTAACCTGTGGTCTTTTCCGGACGATGCACGGGGGTGTCAGTGCCCCTTCGTGTTGTGCCTTCATCCACACTATCTTCGAATAGGTGTCTGGGCATCGCGTTCTTATCAAGAGCGGATCGGGAAATCGCAGTCTTTCGGCATGTGGCACCACCATCGAGGCTACGTCTCGAATTTCCTCGTGAGACAGCCTCATCTGAGGTGTGTGGAGAAGGTCGGGAACCCCTTGCAGACAAAGCAGGGGAATTGACCCTCCTTTCGTGATCAGGAGGGGAGAAGGGGCTCAGATGAAGTGGTGCCAGGAACCTCGGTGTTCCCCTCTAGTGCGACCCGTATGTCGGGGAACTTTTGGGGTAGCATTAAGGGTGCCAAATATCATTTCGCACTTGAAGACAGAACGTGGGACTACTCTTGAGACGCTGGAGCGGGCAAGGGCCTCATCTTGCAATGACGGGGGAACCACGTGGTTTTTCTCAAGTTGAGGCGGAATTCTCGAATTACTACTGGGAATTCAGGCTTCCTCTTGTGTTGGCCCAGGGAGGTCCAATCTTCCATTCGGGTTGCGAGGGAAAGCTGGGGAATGCTCTCGAGTTACTGCAGGGCAAAAGCGACCTCATCTAGCCTTGTGTTCAGGACCCAGTGATCCTCTCCAAGGGCGACAGGGATCTCGGGTTTGCATTACAGACTCACCCGGGGAGTTAGGCCTCGTCTCGAGGGGAAGCAAAGGACTCGGCTATCCTCTCGAGTTGCGACGCGTATCTCTTGGAGCCCACTGAGTGGTCTAAAGGGAGTCAACCCTCCTCTTCAGTTTGGAGAGAGGACACGGGATTGCACTCCAGGCCATGCAGGAAAAGAAGGCCCACATCTCGAGATGACGGGGGTGTCTCGTGGGTTTTCTCGAGCTGCGGCGCCAGTGTGGGGTTTCTCACGAGGTACGACGGAGAGTTCAGGTAGCCTATCGTGTGGCAACAGGGAAGTCAGGTCTCCATGGGCGGGGCAAGGGGGAGCGCGTCATTGCTCTCAAGTAAGGGTAGGGGAATCGGGCCTCATGACGGGTTGAAAAAGAACTCTCGATGTCTTTCTAGGGTTGCGGCAGGAAACCCTGGGTTCCCTTGACTTGTGCCAGTGACCTCAGGGAGCGTCTCAGGGTGCCTCTGAGAAGTCAGGGATACTGTGGATTTGGGAGAGGCCTCTCGGGACTCCTCTGGGTTTGGTGCAATGGAAGTGGGCCTCATCTCGAGTTGAGGCAGGAACCTCAGGGTTCTGTTCCTGACTTCCTGGAGGCCGGATCTGACTCAGATCGCAGGGTCCCTGTTGAGTTTGCTCAGGAGTGTCAGGTCTCGTGTTCTGCTGAGGAATGGAACTCCGCTTACATCTCAAGTTGTTCAAGGATAACACCACTTTTCGTGATGTGTGTGGAACCTGCGGGTTTTTCGGAGATGCACGGGGGCGTCAGTGCTCCTTCCTGTTGTGCCTTCATCCACAAGGTTGCCTTCGAAGAGGTGTCCGGGTATCGTGTTCTCCTCAAGTGCGGACCGGGAAATTGGGGTCTTTCAGCATGTTGCACCACCCACTAGGCTACGTCTCGAATTTTCTCGTGAGACCGGCCTCATCCTGAGGCGCGCAGGAAAGTCCGGGAACCCTTTCCAAACAAAGCAGGGGAATCGACCCTACTTTCGGGATCAGGAGGAGAGAAAGGGCTCAGATGAAGTAGTGCCGGGAACCTCGGTGCTCTCCTTGAGTGAAAGTCGGGTAACTTTTCTGGTTGCATCAAGGGTGCCAAGTACCGTTTCGCACTTCAAGACGGAACGTGGGACTTTTCTTGAGAAGCTGTAGCGGGCAAGGGCCTCATCTTGCGATGACGAGGGAACCAAGTGCTTTTTCTCGAGTTGCGGCGGGATTCTCGAGTTACGAAGGGGAATTCAGGCTTCCTCTTGTGTTGGCCCAGGGAAGTCCAATCTTCCATTCCAGTTGTCAGGGAGAGCAGGGGATTGCTCTCGAGTTACAGAAGGGCAAAAGAGACCTCATCTAGGCTTGTTTCCAGGACCTAATGTTCCTCTCCAGGGGAGACAGGGATCTCGGGGTTGCATTCCAGACCCACTTGGTGAGTCAGGCCTTGTCTCGAGGGGAAGCAAAGGACTCAATTCTCCTCTCGAGTCGCGACGGGTATCTCTTGGAGCCCACTAAGTGGCCTAAAGGGAGTCAAGCCTCCTGTGGAGTTTGGAAAGAGGATTCGGGATTCCTCTCCAGGCCATGCAGGAAAAGAAGGCCCTCATCTCGCGATGACAGGGGCGTATGGTGAGTTTTCTCAAGCTGCGGCGTCAGTGTGGGGTTTCTCACGAGGTACGACAGGGAGCTCAGGGAGCCTCTCTTATGGCGCCAGGGAAGTCAGGTCTCCATGTGCGTGGCGAGGGGGTGCGTGTCATTTCTATAGAGCCATGGAAGCAGATTCGGGCTTCAAGACACGTTGAAGTAGGACTCTCGAGGTCTTTTTCGCATTGTGGCAGGAAACCCTGTGTTCCCTCGACATGTGCCGGTGACCTCATGGAGCTTCTCCGGGTGCCTCTGAGAAGTCAGGGGTACTGTGGAGTTGGGAGGGGCCTCTCTGGACTCCACTGGGTTTGGTGCAATGGATGAGAGCCTCATCTCGAGTGGAGGCAGGAACCTCATGTTTCCTCTCCTGGGTTTCCTGTCGCTGGTACTGACTCGGATCGCAGTTTCCCTGCAGAGTTGGTACAGAAAATCAGGTCTCGTCTTGTGTGGAGGAATGGAACTCCACTTGCCTGTCGAGTTGTTCACGGGGTGACAGACCACTTGTTGAACTGTGTTTGTAACCTGCGGGCTTTTCTGGACGATGCACGGGGGTGTCAGTGCCCCTTCGTGTTGTGCTTTCATCCACAGGTTTTCCTTCGTAAAGGTGTCAGGGCATCACGTTCTTATCAAGAGCAGACCGGGAAATCGGGGTCTTTCGGCTTGTGGCACCACCCACGAGGCTATGTCTCGAATTTCCTCGTGAGACCTGCCTCATCCTTAGGCGCGCTGGAAAGGTCGGGAACCCCTTCCAGACATAGCAGGGGAATCGACACTCCTGTCACGATCACGAGGGGAGAAGGAGCTCAAATGAAGTGGTTCCGGGAACCTCGGTGTTCCTTTCGAGTGAGACCGGTATGTCGGGGAATTTTGAGATTGCATCAAGGGTGCCAAGTACCATTTCGCACTTCAAGACAGAAATTGGGACTTCTCTTGAGTCGCTGTAGCGGGCAAGGGCCTCATCTAGCGCTGATGGGGGAACCACGTGGATTTTCTCGAGTTTCGGCGGGATTCTCGAGTTACGATGTCGAATTCAGGCTTCCAATTGTATTGGCCCAGGGAAGTCCAATCTTCAATTCGATTTGCGAGGGAGAGCTGGCGATTGCGCTCTAGTAACTGCAGTGCAAAATAGACCTCATCTAGGCTTGTGTCCAGGACCGAGTTTTCCCCTCCAGGTGTGACAGGAACTCGGGGTTGCATTCCAGACTCACACGGGGAGTCAGGCCTCGTCTCGAGGGGAAGCAAAGGACTCTGCTCTCCCTTCAGGTCCTGACAGGTATCTCTTGGAGCCAACTGAGAGGCCTAAAGAGAGTCAAGCCTCCTGTGGAGTCTGGAGAGAGGACTCGGTTTTGCTCTCCATGCCAGTCAGGAAACAAGTCCCTCATCTCGTGATGACGGGGGCGTATCGTGGCTTTTCTCGAGCTGCGGTGCCTGAATGGGGTTTCCGAAGAGGTACGACGGGGAGCTCAGGGAGACTCACTTCAGGAGTCAGGGAAGTCAGGTCCCCATGCGCATGGCGATGGGGAGCGGGTCTTTGCTCTCGAGTCATGGTAGGGGAATCGGGCCTCAAGACGCGCCGAAGTACTCTCAAGGTCTTTCTCGGGTAGCAGCAGGAAACCCTGGGTTCCCTGGACTTGAGCCGGTGACCTCAGGTAGATTCTCAAGGTGCCTCTGAGAATTCAGGGATACTGTGGAGTTGGGAGGGGCCTCTCGCGACACATCTGGGTTTGGTGCAATGGAAGAGGGCCTCACCTCGAGGCGAGACAGGAACCTCAGGATTCCTCTCCGTTTCGGACTCCGACTGCAGGGTCCCTGCAGAGTTGGGACAGGAGTCTCAGGCCTCGTCTTCTCTGAGGAAGGGAAGCCCGCTGGCCTCTCGAGTTGCTCAGGGGGTCTCAGGCCCCTCGTCGAGCTGTGTGTGGAACCCGCGGGTCTTTGCGGACGATGCACGGCGGTGGCAGTGCCCCTTCGTGTTGTGCCTTCACCCGCAGGGTTGCCTTTGAAGAGGGGTCCGGGCCTCGGGTCCTTCTCAAGAGCGGACCGGGGAATCGGGGGCGTTGGGCATGTGGCACCACCCACGTGGTTCGTCTCGAATTTCTTCGTGAGACCGGCCTCATCCTGAGGTGCGCCGGGAAGGCCGGGAACCCCTTCCAGACCACGAGGGGGAATCGACTCTCCTGTCGCGATCAGGAGCGGAGAAGGGGCTCAGAAGAAGCGGTGTCGGGACCCTCGGTGTTCCCCTCGAGGGAACCTGGCGTGTGGGGGAACTTTTGGGGGTCGCAGGAAGGCTGTCAGGGACCGTTTCGCCCTTCAGGGCGGAACAGGGGACTTCCCTTGAGATGCCGTCGCGGGCAAGGGCCTCATCTTGCCAAGAGGTGGGAACCACGTGGTTTTTCTAGAGTTGCGGCAGCATTCTCGAGTTACGACGGGGATCTCAGGCTTCCTCTTAGGTTGGCCTTGGGAAGCCCAATCTTCCCCTCGGGTTGCGAGGAAAAGCAGGGGGTTGCGCTCGGGTCACTGCAGGGCCGAAGAGACCTCACCTAGGCGTGTGTCCGGGACCTAATATTCCTCTCCAGAGAAGGCAGGGATCTCGGGTTGCATTCCAGGCTCCCCCGGGGAGTCAGGCCTCATCTCGAGGGGAAGCCAAGGACTCCGCTCTCCTCTCGAGCCACGACGCGGGTCTCTTGGAGCCCCCTGAGCAGCCTCAAGGGAGTCCAGTCTCCTCTTCCGTTTGGAGAGAGGACCCGGGATTGCTCTCCAGGCCATGCAGGAAAAGAAGGCCCTCAGCTCGCGAGGACGGGGGCGTCTCAGGGGTTTCCTCGAGCTGCGGCGCCCGTGGGGGTTTTCTCCCGAGGCACGACGAGGATCTCAGGGAGCCTCTCGTGCGGCGCCAGGGAAGTCAGGTCTCCATGCGCGTGGCGAGGGGGAGCGCGTCCTGGCTCTCGAGTCACGGGAGGGGACTAGGGCCTCGAGACGCGTTGAAGAAGGACTCTCGAGGTCTTTGTCGGGGGGCGGCGGGAAACCCTCGTTTCCCTCGCCTTCTGCCGGGGACCTTAGGGAACTTCCCAGGGTGCCTCTGAGAGGCGAGGGATCCTGTGGAGGTGGCGGGGCCCCTCGGGACTCCGCTGGGTCTGGCGCAACGGAAGAGGGCCTCACCTCGAGGGGAGGCAGGAACCTCAGGCTTCCTCTCCGTTTCGGACTCCGACCGCAGGGTCCCTGCAGATTTGGGACAGGAGAGTCAGGCCTCGTCTTGTCTGAGGAAGGGAAGCCCGCTGGCCTCTCGAGTTGCTCAGTGGCGTCTCAGGCCCCTCGTCGAGCTGTGTGTGGAACCCGCGGGTATTTGCCGACGATGCACGGGGGTGGCAGTGCCCCTTCGTGTTGTGCCTTCACCCACAGTGTTGCCTTCGAAGAGGGGTCCGGGCCTCGGGTCCTTCTCAAGAGCGGACCGGGGAATCGGGGGCGTTCGGCATGTGGCCCCACCCACGTGGCTCGTCTCGAATTTGCTCGTGAGACCGGCCTCATCCTGAGGTGCGCCGGGAAGGCCGGGAACCCCTTCCAGACCACGCAGGGGAATCGCCTCTCCTGTCGCGATCAGGAGGGGAGAAGGGGCTCAGAGGAAGCGGTGCCGGGACCCTCGGTGCTCCCCTCGGGGGACCCCGGCGTGTCGGATGACTCCTGGGGGTCGCAGGAAGGCTGTCAGGGACCCTTTCGCCCTTCAGGGCGGAACAGGGGACTTCCCTTGAGACGCCGTCGCGGGCAAGGGCCTCATCTTGCCAAGAGGTGGAAACCACGTGGTTTTTCTCGAGTTGCGGCGGGATTCTCGAGTTACGACGGGGATCTCAGCCTTCCCCTTGGGTTGGCCCTGGGAAGCCCAATCTTCCCCTCGGGTTGCCAGGGAAAGCTGGGGGTTGCGCTCGAGTCACTGCAGGGCCGAAGAGAACTCACCTAGGCGTGTGTCCAGGACCTAATATTCCTCACCAGGGAAGGCAGGGATCTCGGGGTTGCATTCCAGGCTCCCCCGGGGAGTCAGGCCTCGTCTCGAGGGGAAGCCAAGGACTCCGCCCTTCTCTCGAGTCGCGATGCGGATCTCTGGGAGCCCCCTGAGCGGCCTCAAGGGAGTCCAGCCTCCTCTTCCGTTTGGAGAGAGGACCCGGGATTGCTCTCCAGGCCATGCAGGAAAAGAAGGCCCTCAGCTCGCGAGGACGGGGGCGTCTCAGGGGTTTCCTCGAGCTGCCACGCCCGTGGGGGTTTCCTCCCGAGACACGACGAGGATCTCAGGGAGCATCGTGTGCGGCGCCAGGGAAGTCAGGTCTCCACGCTCGTGGTGAGGGGGAGCGCGTCATGGCTCTCGAGTCACGGCAGGGGACTAGGGCCTCGAGACGCGTTGAAGAAGGACTCTCGAGGTCTTTCTCGGGGGGCGGCGGGAAACCCTCGTTTCCCTCACCTTCTGCCGGGGACCTTAGGGAACTTCCTAGGGAGCCTCTGAGAGGCGAGGGATCCTGTGGAGGTGGCGGGGCCCCTTGGGACTCCGCTGGGTCTGGCGCAACGGAAGAGGTCCTCATCTCGTGGGGAGGCAAGAACCTCAGGCTTCCTCTCCGTTTCGGACTCCGACCGCAGGGTCCCTGCAGAGTTGGGACAGGAGAGTCAGGCTATATCTTTTCTGAGGAATGGAACTCCGCTTGCCTCTCGAGTTGTTCATGGGGTTTCAGGCCCCTTGTCAAACTGTGTGTGGAATCTGCAGGTTTTTGCAGATGATGCATGGGGGTGTCAGTGACCCTTCATTTTGTGTCTTCATCCACAGGGTTGCCTCGGAAGAGGTGTCCGGGCATCGTGTTCTTATGAAGAGCGGACTGGGAAATCGGGGTCGTTCAGCATTTGGCACCACCCACGTGGCTAATCTCGAATTTCCTCATGAAACCGGCCTCATCCTGAGGTGTGCCGCGAAGGTCATGAAACCCTTCCAGACAAAGCAGAGGAATCGACCCTCCTGTGGCGATCAGGAGGGGAGAAGTGGCTCAGTTGATGTGCTGCTGGGAACCTCAGTGTTTCCCTCAAGTGAGACAGGTATGTCGGGTAACTTTTGGGGTCGCATAACGCGTTCCAAGTACCGTTTCACTCTTCAAATTGGAACGTGGGACTTCTCTTGGGGTGCTCCAGCGGGCAAGGGCCTCATCTTGGAATGACTGCGGAACCACTTGGTTTTTCTCGAGTTGCGGTGGGATATTTGAGTTACCACAGGGAATTCATGCTTCCTCTTGTGTTGGCCCACAAAAGTCTTATCTTCCATTCGAGATTCGAGGCAGAGCTGGAGGTGCGCTCTAGTCACTGAAGGCAAAAGAGACCCCACCAAGGCTTGTGTGCAGGACCTAATGTTCATGTCAAGGCTCGACAGAAATCTCGGGGTTGCATTCCAGACTCACCTTGGAGTCAGGCCTCGTATCGAGGGGAAGCAAAGGACTCTGCTCTCCTCTAGAGTCAGACGGGTATGTCTTGGAGCCCACTGAGTGGCTTAAAGGGAGTCAAACCTCCTCTGGTGTTTGGAGGGAAGACACGGGATTGCTCTCCAGGCAATGCAGGAAATGAAGGCCCTCATCTCCCGATGACTGGGGCGTCTCGTAGGTTTTCTCGAGCTGTGGCGCTAGTGTGGGGTTTCTCACGAAGTAAGACTGGGAGCTCAGTGAGCCTCTCATGTGGTGCCAGGGCAGTCAGGTCTCCATGCGCCTGGCGAGGGGGAGCGCGTCCTGGCTCTCGAGTCACGGGAGGGGACTAGGGCCTCGAGACGCGTTGAAGAAGGACTCTCGAGGTCTTTCTCGGGGGGCGGCGGGAAACCCTCATTTCCGTCGCCTTCTGCCAGGGACCTGAGGGAACCTCACAGGGTGCCTCTGAGAGGCGAGGGATCCTGTGGAGGTGGCGGGGCCCCTCGGGACTCCGCTGGGTCTGGCGCAACGGAAGAGGGCCTCACCTCGAGGGGAGGCAGGAACCTCAGGCTTCCTCTCCGTTTCGGACTCCGACCGCAGGGTCCCTGCAGAGTTGGGACAGGAGAGTCAGGCATCATCTTGTCTGAGGAAGGGAAACCCGCTGGCCTCTCGAGTTGCTCAGGGGGTCTCAGGCCCCTCGTCGAGCTGTGTGTGGAACCCGCGGGTCTTTTCGGACGATGCACGGGGG
Source organism: Bubalus kerabau (assembly GCF_029407905.1). Taxonomy (NCBI): domain Eukaryota; kingdom Metazoa; phylum Chordata; class Mammalia; order Artiodactyla; family Bovidae; genus Bubalus; species Bubalus kerabau. The sequence continues at coordinate 837,069 of NW_026577909.1, read as the reverse complement.
TGGCAGTGCCCCTTCGTGTTGTGCCTTCACCCACAGGGTTGCCTTCGAAGAGGGGTCCAGGCCTCGGGTCCTTTTCAAGGGAGGACCGGGGAATCGGGGGCGTTCGGCATGTGGCCCCACCCACATGGCTCGTCTCGAATTTCCTCGTGAGACCTGCCTCATCCTGAGGTTCGCCGGGAAGGCCGGGAACCCCTTCTAGACCACGCGGGGGAATCGCCTCTCCTGTCGCGATCAGGAGGGGAGAAGGGGCTCAGAGGAAGCAGTGCCGGGACCCTCTGTGTTCCCCTCGGGGGAACCCGGCGTGTCTGGGGACTTTTGGGGGTCGCAGGAAGGCTGTCAGGGACCGTTTCGCCCTTCAGGCGGAACAGGGGACTTCCCTTGAGACGCCGTCGCAGGCAAGGGCCTCATCTTGCCAAGAGTTGGGAACCACGTGGTTTTTCTCGAGTTGCGGCGGCATTCTCGAGTTACGGCGCGGATCTCAGCCTTCCCCTTGGGTTGGCCCTGGGAAGCCCAATCTTCCCCTCGGGTTGCGAGGAAAAGCTGGGGGTTGCGCTCGAGTCACTGCAGGGCTGAAGAGACATCACCTAGGCGTGTGTCCAGGACCTAATATTCCTCTCCAGGGAAGGCAGGGATGTCGGGGTTGCATTCCAGGCTCCCCCGGGGGGTCAGGACTCGCCTGGAGGGGAAGCAAAGGACTCCGCTTTCCTCTCAAGTCGCGACACGGATCTCTTGGAGCCCACTGAGTGGACTCAAGGGTGTCGAGCCTCCTCTTCAGTTTGCAGAGAGGACTCGGGATTGCTCTCCAGGCCAGGCAGGAAAAGAAGGCCCTCATCTCGCGATGACGGGGGCGTCTCATGGGTTTCCTCAGGCTGCTGCGCCCATGGGGGTTTTCTCACGAGGCACGACGAGGACCTCAGGGAGCCTCTCGTGCGGCGCCAGGGAAGTCAGGTCTCCATGCGCATGGCGAGGGGGAGCTGGTCATCACTCTAGAGTCATGGGAAACGGCTAGGTCCTCAAGAGGCGTTGAAGAAGGACTCTCGAGGTCTTTCTCGGGTTGCGGCGGGAAACCCTCGTTTCCCTCGACTTCTGCAGGGGACCTTAGGGAACTTCCCAGGGTGCCTCTGAGAGGTGAGGGATGCTGTGTAGTTGGCAGGGCCTCTCGGGACTCTGCTGGGTTCGGCGCAATGGAAGAGGGCCTCATCTCGAGGGGAGGCAGGAACCTCAGGCTTCCTCTCGGTTTCGGACTCCGACTGCACGGTCCCTGCAGTGTTGGGACAGGAGAGTCATGCCTCGTCTTGTCTGAGGAATGGAATTCTGGTTGCCTCTCGAGTTGTTCCGGGAGTCTCAGGCCCCTTGTCGAGCTGTGTGTACACCCTGCGGGTTTTTCCGGATGATGCACGGGGGTGGCAGTGCCCCTTCGTGTTGTGCCTTCACTCACAGGGTTGCCTTCGAAGAGGTGTCCGGGCATCAGGTTCATTTCAAGAGCGGACCGGAAAATCGGAGTCGTTCGGCACGTGGCACCTCACACGTGGCTAGTCTCGAATTTCCTCCTGAGACCGGCCTCATCCTGAGGTGTGCCAGGAAGGCCGGGAACCCCTTCCAGACAAAGCAGGGGAATCGACTCTCCTGTCGCGATCAGGAGGGGAGAAGGGGCTCAGATGAAGTGGTGCCGGGACCCTCGGTGTTCCCCTCGAGGGAACCCAGCGTGTCGGGGAACTTTTGCGGTCGCATCAAGGGTGTGAAGTACCGTTTCGCCCTTCAGGGCGGAACATGGGTCTTCCCTGGAGACACCGGGAACTTCGGTGTTCCCCCGGAGTGAGACCGGTATGTTGGGGAACTTTGGGGTCGCATCAAGGGTGCCAAGTAGCATTTCGAACTTTAAGATGGAACGTGGGACTTCTCTTGAGACTCTAGCTGGCAAGGGCCTCATATTGCGATGAAGGGGGAACCACATGGTTTTTAAGACTTGAGGCTGAATTCTCGAATTACGATGGGAAATTTAGACTTCCTCTTGTGTTGACCGTGGGAAGACCAATCTTCCATTCAAATTGTGAGGGAGAGATGGAGGTTGCTCTCGAGTCACTGTAGGGCAAAATAGACCTCATCTAGGCTTGTGTCTAGGACATAATGTTCCCCTCCAGGGGCGACAGGGATCTCGGGGTTGCATTCCAAACTCACCCGGGGAGTCAGGCCTCGTCTCCAGGGAAGCAAAGGACTCCGCTCTCCTCTCGAGTCGCACCGGGTATTTCTTGGACCCAACTGAGTGGCCTAAAGGGAGTCAATACTCCTGTGAAGTTTGGAGAGAGGACCAGGAATTGCTCTCCAGGTCAGGCAGGAAAAGAAGGCCCCCATCTCTCCTTGACGGGGGCATCTTGTGGTTTTTCTCGAACTGCGGCGCCAGTGTGGGTTTTCTCACGAGGTACGATGGGGTACTCAGGGAGCCTCTTGTGTGATACTAGGGAAGTCAGTTTTCCTAATTGTGGCGAGGGGAGCGCGTCCTTGCTCTGGAGTCATGGTAGGGGAATCGGGCATCAAGAGACGTTGAAAAAGGACTCTCCAAGTCTTTCTCGGGTTACTTCAGGAAACTCTGGGTTCCCTCGACTTGTGCCAGTGACCTCAGGTAGCTTCTCAGGGAGCCTCTGAGAATTCAGGGATACTGTGGTGTTGGGAGGGGCCTCTCGGGACACCACTGAGTTTGGTTCAATGGAAGAGGGCCTCTTCTCTAGTTGAGGCAGGAACCTCAGGGTTCCTCTCCATTTCTGACTCCAATTGCAGGGTCCCTGAAGAGTTGGGACAGGAGAGTAAGGCCTCGTCTTGTGTGAAGGAATGCAACTTCACTTGCCTCTCGAGCTGTTCACGAGGTGACAGTCCACAGTTGGAGCTGTGAGTGGAATCTGCGGGTTTTTCCAGACGATGCACGGGGATGTCAGTGTCCCTTCGTGTTGTGCCTTCATCCACAGGGTTGCCTTCGAAGAGATGTCCGGGCGTCAGGTTCTTATCTAGAGTGCACCGGGAATTCGGGATCTTTCAGCATACGGCACCAACCATGAGGCTACTTTTCGAATTTCCTCATGAGACCGGCCTCATCCGGAGCTTCGCGGGGAACGTCGGGAACCCCTTGCAGACAAAACATGGGAATCGACCCTTCTGTCGCGATCAGGAGGGGTGAAGGGGCTCACAGGAAGTGGTGCCGTGAACTTTGGTGTTTCCCTCGAGTGAGACCGGTATGTCAGGGAACTTTGGGGGTCGCATCAAGGGTGCCAAGTACCGTTTTGTACTTCAGGATGGAACGTGGGACTTCTCTTGATACGCTGTAGCGGCCAAGGGCCTCATCTTGCGATGACGGGGGCGCCACGTGGTTTTTCTCGAGTTGCGGCGGGATTCTCGAGTTACGACGGGGATTTCAGGCTTCCTCTTGTGTTGGGCCAGGGAAGTCCAATCATCCATTCGAGTTGCGAGCGAGAGCTGGGGGTTGCGCTCGAGTCACTGCAGGGCAAAGGAGACCTCATCTAGGCTTGTGTCCAGGACCTAATGTTCCTCTCCAAGGGCCACAGGGATCTCAGGTTTGCATTCCAGACTCACCCAGGGAGTCAGGCCTCATGTCGAAGGGAAGCAAAGGACTCTGCTCTCCTTTCGAGTCGCGACGGGCACCTCTTGGAGCCCACTTTGTGGCCTAAAGGGAGTCAAGCCTCCTGTGAAGTTTGGAGAGAGGACTTGGGACTGCTCTCCAGGCCATGCAGGAAAAGATGGCCCTCATCTCGCGATGACGGAGGGATCTTGTGGGTTTTCTCGAGCTGCGGCGCCAGTGTGGGGTTTCACACGAGGTACGACGGGGAGCTCAGGGAGCCTCTCGTGTGGCGCCAGGGAAGTCAGGTCTCCATGTGCGTGGCGAGGGGGAGCGCATTATTGCTCTCGAGCTATGGTAGGGGAATCTGACCTCAAGACACATTGAAGAAGGACTCTCGAGGTCTTTCTTCGGTTGTGGCAGGAAACCCTTATTTCCCTCGACTTTTGCCGGTGGCCTCAAGGAGCTTCTCAGAATGCCTATGAGAAGTCAGGGATACTGTGGAGATGGGAGGGGCCTCTCGGGACTCCACTGGGTTTGTTTTAATGGAAGAGGGCCCCATCTCGGGTTGAGGCAGGAACCTCAGGTTTCCTCTCCATTTCTGACTCAGATCGAAGCGTGCCTGCAGAGTTGGGATTGGATACTCAGGCCTCGTCTTGTCTGAGGAAGGGAACTCCGCTTTCCTCTCTCATTGTTTAAGGGGTGACAGGCCAGTTGTGGAGCTGTATGTGGATCCTGCGGGGTTTTCCGGACGATGAACAGGGTTGCCAGTGCCCCCTCGTGTAGTGCCTTCATCCACAGGGTTGCCTTAGAAGAGGTGTCCGGGCATCGGGTTCTTATCAAGAGCAAGACCGAGAAATCGGGGTCTTTTGCCACGTGGCACCAACACGAGGCTACGTCTCGAATTTCTTCGTGAGACTGGCCTCATCCTGAGGTGCGCCATGAAGGTCGGGAACCCCTTCTAGACAAAGCAGGGGGATCGACCTTCCTGCCGTGATCAGGAGCGGAGAAGGGGCTCAAATGAAGTGGTGCCAGGAACTTCGGTGTTCCCTTGGAGTGAGACCGGTATATTGGGGAACTTTTGGGGTCGCATCAAGGGTGCCAAGTAGCATTTCGAACTTTATGATGAAACATGGGACTTCTCTTGAGACTCTGTAGCGGGCAAAGGCCTCATATTGCGATGAATGGGGAACCACGTGGTTTTTAAGAGTTGCGGTGGGATTCTCGAGTTACAACGGGAAATTCAGACTTCCTCTTGTGTTGGCCCAATGAAGACCAATCTTCCATTCGAATTGCGAGGGAGAGATGGGTGTTGCTCTCGAGTCACTGTGGGGCAAAATAGACCTCATCTAGGCTTTTGTCCAGGACATAATGTTCCTCTCCAGGGGCAACAGGGATCTCCGGGTTGCATTCCAGACTCACCCGAGGTAAGGCCTCGTCTCGAGGGGAAACAAAGTACTCTGCTCTCCTCTCACGTCGCGACAGGTATCTCTTGGAGCCCATTGAGTGGCCTAAAGGGAGTAAAGCCTCCTGTGAAGTTTGGAGAAAAGACCAGGGATTGCTCTCCAGGTCAGGCAGGAAAAGAAGTCCCCAATCTCGCGATGACGGTGGGTTTTCCCGAGCTGCGGCACCAGTGTGGGGTTTCTCACGAGGTATGACGGGGAGCTCAGGGAGCCTCTCATGTGGTGCCAGGGAAGTCAGGTGTCCATGCGCATGGCGAGGGGGAGCGTGTCATTGCTCTCGAGTCATGGTAGGGGAATCCGTCCTCAAGACGCGTTGAAGACGGACTCTTGAGGTCTTTCTCGGGTTGCGGCAGGATACCCTGTGTTCCCTCGACTTGTGCCGGTGACCTCAGGGAGTTGCTCGGGGTGCCTCTGAGAAGACACTGATACTGTGGAGTTGGGAGGGGCCTCTAGGGACTCCACTGGGTGTGGTATAATACAAGAGGGCCTCATCTCGTGTTGAGGAAGGAACCTCAGGGTTCCTCTCCATTTCAGGCTCTGATCTCAGGATTCCTGCAGAGTTGGGACAGGAGAGTCAGGCCTCGTATTCTTTGGAGAAATGAAACTTAGCTTGCCTCTCGAGTTGTTCACGAGGTAACAGGTCACTTGTCGAGCTGTATGTGGAACCTGCAGAATTTTCCAAAAGATGCACGGGTGTTCAGGGTCCCTCCTTGTTGTGCCTTCATCCTACGGGATGCATTCCAAGAAGTGTACGGGCATCGGGTTCTTATTAATAGCTGACCGGGAAATGGGGTCTTTCCGCATGTGGCACCACCCACGAGGCTACATCTCCAATTTCCTCGTGAGACAGGCCTCATCCTGATGTGCGCTGGGAAGATCGGTAACCCCTTCCACACAAAGCAGGAAAAAAGACACTCCTGTTGCAATCAGGAGGGGAGAAGGGGCTCAAATGATGTGGTGCGGGGAACATGGGTGTTACCCTCCAGTGAGGCCTGTATGTTGGGGAACTTTGGGGGTGCCATCATGGGTGCCAAGTACCGTTTTGCACTTCAGTAGGAACGTGGGACTTCTTTTGAGACGCTGTGGCGGGCAAGGGCCTCATGCTGCGAAGACGATGGAACCACGTGGTTTTTTCGAGTTGCGGCGGGATTCTCGAGTTACGACGTGGATTTCAGGCTTCCTCTTGTGTTGGCCCTGGGAAGCCCAAACTTCCCTTCGAGTTGCGAGGGAAAGCTGGATGTTGTGCTCGAATCACTGCAAGGCCAAAGAGACCTCATCTAGGCGTGTGTCCAGGACCTAATAGTCCTCTCAAGGGAAGACAAGGATCTCGGGATTGCACTCCAGACTCCCCCGGGGAGTCAGGCCTCGCCTCGAGGGGAAGCAAAGGACTGCGCTCTCCTCTCGAGCCGCGACGCGGATCTCTTGGAGCCCACTGAGTCGCCTCAAGGGAATCCATTCTATTCTTCAGTTTGGAGAGAGGACTCGGGATTGCTCTCCAGGCCAGGCAGGAAAAGAAGCCCCTCAGCTCTCGAGAATGGGGGCGTCTCAGGGGTTTCCTCGAGCTGCGGCGCCCGTGGGGGTTTTCTCCCGAGGCACGACGAGGATCTCAGGGAGCCTCTCGTGCGGCGCCAGGGAAGCCAGGTCTGCATGCGCGAGGCGAGGGGGAGCCCATCATTGCTCTCTAGTCCAGAGAGGGGACAAGGGCCTCAAGACACTTTGAAGAAGGACTATAGAGGTCTTTCTCGAGTGGCGGCGGGAAACCCTTATTTCCCTCGACTTCTGCCGGGGACCTGAGGGAACTTCCCAGGGTGCCTCTGAGAGGTGAGGGATGCTGTGGAGTTAGCGGGGCCTCTCGGGACTCCGCTGGGGTTGGCTCAATGGAAGAGGGCCTCATCTCGAGGGGAGGCAGGAACCTCAGGCTTCCTCTCTGTTTCTGACTACGACCCTCCGACCTCAGGGTCCCTGCAGAGTTGGGAGAGGAGAGTTAGGCCTCGTCTTGTCTGAGGAAGGGAACTCCGCTTGCCTCTCGAGTTGCTCAGGGGGTCTCAGGCCCCTCTTCGAGCTGTGTGTGGAACCCACGGGTGTTTCTGGACGATGCACGGGAGTGTCAGTGCCCCTTCGTGTTGTGCCTTCACCCACAGGGTTGCCTTCGAAGAGGGGTCCGTGCAAGGGGTTCTTCTCAAGACTGGACCGGGAAATCGAGGTCGATCGGCATGTGGCACCACCCCCGTGGCTCATCTCGAATTTCCTCGTGTGGACGGCCTCATCCTGAGATGCGCCGGGAAGTCCGAGAATCCCTTCCAGACCACGCAGGGGAATCGACACTCCTGTCGCGATCAGGAGGGGAGAAGGGGCTCAGATGAAGTGGTGTCGGGACCCTCGGTGTTTCCCTCGAGGGAACCCGGTGTGTCGGGGAACTTCTGGGGGTCGCATGAAACGTGTCAGGTACTGTTTCGCACTTCAGGACGGAAACTGGGACTTCCCTTGAGACGCCATAGCGGGCAAGAGGCTCATCTTGCAAAGACGTTGGAACCATGTGGTTTTCCTCGAGTTGCGGCGGGATTCTCGAGTTACGACGGGGATCTCAGCCTTCCCCTTGGGTTGGCCCTTGGAAGTCCAATCTTGCCCTCGGGTTGCGAGGGAAAGCTGGGGGTTGCGCTCGAGTCACTGCAGGGCCGAAGAGACCTCACCTATGCGTGTGTCTGGGACCTAATATTCCTCTCCAGGGAAGGCAGGGATCTCAGGATTGCATTCCAGGCTCCCCCGGGGAGTCAGGCCTCGTCTCGAGGGGAAGCCAAGGACTCCGCTCTCCTCTCGAGTCGCGACGCGGGTCTCTTGGAGCCCCCTGAGAGGCCTCAAGGGAGTCCAGCTTCCTCTTCCGTTTGGAGAGAGGACCCGGGATTGCTCTCCAGGCCATGCAGGAAAAGAAGGCCCTCAGCTCGCGAGGACGTGGGCATCTCAGGGGTTTCCTCGAGCTGCGGCGCCCGTGGGGGTTTTCTCCCGAGGCACGACGACGATCTCAGGGAGCCTCTCGTGTGGTGCCAGGGAAGTCAGGTCTCCATGCGCGTGGCGAGGGGGAGCGCGTCCTGGCTCTCGAGTCACGGGAGGGGACTAGGGCCTCGAGACGCGTTGAAGGACTCTCGAGGTCTTTCTCGGGGGGCGGCGGGAAAGCCTCGTTTCCCTCGCCTTCTGCCAGGGACCTTAGGGAACTTCCCAGGGTGCCTCTGAGAGGCGAGGGATCTTGTGGAGGTGGCGGGGCCCCTCGAGACTCCGCTGGGTTTGGCGCAACGGAAGAGGGCCTCACCTCGAGGGGAGGCAGGAACCTCAGGCTTCCTCTCCGTTTCGGACTCCGACCGCAGGGTCCCTGCAGAGTTGGGACAGGAGAGTCAGGCCTCGTCTTGTCTGAGGAAGGGAACCCCGCTGGCCTCTCGAGTTGCTCAGGGGGTCTTAGGCCCCTCGTCGAGCTGTGTGTGGAACCCGCGGGTCTTTGCGGACGATGCCCGGGCGTGGCAGTGCCCCTTCGTGTTGTGCCTTCACCCACAGGGTTGCCTTCGAAGAGGGGTCCGGTCCTCGGGACCTTCTCAAGAGCGGACCGGGGAATCGGGGGCGTTCGGCATGTGGCCCCACCCACGTGGCTCGTCTCGAATTTCCTCGTGAGACCGGCCTCATCCTGAGGTGCGCCGGGAAGGCAGGGAACCCCTTCCAGACCACGCAGGGGAATCGCCTCGCCTGTCGCGATCAGGAGGGGAGAAAGGGCTCAGAGGAAGCGGTGCCGGGACCCTCGGTGTTCCCCTCGGGGGACCCCGGCGTGTCGGGGGATTTTGGGGGTCGCAGAAAGGCTTTCAGGACCGTTTCGCCCTTCAGGGCGGAACAGGGGACTTCCCTTGAGACGCCGTCGCGGGAAAGGGCCTCATCTTGACAAGAGGTGGGAACCACGTGGTTTTTCTCGAGTTGCGGCGGCATTCTCGAGTTACGACGGGTATCTCAGCCTTCCCATTGGGTTGGCCCTGGGAAGCCCAATTTTCCCCTCGGGTTGAGAGGGAAAGCTGGGGGTGGCGCTCGAGTCACTGCAGGGCCGAAGAGACCTCACCTAGGCGTGTGTTCGGGACCTAATGTTCCTCTCCAGGGAAGGCAGGGATTTCGGGGTTGCATTCCAGGCTACCCCGGGGAGTCAGGCCTCGTCTCGGGGGAAGCCAAGGACTCCGCTCTCCTCTCGATTCACGACGCGCTCTCTTAGAGCCCCCTGAGCGGCCTCAAGGGAGTCCAGCCTCCTCTTCCGTTTGGAGAGAGGACCCGGGATTGCTCTCCAGGCCATGCAGGAAAAGAAGGCCCTCAGCTCGCGAGGACAGGGGCGTCTCAGGGGTTTCCTCGAGCTGCGGCGCCCGTGGGGGTTTTCTCCCGAGGCACGACGAGGATCTCAGGGAGCCTCTCCCGGGGGACCAGGGAAGTCAGGTCTCCATGCGCGTGGCCAGGGGGAGCGCGTTCTGGCTCTCGAGTCACAGCAGGGGACTAGGGCCTCGAGACGTGTTGAAGAAGAACTCTCGAGGTCTTTGTCGGGGGGCGGCGGAAAACCCTCGTTTCCCTCGCCTTCTTCCGGGGACCTTAGGGAACTTCCCAGGGTGCCTCTGAGAGGCGAGGGATCCTGTGGAGGTGGCGGGGCCCCTCGGGACTCCGCTGGGTCTGGCGCAACGGAAGAGGGCCTCACCTCGAGGGGAGGCAGGAACCTCAGGCTTCCTCTCCGTTTCGGACTCCGACCGCAGGGTCCCTGCAGAGTTGGGACAGGAGAGTCAGGCCTCGTCTTGTCTGAGGAAGGGAACCCCGCTGGTCTCTCGTGTTGCTCAGGGGGTCTCAGGCCCCTCGTCGAGCTGTGTGTGGAACCCGCGGGTCTTTGCGGACCATGCACGGGGGTGGCAGTGTCCCTTCCTGTTGTGCTTTCACCCACAGGGTTGCCTTCGAAGAGGGGTCCGGGCCTCGGGTCCTTCTCAAGAGCGGACCGGGGAATCGGGGGCGTTCGGCATGTGGCCCCACCCACGTGGCTCGTCTCGAATTTCCTCGTGAGACCGGCCTCATCCTGAGGTGCGCCGGGAAGGCCGGGAACCCCTTCCAGACCACGCAGGGGAATCGCCTCTCCTGTCGCGATCAGGAGGGGAGAAGGGGCTCAGAGGAAGCGGTGCCGGGACCCTCGGTGTTCCCCTCGGGGGACCCCGGCTTGTCGGGGGACTTTTGGGGGTCGCAGGAAGGCTGTCAGGGACCGTTTCGCCCTTCAGGGCGGAACAGGGGACTTCCCTTGAGACGCCGTCGCGGGCAAGGGCCTCATCTTGCCAAGAGGTGGGAACCACGTGGTTTTTCTCGAGTTGCGGCGGCATTCTCGAGTTACGACGGGGATCTCAGCCTTCCCCTTGGGTTGGACCTGGGAAGCCCAATCTTCCCCTCGGGTTGCGAGGGAAAGCTGGGGGTTGCGCTCGAGTCACTGTAGGGCCGAAGAGACCTCACCTAGGCGTGTGTCCGGGACCTAATGTTCCTCTCCAGGGAAGGCAGGGATCTCGGGGTTGCATTCCAGGCTCCCCCGGGGAGTCAGGCCTCGTCTCGAGGGGAAGCTAAGGACTCCGCTCTCCTCTCGAGTCGCGACGCGGGTCTCTTGGAGCCCCCTGAGCGGCCTCAAGGGAGTCCAGCCTCCTCTTCCGTTTGGAGAGAGGACCCGGGATTGCTCTCCAGGCCATGCAGGAAAAGAAGGCCCTCAGCTCGCGAGGACTGGGGCGTCTCAGGGGTTTCCTCGAGCTGCGGCGCCCGTGGGGGTTTTCTCCCGAGGCACGACGAGGATCTCAGGGAGCCTCTCGTGCGGCGCCAGGGAAGTCAGGTCTCCATGCGCGTGGCGAGGGGGAGCGCGTCCTGGCTCTCGAGTCACGGGAGGGGACTAGGGCCTCGAGACGCGTTGAAGAAGGACTCTCGAGGTCTTTCTCGGGGGGCGGCGTGAAACCCTCGTGTCCCTTGCCTTCTGCCTGGGACCTTAGGGAACTTCCCAGGGTGCCTCTGAGAGGCGAGGGATCCTGTGGAGGTGGCGGGGCCCCTCGGGACTCCGCTGGGTCTGGCGCAACGGAAGAGGGCCTCACCTCGAGGAGAGGCAGGAACCTCAGGCTTCCTCTCCATTTCGGACTCCGACCGCAGGGTCCCTGCAGAGTTGGGACAGGAGAGTCAGGCCTCGTCTTGTCTGAGGAAGGGAACCCCGCTGGCCTCTCGAGTTGCTCAGGGGGTCTCAGGCCCCCCATGGAGCTGTGTGTGGAACCCGCGGGTCTTTGCGGACGATGCACGGGGGTGGCAGTGCCCCTTCGTGTTGTGCATTCACCCACAGGGTTGCCTTCCAAGATGGGTCCGGGCCTCGGGTTCTTCTCAAGGGCGAACCGGGGAATCGGGGGCGTTCGGCATGTGGCCCCACACACGTGGCTCGTCTCCAATTTCCTCGTGAGACCGGCCTCATCCTGAGGTGCGCCGGGAAGGCCGGGAACACCTTCCAGACCACGCAGGGGAATCGCCTCTCCTGTCGCGATCAGGAGGGGAGAAGGGGCTCAGAGGAAGCGGTGCCAGGACCCTCGGTGTTCCCCTCGGGGGAACCCGGTGTGTCGGGGGACATTTGGGGGTCGCAGGAAGGCTGTCAGGGACCGTTTCGCCCTTCAGGGCGGAACAGTGGACTTCCCTTGAGACGCCGTCGCGGGCAAGGGCCTCATCTTGCCAAGAGGTGGGAACCACGTGGTTTTTCTCGAGTTGTGGCGAATTCTCGAGTTACGACGGGCATCTCAGCCTTCCCCTTGGGTTGGCCCTGGGAAGCCCAATCTTCCCCTCGGGTTGCGAGGGAAAGCTGGGGGTTGCGCTCGAGTCACTGCATGGCCGAAGAGACCTCACCTAGGCGTGTGTCCGGGACCTAATATTCCTCTCCAGGGAAGGCAGGGATCTCGGGGTTACATTCCAGGCTCCCCCGGGGAGTCAGGCCTCGTCTCGAGTTGAAGCCAAGGACTCAGCTCTCCTCTCGAGTCGCGACGCGGGTCTCTTGGAGCCCCCTGAGCGGCCTCAAGGGAGTCCAGCCTCCCCTTCCGTTTGGAGAGAGGACCCGGGATTGCTCTCCAGGCCATGCAGGAAAAGAAGGCCCTCAGCTCGTGAGGACGGGGGCGTCTCAGGGGTTTCCTCGAGCTGCGGCGCCCGTGGGGGTTTTCTCCCGAGGCACGACGAGGATCTCAGGGAGCCTCTCGTGCGGCGCCATGGAAGTCAGGTCTCCATGCGCGTGGCAAGGGGGAGCGCGTCCTGGCTCTCGAGTCACGGGAGGGGACTAGGGCCTCGAGACGCGTTGAAGAAGGACTCTCGAGGTCTTTCTCGGGGGGCGGCGGGAAACCCTCGTTTCCCTCGCCTTCTGCCGGGGACCTTAGGGAACTTCCCGGGGTGCGTCTGAGAGGCGAGGGATCCTGTGGAGGTGCCGGGGCCCCTCGGGACTCCGCTGGGTCTGGCGCAACGGAAGAGGGCCTCACCTCGAGGGGAGGCAGGAACCTCAGGCTTCCTCTCCGTTTCGGACTCCGACCGCAGGGTCCCTGCAGAGTTGGGACAGGAGAGTCAGGCCTCGTCTTGTCTGATGAAGGGAACCCCGCTGGCCTCTCGAGTTGCTCAGGGGGTCTCAGCCCCCCGTCGAGCTGTGTGTGGAACCTGCGGGTCTTTGCGGACGATGCACGGGGGTGGCAGTGCCCCTTCGTGTTGTGCCTTCACCCACAGGGTTGCCTTCGAAGAGGGGTCCGGGCCTCGGGTCCTTCTCAAGAGCGGACCGGGGAATCGGGGGCGTTCGACATGTGGCCCCACCCACGTGGCTCGTCTCGAATATCCTCGTGAGAACGGCCTCATCCTGAGGTCCGCCGGGAAGTCCGGGGACCCCTTCCAGGCCACGCAGGGGAATCGCCTCTCCTGTCGCGATCAGGAGGGGAGAAGGGGCTCAGAGGAAGCGGTGCCGGGACCCTCGGTGTTCGCCTCGGGGGAACCCGGCGTGTCGGGGGACTTTTGGGGGTCGCAGGAAGGCTGTCAGGGACCGTTTCGCCCTTCAGGGCGGAACAAGGGACTTCCCTTAGACGCCGTCGCGGGCAAGGGCCTCATCTTGACAAGAGGTGGGAACCACGTGGATTTTCTCGAGTTGCGGCAGCATTCTCGAGCTACGACGGGGATCTCAGCCTTCCCCTTTGGTTGGCCCTGGGAAGCCCAATCTTCCCCTCGGGTTGCGATGGAAAGCTGGGGGTTGCGCTCGAGTCACTGCAGGGCCGAAGAGACCTCACCTAGGCGTGTGTCCGGGACCTAATTTTCCTCTCCAGGGAAGGCAGGGATCTCGGGGTTGCATTTCAGGCTCCCCCGGGGAGTCAGGCCTCGTCTCGATGGGAAGCCAAGGACTCCGCTCCCCTCTCGAGTCGCGACGCGGGTCTCTTGGAGCCCCCTCAGCGGCCTCAAGGGAGTCCAGCCTCCTCTTCCGTTTGGAGAGAGGACCCGGGATTGCTCTCCAGGCCATGCAGGAAAAGAAGGCCCTCAGCTCACGAGGATGGCGGCGTCTCAGGGGTTTCCTCGAGCTGGGGCGCCCGTTTGGATTTTCTCCCGAGGCACGACGAGGATCTCAGGGAGCCTCTCGTGCGGCGCCAGGGAAGTCAGGTCTCCATGCGCGTGGCGATGGGGAGCGCATCATGGCTCTCGAGTCACGGGAGGGGTCTAGGGCCTCGAGACGCGTTGAAGAAGGACTCTCGAGGTCTTTCTCGGGCGGCGCCGGGAAAACCTCGTTTCCCTCGCCTTCTGCCGGGGACCTTAGGGAACTTCCCAGGGTGCCTCTGAGAGGCGAGGGATCCTGTGGAGGTGGCGGGGCCCCTCGGGACTCCGCTGGGTCTGGCGCAACGGAAGAGGGCCTCACCTCGAGGGGAGGCAGGAACCTCAGGCTTCCTCTCCGTTTCGGACTCTGACCGCAGGGTCCCTGCAGAGTTGGGACAGGAGAGTCAGGCCTCGTCTTGTCTGAGTAAGGGAACACCGCTGGCCTCTCGAGTTGCTCAGGGAGTCTCAGGCCCATCGTCGAGCTGAGTGTGGAACCCGCGGGTCTTTGCGGATGATGCACGGGGGTGGCAGTGCCCGTTCGTGTTGTGCCTTCACCCACAGGGTTGCCTTCGAAGAGGGGTCCGGGCCACGGGTCCTTTTCAAGAGCGGACCGGGGAATGGGGGTCGTTCGGCATGTGACCCCACCCACGTGGCTCGTCTCGAATTTCCTCGTGAGACCGGCCTCATCCTTAGGTGCCCCGGGAAGCCCGGGAACCCCTTCCAGACCACGCAGGGGAATCGACTCTCCTGTCGCGATCAGGAGGGGAGAAGGGGCTCAGAGGAAGCGGTGCCCGGACCCTCGGTGTTCCCCTCGAGGGAACCCGGCGTGTCGGGGAACTTTTGGGGGTCGCATGAAGGCTGGCAGGATCCTTTCCGCCCTTCAGGGCGGAAGAGGGGACTTCCCTTGAGACGCCGTCGCGGGCAAGGGTCTCATCTTGCCAAGAGTTGGGAACCACGTGGTTTTTCTCGAGTTGTGGCAGGATTCTCGAGTTACAATGGGGATCTCAGCCTTCCTCTTGGGTTGGCCCTGGGATGCCCAATCTTCCCCTCGAGTTGCAAGGGAAATCTGGGGGTTGCGCTCGAGTCACTGCAGGGCCAAAGAGACCTCACCTAGGCGTGTGTCCAGGACCTACTATTCCTCTCCAGGGAAAGCAGGCATCTCGGGGTTGCATTCCAGGCTCCCCCGGGGAGTCAGACCTCGTCTCGAGGGGAAGCCAAGGACTCCGCTCTCCTCTCGAGTCGCGACAAGGTTCTGTTGGAGCCCCCTGAGCGGCCTCAACGGAGTCCAGCCTGCTCTTCAGTTGGGAGAGAGGACTCGTGATTGGTCTCCAGGCCATGCGGGAATATAAGGCCCTCATCTCGCGATGACCGGGGTGTCTCATGTGTTTCCTCGAGCTGCCGCGGCAGTGTGGGTTTCCTCACGAGGTACGATGAGGATCTCAGGGAGCCTCTAGTGCAGTGCCAGGTTAGTCAGGTCTCCATGCGCGTGAAGAGGGGGCGCGTGTCATTGCTCTCGAGTCATGGTAGGGGAATCGCGACTCAACACATTTTGAAGCACTCTCGAGGTCTTTCTCGAGTCATGGCAGAAAACCCAGGGTTCCCTCGACTTGTGCCTGTGACCTCAGGGAGCTTCTCATTGTGCCTCTGAGAACTCAGGGATACTGTGGAGTTGGTAGGGGCCTCTCGGGACTCCACTGGGTGTGGTGCAATGGAAGAGGGCCTCATCTCTAGTGGACGCAGGAACCTCAGGCTTCCTCTCCGTTTCTGACTCGGATCCCATGGTCCCTGCAGAGTAGGGACAAGAGAGTCACACCTAGTCTTCTGTTGAGGAATGGACCTTCGTTTGCCTTTCGAGTTGTTTACAGGGTGACAGGCCACTTGTCGAAATGTCTGTGGGACCTGCGGGTTTTTCTGGACGATGCACGCGGGTGTCAGTGCCCCTTCGTGTTGTGCCTTCATCCACAGGTTTTCCTTCAAAGAGGTGTGCTGGCATCGGGTTCTTTTCAAGAGTGGACCGTGAAATTGGGGTCTTTCGGCATGTGGCACCACCCACGAGGCTACGTCTCGAACTTCCTCATGAGACCGGCCACATCCTGAGGTGTGCCCGGAAGGTCGGGAACCCCTTGCAGACAGAGAAGGGGAGTCGACCCTCCTGTCGCAATCAGGAGAGGAGAAGGGGTCAGATGAAGTGGTGCCGGGAACCTCGGTGTTCCCCTTGAGTGAGTCTGGTATGTCGCGGAACTTTTGGGGTCGCATCAAGGGTGCCAAGTACCGTTTCGCACTTCAGGATGGAACGTGGGACTTCTCTTGAGATGCTGTAGCGGACAAAGGGCCTCATCTTGCGATGACGAGGGAAGCACGTGGATTTTCTCGAGTTTCGGTGGGATTCTCGAGTTACGACGGGGAATTCAGGCTTCCTCTTGTGTTGGCCCAGGAAGTCTAATCTTCCATTCGAATTGCCAGGGAGAGCTGTGGATTGGGCTCCATTCACTGAAGGGCAAACTAGACCTCATCTAGGCTTGTATCCAGGACTTAATATTCCTCTCCATAGGCGACAGGGATTTGGGGTTGCATTCCATACTCACCCCGGGAGTCAGGCCTCATCTCGAGGGGAAGCAAAGGACTCCACTCTCTTCTCGAGCCGCGACAGGTATCTCTTGGAGCCCACTGAGTGGTCTTTGCTCTGTAGGAGAGCTCTAGTGTACATAAGCCTGTACATAAGTGAACACAGACATTCTGTGTGCATGTTGCTGCGTACCCAAAATAGGGCCACAAGGAGCCTCGTGCTCTCCATGCAGCGCGGAAGCTGTGCAGCCATGCAGCAGCTGAAAAATCCAACCAATTGCTCTTTTCTTACCTCTGACAGAGCTCGCATTGCCGTAGCCCTTGGCAGTTTGGAAACACTGGACCCTAACCCCTCTCAAAGTAGGCCTGGGTTCTAGTTCGAATAGAAAGTCAATAGCGGAGCTGAGGACAGGAACGCGGCAGTCATTTATCACACGCTCCTGCAGCCTGCTACTACAGGGACACTAACGCTAGAAGCTAGGAATGTCTTTGCAAGGTGCGCAAAGGACAAGGGAGAACCTTGACCCTGACTCTAGTATTTCAGTCCCCTGAGCAGATCTGAGGTTCTCCCGCTGTAGAAGCTAACCCATTCCTTTCAAATACAGGCTTCCTAACACAGGGCCAGTTGGCTGCTTGCTCTTCCACGAAGCAGGCTTCCTTAACTTGCAAACTGCGAATTCCGCTTAACAGCCTGGAGGAAAAATCGCTTCTTGGAAGATTTTTTTCAGAGGCTGTATCCCCGGAGCTGGGGCCAAGCTAGGGGAACCATACTGGCAAGGGAAGGCAAAACCACATCCAATGTCTTTGCTCTGGAGGACAGCTTTGGTGAGCCTAAGTCTTTCAGGAATATTTCTGGCTCCAACAGAGTCAAATTCTGTGTGTGAAGCTGCACAGCCAAAATAGGGGAACAGAGAGCCTGATTCTCTCTGTGTAGCTTTGAAGCTGTCATTCAAACAACAGCTTGAGAATCCATACAATGCTCTCCCTTACTGCTAAGAGAATTCTCATTGCTGTAGTCCTTGACAGTTTGTAGAAATCCGCACCCTAACCCTTCTCCAAGTAGGCCTGGGTCCTAGCTCGGAACAACAGGCAACGGCGGAGCTGAGGCCAGTAAGGCACAAGTGAGGTCTCACACACTCTTGCAGCCTGATCGTCCAGGAGCAGTAAGGCCTCTTTTTCCCTGCAGGAGGCTCGCTTGCCTTGCCTCCTGTGAACTGCATTTCCCAGCCTGGGCGCAAAGCTGTTCCTGGAGATTTTTTCTCAGGGGCTGTTTCCCTGGAGCTGGGTCGGACCTCGGGGGCCCAACTCACAGGGGAAGACAAAACCACATGGACAGGTCTATGCTCTGTAGGAGAGCTCTAGTGAACCTCATCTCTCAGGAACATTCTTGGCTTCTACAGAGACACCTCTGTGCATGAAGCTACACACCCAACATAGTGGCAAAGGGAGTCTGATTCTCTCCGTGGGTGCTGATGCTTTGTGGCAAAGCACCTGCTAAGAATCCATCCGCATAGGCTTCCCTCACCTTGACAGAGGTCTCATTGCTGTAGTCCTTGGCAGTTTGGAAAGAAGCAGACCCTTACCCTTCACCAAGTAGGCCCTTGTCCTTGTTTGAATGGAAAGGCAGTAGCTGAGCTGAGGCCAGTAAGGCGCCAGTCAAGTCTGACTTATTCCCCATGCCTGCTCCTTCATGGAAAATAACGTTAGAATCTGGGAATGTCTTTGCAAGGCTGGCAAAGGGCAGTCAGGAACCTCGACCCTGCCTCTGGAATTTCTATCTTCTCAGCACATCTGGTGGTCTCGGTCAGGAGAAACTAACCCATTCCTTGCAAATATAGGCTTCCAAACACAGGCCGGTTGGCTGTCTCTTCTTGCCGAAGGAAGCTTGCTTATCCCACCTCCTGCGAACTCCGCTTCCCAGCCTGGGGGATAAGAGGTTCTTGGAGATCTTTTCTCAGAGGCTGTTTCCACGGAGCAGGGGCCGATCCCAGAGACCCACACGCACAGGGGAAGGGAAAACCGCATGGATAAGTCTTTGCTCTCTAGGAGTGCTCTAGTGAACCTCAGTCTATGTGGAATGTTCTTGGCTCCAACGGGGACATCTCTGTGTGGGAAGCTGCATAGCCAACATAGAGACACAGAGACCTGATTCTCTCTGTGCAGCTTTGACGCTGTCGTTCAAACAACAAATTGAGAATCCACACAATGCTCTCCCTTACCACTGAGAGAGTTATCATTGCTGTAGCCCTTCGCAGTTTCTGGAAATCGGCACACAAACACTTCTCCAAGTAGGCCTGGGTTCAAGTTCAGATGAACATGCAATAGCGGAGCTGAGGCCAGTAAGGCACCAGTCAGGTGTCACACACTCTGGCAGCCTGCTCCTCCAGGGACAGTAAGGCCTCTATTTCCCTTCAGGAGGCTCGCTTGCCTTACTTCCTGTGAACAGCGTTTCCCAGCCTGGGTGGAAAGCAGTTCCTGGAGATCTTTTCTCAGGGGCTGTTTCCCCGGAGTTGGGGCGGACCTCGGGGACCCAACTCACAGGGGAAGGCAAAACCAAATGGACAGGTCTATGCTCTGTAGGAGATCTCTAGTGAACTGCCGGGGTCCAGCCCCAGCTGATCCAGGGTATTCGAAGCAGAGACGGCGTAGGTGAGGGTCAGGGAACAACTGCTTAATTAAACGTTAATTAAGGATATAAAGAGTAATAAAATGAGGATAGCTCAGTAGGAAAATTCAGTGGAGAAAAGAGGCTGAGTAGCTTGGTTTACGCGGGGGACCAATAAAACTTCAAGACAAGAAGCTTGCACCACTTACGTAGGCCGCAGGCGTCCTTCCATTCTCCCGAAGGAGAGGAGACACTGAGGCCTCCCCGGTCGGATCTTAGAAGCCCAGGCAAAATTAGTAAGCTTGGTGGGTTCCGCGCTCCAGATGGAGACTCAACCAGAGTGAGAGAGAGAGAGAGACATGGGGAGACCAGTATTTCGAGAAACTGATCCCAATTCTTTATTTTCCATGGTCTACTTTTATACACTGAGATGTTATGCAAAAGTCACGTGGGGTCAGCAGTCCTGACTTTTATCAAAGTCAGGTGCTTCATACAAAAGTATACAGAGGTCTTAGGGGTGTTACATCATCTTCTGGCCGGGGGGCCTGCTGACAATTTACGACCCTCTCCTTGTGACAGCGGTCAGTCAACCAGGACACTTATTTCTCCAGGGGTGATTATTCTTAAAACAGACGCCACCCAAATAAAGTTACATTCCTATAGGGTGAGGGTGTAGTGGGTTTTAGTTAAGGAAAGAATTTACTTAGCCTAAGGTCTAACGTGATTTATATCAAAGGTTAATACTTATTTCTTCTATATATTCATTAATGTGTATAAGGGCAGGGGATGTGGAGACTTAGCAGTAAACATCAGCTCAACAAATGAAAAACCCTTCACCAATATGATTTCTAATCAGCCCATTATACTTATACTAATAATTTTCTAACATTCCTAAGGAACCTGTTTTTAGAAGGTTTAAAGCATCTCGTGCCTCTCATGGTTGGGAGGCTGTGAGCAATCACATGTGGCCGGACAAGCCTGTCAGGCAGGCTAGAGAACCTTCAGAGGAGTTTGTAGGTTAAAACACTCTTGTCACACCCAGGGGTTTTTATCAACTGGAGCTCTAGGTTAACTCCTTCTCCGAAAGAGGTGGTGGGGGACAGCCCCCCGTAAAGTCAGAGGTGTAGGTGAGAGCACAAAGTAGTAAGGTAGGCAGGCTCTGGTTATGGGGGTAGATGCTCGAGGATTTCCAGGGGGACTCCTGAGGCTCGATCCTGCCTTTGCGTATGTCGAGCCTCCTTCCTCATGACCTTTGCCATGGGCGGAGTGCCTCACTCTGGCCCCCAACAGTGAACCTCCTCTCTCAGGAACATTCTTGGCTCCTATCGAGACACCTCTGTGTGTGTAGCTACACACGCAACGTAGGGGCAAAGGGAGCCAGATTCTTTCCGTGGGGTGCTGATGCTTTGTGGCAAAGCACCTGCTTGAGAATCCATCAGCTTACGCTTCCCTCGCCTTGACAGAGGTCTCATTGCTGTAGCCCTTGGCAGTTTGGAAAGAAGAGGACCCTTACCTTTCATAAAGTGGGCCCTTGTCCTAGTTTGAAAGGAAAGGCAAGAGCTGAGCTGAGGCCAATAAGGCGCCAGTCAAGTCTGACATATTCCCGAAGCCTGCTCCTTCATGGAAAATAACGCTGGAATCTAGGAATGTCTCTGCAAGGCTGGCAAAGGGCAGTCAGGAGCCTGCACCCTGCCTCTGGAATTACCGATTTCTGAGCAGATCTGGAGGTCTCCTTTAGGAGAATCTAACTCATTCCTTCCATATTGAGACTTCCAAAAACAGGCCGGTCGGCTGCCTCTTCGTGCCCGAAGGAGGCTTGCTTTTCCTGCCTCCTATGAACCCAGCTTCCCAGGCTCTGGGAAAAGCGGATCTTGAAGATCTTTTCTCAGGGGTTGTTTCCACGGAGCTGGGGCTAAGCCTGGAGACCCAAACTAACAGGGGAAAAAAAACCACATGGACAAGTCTTTGCTCTCTAGGAGAGCTCTAGTGAACTTCACTCTGTCACGAACATTCTTGGTTCATATGGAGACACCCCTGTGTGCGAAGCTGCGTACCCAACATGGGGGCACAGAGAGCCTGATTCTCTCTGTGTAGCTTTAAAGATGTCATTCAAAAAACACTTTGAAAATCCATACAATGCTCTTCCTTACCCGTGACAGAGTTCTCATTACTGTAGCCCGTGGCAGTTTTTAGAAATCCGCACCCAAACCTTTCTCCAAGTAGTCCTGGGTCCTAGTTCGGAGGAACATGCAAAGGCGGAGCTGAGGCCAGTAAGGCACCAGTCAGGTCTCACACACTCTGGCAGCCTGATCGTCCAGGGACAGTAAGCCCTCTTTTTCCCTGCAGGAGGCTCACTTGACTTCCCTCCTGTGAGCTGCATTTCCCAGCCTGGGGGAAAAGAGGTCCCTGGAGATCTTTTCTCAGGGGCTCCTTCCCCGGAGCTGGGGAGGACCTCGAGGACCCAACTCACAGGGGAAGGCAAAAGCACATGGACAGGTCTATGCTCTGTAGGAGAGTTCTAGTGAACCTCATCTCTCAGGAACATTCTGGCCTCCTATAGAGACACCTCTGTATGTGAAGCTACACACCCAACATAGGGGCAAATGGAGCCTGATTCTCCCCGTGGGGTGCTGATGCTTTGTGGCAAAGCACCTGCTTGATAATCCATCCACTTAGGCTTCCCTCGCCTTGACAGAGGTCCCATTGCTGTAGCCCTTGGCAGTTTGGAAAGAAGAAGACCCTTACCCTTCATAAAGGAGGCCTTTTTCCTAGTTTGAATGGAAAGGTAATAGCTGAGCTGAGGCCAATAAGGTGCCTGCCAAGTCTGACATACTCCCGTAGCCTTCACCTTCATGGAAAATAACTCTAGAATCTGGGAATGTCTTTGCAAGGCTGGCAAAGGGCAGTCAGGAACCAGCACCCTGCCTCTGGAATTACCGACTTCTGAGCAGATCTGGAGGTCTCCTTTAGGAGAAGCTAACCCATTCTTTCCAAATAGAGGCTTCCAAACAGGCCAGTTGGCTGCCTTTTCGCGCCCGAAGGAGGCCTGCTTTTCTCGCATCCTATGAAGCCCTGTTCCCAGCCTCTGGGAAAAGCGGATCTTGAAGATATTTTCTCAGGGGTTGTTTCCATGGAGCTGGGGCCGAGACCAGAGACCCAATCGCACAGGGGAAGGAAAACCACATGGACAAGTCTTTGCTCTCCAGGAGACCTCTAAGTGAAACTTACTGTGTCAGGAACGTTCTTGACTCCTATGGAGACACCCCTGTGTGTGAAGCTGTGTACCCAACAAGGGGGCACACAGGGCCTGATTCTCTCTTTGCAGCTTTGAAGCTGTCGTTCAAACAACAGCTTGAGAATCCATAGAATGCTCTCCCTTACCTCTGAGAGACTTCTCATTGCTGTAGCCTTTGGCAGTTTTTACAAATCCGCACCCAAACCCTTCTCCAAGTAGGCCTGGGTCCTGGTTTGGATGGCCATGCAATGGCGGAGCTGAGGTCAGTAAGGCACCAGTCAGGTGTCACACACTCTGGCAGCCTGCTCCTCCAGGGACAGTAAGGCCTATTTTTCCCTGCAGGAGGCTCGCTTGCCTTGCCTCCTGTGAACTGCGTTTCCCAGCCTGGGCAAAAAGCGGTTCCTGGAGATCTTTTCTCAGGGGCTCTATCCCCAGAGCTGGGGTGGACCTCAGGGACCCATCTCACAGGGGAAGGAAAAACCACATGGACAGGTCTATGCTCTGTAGGAGACGTTAGTGTGTCTCATCTCTTAGGAACATTCTTGGCTCGTACAGAGACACCTCTCTGTGTAAAGCTACACACCGAACATAGGGGCACAGGGAGCCTGATTCTCTCCGTGGGGTGCTGATGCTTTGTGGCAAAGCACCTGCTTGAGAATCCATCCACTTACGCTTCCCTCGCCTTGACAGAGGTCTCATTGCTGTGTCTCTTGGCAGCTGGGAAAGAAGTAGACCCTTACCCTTCACCAAGTAGGCCCTGATCCTAGTTTGAAAGGAAAGGCAATAGCTGAGCTGAGGCCAGTAAGGCACCCGTCAACTCTGACATATTCCCGATGCCTGCTCCTTCATGGAAAATATTGCTAGAATCTAGGAATGTCTTTGCAAGGCTGGCAAAGGGCAGTCAGGAACCTCGACCCTGCCTCTGGAATTTCTATCTTCTGAGCAGATCTGGAGGTCTCCTTCTGGAGAAGCTAACCCATTCCTTGCAAATAGAGGCTTCCAAACACAGGCTAGTTGGCTGCCTCTTCTTGCCTGAAGGAGGCTTGCTTTTCCTGCCTCCTATGATACCTGGTTCCCAGCATGGGGGAAAAGCAGATCTTGGAGATCTTTGCTCAGGGGTTGTTTCCACGGAGCTGGGGTTGTGCCCAGAGACCCACACATACAGGGGAAGGCAAAACCACATGAACAAGTCTTTGCTCTCTAAGAGAGCTCTAGTGAACCTCAGTCTTTGACGAACGTTCTTGGCTCCTATGCAGACACCTCTGTGTGTGAAACTGCGTACCCAACATGGCGGCAGAGAGCCTGATTCTCTCTGTGCAGGTTTAATGCTGTCATTCAGAAAACAGCTTGAGAATCCATACAATTCTCGCCCTTACCTCTGAGAGAGTTCTCATTGCAGTAGCCCTTGGCAGTTTGTAGAAATCTGCAGCTAAACCCTTCTCCAAGTAGGCCTGAGTCCCAGTTCGGAGGAACAAGCAATGGCGGAGCTAAGACCAGTATGGCACCAGTCAGTTTTCACAAACTCTGGCAGCCTGCTCCTCCAGGGACAGTAAGGCTTCTTTTTCTCTGCAGGAGGCTCACTTGCCTTACTTCCTGTGAACAGCTTTTCCCAGCCTGGGCGAAAAGCGGTTCCTGGAGATCTTTTCTCAGAGGCTGTTTTCTCGGAGCTGGGGTGGACTTCGGGCACCCAACTCACAGGGGAAGGCGAAACGACATGTACAGGTGAGCACTCTGTAGGAGAGCTCTTGTGAGCCTCATCTCTCAGGAACATTCTTGGCTCCTGTAGAGACACCACTGTGTGTGAATCTACACACCCCACATAGGGGCAAAGGGAGCCTGATTCTCTCCGTGGGGTGCTGATGCTTGGTGGCAAAGAACCTTCCTGATAATCCATCCGCTTATGCTTCCCTCGCATTTACGGAGGTCTCATTGCTGTAGCCCTCGGCAGTTTGGAAAGAAGAAGACCCTTACCCTTCATAAAGTAGGGCCTTGTCCTACTTTGAATGGAAAGGCAATAGCTGAGCTGAGGCCAATAAGGCGCCAGTCAAGTCTGACATATTCCCAAAGCCTGCTTCTTCAGGAAGATAACTGTAGAATCTAGGAATGTCTTTGCAAGGCTGGCAAAGGGCAGTCAGCACCCTGCACACTGCCTCTGGAATTACCGACTTCTGAACAGATCTGGACGTCTCCCTTAGGGGAAGCTAAACCATTCTTCCAAATAGAGGCTTCCAAACGCAGGCCGCTTGGCTGCCTCTTGCTCTCTGAAGGAGGCCTGCTTTTCCCGCCTCCTATGAACCCCACATCCCAGCCTCTGGGAAAAGCGGATCTTGAAGATCTTTCCTCAGGGGTTGTTTCCACGGAGCTGGGGCCGAGCCTGGAGCCCCAAACGCACAGGGGAAGAAAAACCACATGGACAAGTCTTTGCTCTCTAGGAGAGCTCTAGTGAACCTCACTCTGTCAGGAACGTTCTTGTTTCCTATGGAGACACCCCTGTCTGTGAAGCTGTGTACCGAACATGGAGACACAGAGTCTGATTCTCTCTGTGCAGCTTTGAAGCTGTCGTTCAAACAACAGCTTGAAAATCCATACAATGCTCTTCCTTACCCGTGACACAGTTCTCATTGCTATACCCCTTGGCAGTATTTAGAAATCCATACCCAAACCCTTCTCCTAGTAGGCCTGAGTCCTAGTTCAGAGGAACATGCAATGGTGGAGCTGAGGCCAGTAAGGCACCAGTCAGGTCTCACACACTCTTGCAGCCTGATCGTCCAGGGACACTAAGGCCTGTTGTGCCTTGCAGGAGGCTCGCTTGTGTTACCTCCTGTGAACTGCGTTTGCCAGCCTGGGGGAATAGCGGTCCCTGGAGATCTTTTCTCAGGGGCTCCTTCCCCTGAGCTGGGGCGGACCTCAGGGACCCAACTCACAGGGCAAGGCAAAACCATATGGACAGGTCTATGCTCTGTAGCAGACTTCTAGTGCACCTCATCTCTCAGGAACATTCTTGGCTCCTATAGAGTCACTTCTGTGTGTGAAGCTGCGTACCTAACATAGGGGCACAGAGAGCCTGATTTTCTCAGTTCATTTTGACCCTGTCGTTCAGAAAACAGCTTGAGAATCCATAAAATGCTCTCCCTTACCGCTGAGAGAATTCTCACTGCTGTAGCCCTTGGCACTTTGTAGAAATCCGCAGCCAAACGCTTCTCCAAATAGGCCTGGGTCCTAGTTCGGAGGAACAGGCAATGGTGGAACTGAGGCCAGCAAGGCAACAGTCAGGTTTCACACACTCTGGCAGCCTGCTCCTCCAGGGACAGTAAGGCCTCTTTTTCTCTGCAGGAGATTCGCTTGCCTTACTTCCTGTGAACAGCGTTTCCCAGCCTCAGTGAAGCCGTTCCAGGAGATCTTTTCTCAGGGACAGTTTCCCCGGAGGTGTGGTGGACCTCGGGGACCCAACTCACAGGGGAAGGAAAAACCACATGGACAGGTCTATGCTCTGTAGGAGAGGTTTAGTGAACCTAATCTCTCAGGAACATTCTTGGCTCCTATAGAGACAACTCTGTGTGTGAAGCTACACTCCCAACATTGGGGAACAGGGATCTTGGTTCTCTCCGTGGGGTGCTGATGCTTTGTAGCAAAGCACCTGCTTGAGAATCCGTCCTCTTAGGCTTCCCTCACCTTGACAGAGGTCTCATTGCTGTAGCCCTTGGCAGTTTCAAAGAAGAAGACCCTTACACTTCATAAAGTAGGCCCTTGTCCTAGTTTGAATGGAAAGGCAATAGCTGAGCTGAGGCCAATAAGGAGCCAGTCCCCTCTGACACATTCCCGAAGCCTGCTCCTTCATGGAATATAACTCTAGAATCTTGGAATGTCTTTGCAAGGCTGGCAAAGGGCAGTCAGGAACCAGCACCCTGCCTCTGGAATTACCGACTTCTGAGCAGATCTGGAGGTCTCCTTTAGGAGAAGCTAACCCATTCCTTCCAAATAGAGGCTTCAAAACACAGGCAGGTTGGCTGCATTTCGTGCCCGAAGGAGGCTTGCTTTTCTCTCCTCCTATGAACTCCAGTTCCCAGCCTCTGGGAAAAGCGTATCTTGAAGATATTTTCTCAGGGCTTGTTTCCACGGAGCTGGGGCCGAGCCCGGGGCCCAAAGGCACAGGGGAAGGCAAGACCACATGGACAGGTCTATGCTCTGTAGCAGACCTCTAGTGAACCTCATCTCTCAGGAGCATTCTTGGCTCCTATAGAGACACCTCTGTGTGTGAAGCTGCGTACCTAACATAGGGGCACAGAGAGCCTGATTCTCTCTGTTCATATTGACGCTGTCATTCAGAAAACAGCTTGAGAATCCATAAAATGCTCTCCCTTACCACTGAGAGAATTCTCACTGCTGTAGCCCTTGGCACTTTGTAGAAATCTGCACCCAAACGCTTTTCCAAGTAGGCCTGGGTGCTAGCTCGGATGAACAGGCAATGGCGGAGCTGAGGCCAGTAAGGCAACAGTCAGGTTTCACACACTCTGGCAGCCTGCTCCTCCAGGGACTGTAAGGCCTCTTTTACTCTGCAGGAGATTCGCTTGCCTTACTTCCTGTGAACAGCATTTCCCAGCCTCGGCGAAGCGGTTCCTGGAGATCTTTTCTCAGGGACTGTTTCCCCTGAGGTGTGGCGGACCTCGAGGACCCAACTCACAGGGGAAGGCAAAACCACATTGACAGGTCTATGCTCTGTAGGAGAGGTTTAGTGAACCTAATCTCTCAGGAACATTCTTGGCTCCTATAGAGACAACTCTGTGTGTGAAGCTACACTCCCAACATTGGCGCACAGGGAGCTTGATTCTCTCCGTGGGGTGCTGATGCTTTGTGGCAAAGCACCTGCTTGAGAATCCATCCTCTTAGGCTTCCCTCACCTTGACAGAGGTCTCATTGCTGTAGCCCTTGGCAGTTTGCAAAGAAGAAGACCCTTACCCTTCATAAACTAGGGCCTTGTCCTAGTTTGAATGGAAAGGCAATAGCTGATCTGAGGTCAATAAGGAGCCAGTCCCGTCTGACACATTCCCGAAGCCTGCTCCTTCATGGAAAATAACTCTAGAATCTAGGAATATCTTTGCAAGGCTAGCAAAGGGCAGTCAGGAACCAGTACCCTGCCTCTGGAATTACCAACTTCTGAGCAGATCTGGAGGTATCCTTTAGGAGAAGCTAACCCATTCCTTCCAAATAGAGGCTTCAAAACACACGCAGGTGGGCTGCCTTTTTGTTCCCGATGGAGGCGTGCTTTTCTCTCCTCCTACGAACCCCGGTTCCCAGACACTGGGAAAAGTGGATCTTGAAGATATTTTCTCAGGGGTTGTTTCCACGGAGCTGGGGCCGAGCCTGGAGACCCAAAGGCACAGGGGAAGGCAAGACCACATGGACAAGCCTTTGCTCTTTAGTATAGCTCTAATGAACCTCACCCTGTCAGGATCTTTCTTGATTCCTACGGAGACACACCTGTGTGTGACGCTGCGGCTACAGAGAGCCTGATTCCCTCCGTTTACCGCTGAGTCTGCATTGCCAAGCAACAGCTTGGGAACACAGCCTGGGGCACTTCCCTTCCCTCGGACAGAGCTCTCCTTGCGGTAGGCCTTGGTAGTTTGCATACAATGGGGCCCTAAGCCCTCTGCAAGTTGGCCTGGCTCCTAGGTCCAAAGGGCAGGCCAGAGCGGAGCTGAGGCTGTCAGGCTCCAGACACATCTCCCATACTCCTACATCCTGCTCCTACCCGGGCGTGAACGCTAGAAGCTGGGAAGGTACCTGGACCGTGCAGGGGCGGGGCGAACGCGGGCGGCGTGGGGCGGGGGTCGGCTTCTGGCGGGGGTGGGGGCGGGCTTCCCAGTTGTGCTCTCAGAGGTGGACACTGAGGCTGAAAACTCGCCGGGAGCGCACCCGGGACTGGGTAAACCCGGGCTGCGGGGGTCGAGATTCAGATGGCTTTGGGTGGGGGTCGGTCCCAGTTGTGCTCCCGGGGGTCGCCACTGCGGCTGGGAATGCGCAGGAAGCGCGGCAGGGGCGGGGCTAACCCTGGCGGAGCGGGGCGGGGTCGGCTCACGGGGGGGATGGGGAGGGGTTCCCAGTTGCGCTCTCGGGGGTTGCAACTGCGGCTGGGAACGCCCATTTCGTCCGCTCCTGGGTCCCCAAGGATCGCCATCCCATGGGTGCAGCGGAGGGCTGCGGACCACAGGTAAGGGAACTGGGACTGCGTGGAGCAGGGAACCAAGTATTCTGCCATCTGTTGGCACATTCTCGGAGCTCCCCAACCTGGCGGTCGCAGAAAGGCCTTGCCTTTGGGGTCAAGGCCTTTACCGCTCCACCCCTCTGCTGAAAAATCTCAGAGTCTGCGCGGTTTTTCCAAGCAGCGTAGTGTCCGCTAGAAGTCCAAGGGACAGAACACTGAACTCTGGCCGGCTGGCCCAGCCCTCTTCTGGCACTTTGTAAGCCAGCGGGCCCTTGAGCACCTGCTGGGATGGGAAAGGGAAGGGTCCATGGATTGCACCCTAGAAACTTAGTAGGGTGCATGGATTTCAAACCCTGGTGGCCGCCCAGGCAGCAAAGAAGGGGGGAGGGCACCTTGCTGCCCTTTCATGGCAGAATCTGTGGTTGTCCAGCTGCGTGGGCCTTTTCATGAGGACCCTGTGCAATAAAAGTTTGGTGTTTTGGAACTGAATAATTAGAACGTGTAAAAGCTTTAAATTATGTGGTGGTGTAATTAAAAAACAAAACAAAACAAAACCAAGCTCCAAGTGTTGTGCAAATGGAGGTTTAAATATTGAAGGACTGTATTCCTTGCACTGTGGCATTCTATCAAGAAGTGTGCAGGATTTTTTTTTTTTTTAAGAAAAGTGTTCGAAGTGCTTGAAACAGGAAACCCAGAGGTGCCCCTGTATTTTGGGGAAGGCCTTAGGAGGTCACTTGGAAATGCTGCTGGCTGTGCGGGAGGGGGGCAGATGGGCTGTGCAGGCTTGTCCTTTGCATGGATGTTCTTGTGTGTGGAAACCCAGCTCGGAGCCATCTCCTGATGTGTAAGAATTTCGCAGACAAACCTTGAGCTAAGCAATGCATTTTTTCCTAAGAAAATGTTTGTCTTAAGCGATGTAAATATCCTATGTATTTCCGCTAGACTCTGGCTTCAGGTCGGTTCCCCCAAAAGGCTCAGAAGCGATTTGAACAAAACAGCATGTTTTCCTCCTAGCTTGTTCTCCTTATCTATGTTAAGGAAATGATATATTTGCCTGCAATACTGCCTTTCTTCAAGATTCATGTCAATCAAGTTTTGGCCCGGGATGACTCACCTGCTGCCAATATTATCTCAATGCATGTCGTGGGGGAGGGGCCTGGTGCCATTCCCTGAAACAGTTCCTTTCTTTCCTTAGCTGACTGCTAGTGCCTGTAGAATATCTGGCTAAAGACCAGCAGGGGGTACTCTTACTACCCCCCCCACCCCGCCTCGAGTCTAAGTCAGCAGCTTTCTCTATCTCTTTAATACTTTAATAACACTTGATGACACAAAAGCTCTGAGCGATCAAATCATATCAAATCTTCATTTCAGATTGAAGATGCATTCCATGGTATTGCCATCTTAAGTCTTTCCATCGTTATGGAATATCTGTCCATGTATTCAGGATAGTTTTCAGTCAGGGTGTATAATTTCCAGTGTGCCAGTCTTGTCATCCTCGTTACATCCATGGCAAAGTGTTTTATTCATGTTGATATTATTGAAAGGGAATTTTTTAAAATTCCTTTTCAGATTATTATCTGCTAATGTATACAGATAAAACTGTGTAATCATTCATTTTTGTCAGTTTGGACAGCTTGATAGTTGTCTTTAATTTCTTTACTTTCTGACACTTTAAGATTATCCTGGGACACATATGTAATGCCTCACCCCTAAATTCAGACATGTGTTCAAAGAACTTCTGTCCTTTTATTTATTTATTTATTTATTTATTCTTTAACATTGAAATCGTTTTGACTATGCTGGGTGTTTGTTGCTAGATGGAAGTAGCTAGGACCTCTGGACTGCAGTCTCTCATCTCTTGCTGACCTCTTGTTGACCTCTGCAGAATCCTGGTAGGTGGGAGCTTGTTAGTTCCTTGTTCCTTATCAGAACCTCCTGTGGTAAGTGTTTTTCTCTTCTCTGTTGCCTGGTAAGGGTGGGTGGTCATGGGCATCCCAAAGTTGGCTAGAAGTCAATTATTTAGGCAGGCTTGTGCATAGATATGGGAGAAGGCAATGGCACCCCACTCCTGGAAAATCCCAAGGATGGCGGAGCCTGGTAGGCTGCAGTCCATGGGGTGGCTAAGAGTCGGACACCACTGAGTGACTTCATTTTCACTTTTCACTTTCATGCATAGGAGGAGGAAATGGCAACCCACTCCAGTGTTCTTGCCTAGAGAACCCCAGAGACTGCGGGGCCTGGTGGGCTGCCATCTATGGCGTGGCACAGGGTCGGCCTCAACTGAACCACTTAGCAGCTGCAGCAGCAGCAGCAGCAGTGCATAGATATAAAAGGGGATGAGAACAGTCAGGTAGGATCACATATGTCATCGTGAAACAATACTTCTCCTCTTAGCCAAAGCTAACCAAAGATTTCTGTTCTAGGTCAACCTAGAAGAGATCACTTAAGAGGTAAAGAAACTTAAACTCCATTAGCAAAGGCAGTTCAACATCTCAAGAAAACTTGTGCTAGGCACAAAACTCTTTTCTGGGGGCCTACTTTCCCTACAACCTCCTTATCCCATTCTGTACCCATTCCTTTGCTTCTCCCGTCCTGAAAATGCCACCTGTAAGAGAGAACTACTTCGTTTTCCTTCTTAAAGTGTGATTGCATTCCATACATTCTTGTAATAACAAGTCATACATTTCCCTTCAGCAACCAAGAACTGACTCTTATATTGGCATTTGATAGATTGGTGAGCATACCTATCAGTGATAATAGCGCCCACCCCGCTTCCTGCAAGAACAGAACAAAACAAAACAAAACAAAAAAATTGCTTTCTTACATTTAATATGTTCGGATGGTGCCAGTCACTATTCATGCAGAGTCAAAAATCTCTTTTGTTTCTGTGTAAAAGGGAGGTCCTTTCAAGTCGTGAATGTTTAAGAAGTTTCATTTATTTGGAAGTGACCTAGCTATTCAATACACTGTCGTCACTTAGTTTAGCACCAGGATAGAAACTCAGGTAACCAAAACACCTGGAGGAACGATTGTAAGTTCAGTTCAGTTCAGTTGCTCAGTCGAGTCTGACTCTTTGTGACCCCGTGGCCTGCAGGACGCCAGGCTTCCGTGTCCATCACCAACTCCAGGGGCTTGCTCAAACTCATGTCCATCGAGTCAGTGATGCCATCCAACCATCTTATCCTCTGTCATCCCCTTCTCCTCTGCCTTCCATCAAGACTATGAGAGGCAGATATTTTAGAGTATAATTATTGTTAAGAGTTTATCTAAAAGCTCATACCACATTTACATATTTTACATTGGTTGTTGCTGTTTCCAGGTACTTTCTTGCTGACAAGCTTGTGACACATATAACAATAGAGCAATTTTTACCTCAAAAGAAACCTAGGCACTATGAACATGTTGTGCTTAATGTTGTTGACTCTTAGACATGTCTATAGTGGAGGAGCAAAACCAAAAATACTAGATATTTCATATTGACTAGTTCCCAGTTCACGGGACTCTGACATTCATTTAGGTCAATGTTTTCTTGTATTTCCAGCAGTTTGATTTGGAAGGGCTACCTTGTCTTGAGACCATTGAAATCAGAACTCAGAACTTGAGCAATATTATCAAAAAACACAAGGCTCACACTGACATATACCTTAATCCAGACAGACAGACAAGACATCTTCCAGTTTTCCGCCTGAGATTTAAAATATTTCTTTGAGCCGTTTTCCTGGGAAGTGGGGGGGGGGAGTGGGGGTGGCAGCAAGGCAGGCTTGGGTAACAAGCTAATTGTTGGTCATTGCATATGCAAAGAACCAGCTTTCCGGGTTCCAAGGAAAAAAGCTTCCTTGGTACCCAATTTTGTTTGGATCTATAGACTCTCATGGCCCTCCTAGGTCAGGACATCTTTCCTTTCTGTAGTCCTCGTTTGAACCCTAAATCATAGACAGCTTGGATTGTCTCTGTGGGGTGGATGTATTGTCCTCGTGTTTGACCTGGCGGCAGTAGCGAGGTCCGAGAGCCTCTCCTGGAACCGGGCGTGGGGACAGGGCTCACCGGGAGCCCCTGGTGGAAGTGGGCAATGCGCCGGGAGCGCGCCAGGGGCGGGGCGATCCCAGGCGGCGCGGGTCGGGGTTCCGGTCGGGAGGGGGTGGGGGGTGGTAACAGTTGTGCTCTCGGGGGTCCCCACTGCAGCTGGAAACGCGCTGGGAGTGCGGCAGGGGCGGGGTGAACCCTGGTGGCGCAGGGCGGGGTTCGGCTCCTGGCGGGGGTGGGGGAGGGCTTCCCAGTTGTGCTCTCGGTGGTGGCCACTGTGGCTGGAAACGCGCCGGGAGCGCACCCGGGGCGGGGTAAACCTGGGCTGCGCGGGTCGAGATTTAGATGGCTGTGGGTGGGGGTTCGGTCCCAGTTGTGCTCTCCGGGGTCGCCACTGCGGCTAGGAACGCCCATTTCCTAAGCTAATGTGTCCCCAAGGATCCACATCTAGTGGGTGCAGCGGAGGGCTGCGGGCCACAGGTCAGAGAACTGGGACTGCTTGGAGCAGGGAACCACGTATTCCGCCCTCTGTTGGCACATTCTCGGAGCTCCCCAACCTGTCGGTTGCAGAAAGGCCTCGCCCTTGGTGTCAAGGCCTTTACCGCTCCACCCCTTTGCTGAAAAATCTCAGTCTGCACGGTTTTCCCAAGCAGCCTAGTGTCGCCTGGAAGTCCAAGGGACAGAACCTTGAACTCTGGCCGGCTGGCCCAGCCCTGCTTCTGGCACTTTGTAGGCCAGCGGGCCCTGGAGCACCTGCTAGGATGAGAAAGGGAAGGGCCCGCGAATTGCACCCTAGAAAGTTAGTAGGGTGCATGGATTTCAAACCCTGGTGGCCGCCCAGGCAGCAAAGAAGTGGGGAGGGCACCTTGCTGCCCTTTCATGGCAGAATCTGTGGCTGTCCTGATGCGTGGGCCTTTTCATGGGGACCTTGTGCAATAAAAGTTTGGTGTTTTGGTACTGAATAATTAGAAATTGTAAAAAGTTTAAATTATGTGGTGGTGTAATTAAAAAACAAAACAAAACAAAACCAAGCCCCAAGTGTTTGGCACAGGGAGGTTTAAGTATTGAAGGCCTGTTTTCCTTGCACTGTGGCATTCTATCAAGAAGTGTGCAGGATTTTTTTTTTTTTAAGAAAAGTGTTCGAAGTGAGGGAAACAGGAAACCCAGAGGTGCCCCTGTATTTTGGGGAAGGCCTTAGGAGGTCACTTGGAAATGCTGCTGGCTGTGGGGGAGGGGGGCAGATGGGCTGTGCAGGCTTGTCCTTTGCATTCATGTTCTTGTGTGTAGAAACCCAGCTCGGAGCCATCTACTGATGTGTAAGAATTTCGCAGACAAACCTTGAGCTAAGCAATGCATTTGTTCCTGAGGAAATGTTTGTCTTAAGCGATGTAAATATCCTATGTATATCTGCTGGACTCTGGCTTCAGGTCGGTTCCCCCAATAGGCTCAGAAGCGACTTGAACAAAACAGTATGTTTTCCTCGTACCTTGTTCTCCTAATCTATGTTAAGGAAATGATATATTTGCCTGGAATACTGCCTTTCTTCAAGATTCATGTCAATCAGTTTTTGGCCCAGGATGACTCACCTGCTGCCAATGTGACCTCAAGGCATGTCGTGGGGGAGGGGCATGGTGCCCTTCCCTGAGACAGTTCCTTTCTTTCCTTAGCTGACTGCTAGTGCCTGTAGAATATCTGGCTAGAGACCAGCAGGGCGTACACCCCGCCTCAAGTCTAAGTCAGCAGCTTTCTCTATCTCATTTATACTTTAATAACAATTGATGACACAAAAGCTCTGAGCGATCAAATCATATCAAATCTTCATTTCAGATTGAAGATGCATTCCATGGTATTGCCATCTTAAGTCTTTCCATTGTTATGGAATACCTGTCCATGTATTCAGGATAGTTTTCAGCCAGGGTGTATAATTTCCAGTGTGCCAGTCTTGTCATCCTCGTTACATCCATGGCAAAGTGTTGTATTCATGTTGACATTATTAAAGGGAATTTTTTTTAATTCCTTTTCAGATTATTATCTGCTAATATATACAGAAAAAACTGTGTAATCTTTCGTTTTTATCAGTTCGGACAGCTTGATAGTTGTCTTTAAATTCTTTCCTTTCTCATACTTTAAGATTTTCCGGGCACCGTACATGTACTGCCTCACCCCTAATCTCAGTCATGTGTTCAAAGGACTTCTGTCCTTTATTTGTTTACTTATTTTTTGCAACATTGAATTCGTTTTGACTATGCTGGGTCTCTGCTGCAAGATGGAAGTTGCTAGGACCTCTGGACTGCAGTCTTCCATCTCTTACTGACCTCTTGTTGACCTCTGCAGAATCCTGGTTGGTGGGAGCTTGTTAGTTCCTTGTTCCTTACCAGGACCTCCTGTGGTAAGTGTTTTTCTCTTCTCTGTTGCCTGGTAAGGGTGGATGGTCATTGGCATCCCAAAGCTAGCTAGAAGTCAATGATTTAGGCAGGCTTGTGCATAGATATGGGAGAAGGCAATGGCACCCCACTCCAGTACTCTTGCGTGGAAAATCCCATGGATGGAGGAGCCTGGTAGGCTGCAGTCCATGGGGTGGTTAAGAGTCGGACACCACTGAGCGACTTCACGTTCACTTTTCACTTTCATGCATGGGAGGAGGAAATGGCAACCCACTCCAGTGTTCTTGCCTAGAGAACCCCAGGGACTGCGGGGCCTGGTGGGCTGCCGTCTATGGGGTCGCACAGAGTCGGACACGACTGAAACGACTTAGCAGCAGCGGCGGCGGCAGCAGCAGCAGAAGCAAGGCATCGATATCAAAAGGGCTGCAAACAGTCAGGAAGGATCACATATGTCACCGTGAAACACTACTTCTCCACTTAGCCAAAGCTAACCAAAGATTTCTGTTCTAGGTCAACCTAGAAGAGATCACTTAAGAGGTAAAGAAACTTAAACTCCATTAGCAAAGGCAGTTCGACATCTCAAGAAAACTTGTGCTAGGCACAGAACTCTTTTCTGGGGGTCCACTTTCCCTACAACCTCCTTATCCCATTCTGTACCCATTCCTTTGCTTCTCCCATCCTGAAACTGCCACCTGTAAGACAGAACTACTTCGTTTTCCTTCCTCAAGTGCCATTGCATTCCACATACTTTCTTGATATAACAAGTCATACATTTCCCTTCAGCAACCAAGAACTGACTTTTATATTGGCATTGGCTATAGCCCGCCCCCCTCCCCCCACCCCCAAGAACAGAACAAAACAAAACAAAACAATTGCTTTCTTACATTTAACATGTCAGGATGGTGCCAGACACTATTCATGGAGAGTCAAAAATCTCTTTTGTTTCTGTGTAAAAGGGAGGTCCTTTCAAGTCGTGAATGTTTCAGAACTTTCATTTATTTGGAAATGACCTAGCTATTCAATACACTGTCGTCACAAGGATAGAAACTCGGGTAACCAAAACACCTGGAGAAACGTTTGTTAGTTCAGTTCAGTTCAGTTGCTCAGTCGTGTCTGACTCTTTGGGACCCCGTGGCCTGAAGGACGCCAGGCTTCCATGTCTGTCACCAGCTCCAGGGGCTTGCTCAAACTCATGTCCATCGAGTCAGTGATGCCATCCAACCATCGTACCCTTGTCATCCCCTTCTCCTCTGCCTTCAATCAAGACTATGAGAGGCAGATATTTTAGAGTATAATTATTGTAAAGAGTTTGTCTAAAAGCTCATATCACATTTACATTTTTTACTTTTGTTGTTGTCGTTTCCAGGTAGTTTCTTGCTGACAAGCTTGTGACAGATATAACAATAGAGCAATTTTTACCTCAAAAGAAACCTAGGCACTATGAACATGTTGTGCTTAATGTTGTTGACTCTTAGACATGTCTATAATGGAGGAGCAAAACCAAAAATACTAGATATTTAATATTGACTAGTTCCCAGTTCACGGGACTCTGACATTCATTTAGGTCAATGTTTTCTTGTATTTCCAGCAGTTTGATTTGGAAGGGCTGCCTTGTCTTGAGACCATTGAAATCAGAACACAGAACTTGAGCAATATTATCAAAAAACACAAGGCTCACACTGACACATACCTTAATCCAAACAGACAGACAAGACATCTTCCAGGTTTCCGCCTGAGATTTAAAATATTTCTTTGAGCCAGTCTTCTGGGGAGTGGGGGGCTGGAGG
This sequence comes from Bubalus kerabau, assembly GCF_029407905.1. Lineage (NCBI taxonomy): Eukaryota > Metazoa > Chordata > Mammalia > Artiodactyla > Bovidae > Bubalus > Bubalus kerabau. The sequence goes on along the minus strand of NW_026577909.1, from coordinate 800,645 downwards.
TGGCAGTGAGGCAGGCTTGGGTAACAAGATAATTGTTGGTCATTGCATATGCAAAGAACCAGCTTTCCGGGTTCCAAGGAAAAAAGTTTCCTTGGTAACCAACTTTGGTTCTATAGAATATCATGGCCCTCCTAGGTCAGGTCATCTTGCCTTTCTGTAGTCCTCGTTTTATCCCTAAATCATAGACAGCTTGGATTGTCTCTGTGGGGTGTATGTATTGTCCTCATGTTTGACCTGGCGGCAGCAGCGAGGTCCGAGAGCCTCTCCTGGAACCGGGCGTGGGGACGGGGCTCACCGAGAGCCGCTGGTGAAGGTGGGCAGCGCCCCTGGAGCACGGCAGGGGCGGGGCGCCCCGGGCGGCGCAGGGCGGGTGTCGGCTCCTGGCGGGGGTAGGGGAGGGCTTCCCGGTTGTGCTCTCAGAGATGGCCACTGCGGCTGGAAACGCGCCGGGAGCGCAGCTAGGTTGGGGTAAACCTGGGCTGCACAGGTCGAGATTCCGCTCGCTGTGGGTGGGGGGTCGGTCCCTGTTGTGCTCCCGAGGGTCGCCAATATGGCTGGGAACCCGCCGGGAGCCCGGCAGGGCCGGGACGAAACCTGGCGGCGCGGGGTGGGATGGGGGTCCGTTCGCAGCGGGGGTTGGCTCCTGGCGGGGGTGGGGGAGGGCTTTCCAGATGTGCTGTTGGGGGTCGCCATTGCGGCTGGGAATGCCCATTTCGTGAACTCCTGGATCCCCAAGGATCGGCATCCATTGGCCACAGCGGAGGGGTGCGGAACACAGGTAAGGGAACGGGGACTGCGTGGAGCAGGGAACCATGTATTCCGCCCTGTGTTGGCACAGTCTCAGAGCTCCCCAACCTGGCGGTCGCAGGAAGGCCTCGTCTTTGGGGTCAAGGCCTTTACCACTCCACCCCTCTGCTGAAAAACCTCAGAGTCTGCGCGGTTTTCCCAAGCAGCCTAGTGTCCGCTGGAAGTCCAAGGGACAGAACCCTGAATTCTGGCCGGCTGGCCCAGCCCTGCTTCTGGCACTTTGTAGGCCAGCGGGCCCTGGAGCACCTGCTAGGATGGGAAATGGAAGGGTACGCGAATTGCACCCTGGTGGCCGCCGAGGCAGCAAAGAAGAGGGGAGGGCACCTTACTGCCCTTTAATGGCAGACAGAATCTGTGGCTGTCCTGCTGCGTGGGCCTTTTCATGGGGACCTTGTGCAATAAAAGTTTACCGGTGACCTTAGGGAACTTCCCAGTGTGCTTCTGACAGATGAGGGATGCTGTGGAGTTGGCGGGGCCTCTCAGGACTCTGCTGGGTTTGGCGCAATGGAAGAGGGCCTCATCTCCAGGGAAGGCAGGAACCTCAGGCTTCCTCTCCGTTTCGGACTCCGACCGCAGGGTCCCTGCAGAGTTGGGACAGGAGAGTCAGGAATCGTCTTGTCTGAGGAAGGGAACTCCGCTTGCCTCTCGAGGTGCTCAGGGGGTCTCAGGCCCCTTGTTGAGCTGTGTGTGGAACCTGCGGGTATTTCCGGAAATGCACGACGGTGACAGTGCCCCTTCGTGTTGTGCCTTCACCCACTGGGTTGCCTTCGAAGAGGTGTCTGGGCCTCGGGTTCTTTTTAAGAGCGGACCGGGAAATCGGGGTCTTTCGGCATGTGGGACCACCCACGGGGCTAGTCTCAAATTTCCTAGTGAGGCCGGCTTCATCCTGACGTGTGCCGGGAAGGCCGGGGACCCTTCCAGACAACGCAGGGGGATCGACTCTCCTGTCGCCATCAGGAGGGGAGAAGGGGCTCAGATGAAGTGGGGCCGGAACCCTCGGTGTTACCCTCGAGGGAAATCGGCGTGTGGGGGACTTTTGGGGGTTGCATGAAAGGAGTCAGGTACCATTTCGCACTTCAGGACAGAACCTGGGACTTCCCTTGAGACGCCGTAGCGGGCAAGGGCCTCATCTTGCGAAGACGTTGGAACCATGTGGATTTTCTCGAGTTGCGGCGGGATTCTAGAGTTACCACGGGGATTTCAGGCTTCCTCTTGTGTTGGCCCCGGGAAGCCTAATCTTCCATTCGAGTTGCGAGGGAAAGCTTGGGGTTGCACTCGAGTCACTGCAGGGCCAAAGAGACCTCATCTAGGCCAGTGTCCGGGACTTAACGTTCCTCTCAAGGGAAGACAGGGATCTCAGGGTGGCGTTCCAGACTCCCCCGGGGAGTCAGGCCTAGCCTCGAGGGCAAGCAAAGGATGCCGCTCTCCTCTCAAGTCGCGACGCAGATCTCTTGGAGCCCACTGAGTGGCCTCAAGGGAGTCAGGCCTTCTCTTCAGTTTGGAGAGAGGACTCAGGATTGCGGTCTGGGTCAGGCAGGAAAAGAAGGCCCTCAGCTCGCGAGGATGGGGGCTTCTCAGGGGTTTCCTCGAGCTGCGGCGCCCGTGGGGGTTTTCTCACGAGGCAAGACGAGGATCTCAGGGAGCCTCTCGTGCAGTGTCAGGGAAGTCAGGTCTCTGTGCACGTTGCGAGGGGGAGCACGTCATGGCTCTCGAGTCATGGGAGAGGACTAGTGCCTCCAGACGCGTTGAAGAAGGACACTCGAGGTCTTTCTGGGGTTGTGGCGGGAAAGCCTCATTTCCCTCGACTTCTGCCGGGGACCTGAGGAAACTTCCCATGGTGCCTCTGACAGGTGAGGGATGCTGTGGAGTTGGCGGGGCCTCTCGGGACTCCGCTGGGCTTGGCGCAATGGAAGAGGGCCTCATCTCGAGGGGAGACAGGAAACTTAGGCTTCCTCTCCTTTTCGGACTCCAACCACAGGGTCCCTGCAGAGTTGGGACAGGAGAGTCAGGCCTCGTCTTGTCTGAGGAAGGGAACTCCGCTTGCCTCTCGAATTGCTCAGGGTGTCTCAGGCACCTCGTCGAGCTGTGTGTGGAAACCGCGGGTTTTTCCGGACGACTCACGGGGGTGTCAGTGCCCCTTCGAGTGGTACCTTCACCCACAGGGTTGCCTTCGTAGAGGGGTCCGGGCCTCGGGTCCTTCTCAAGAGCGGACCGGGGAATCGGGGGCGTTCGGCATGTGGCACCACACACGTGGCTCGTCTCGAATTTCCCCGTGAGACCGGCCTCATCCTGAGGTGGGCCAGGAAGGCCGGGAACCCCTTCTGGACCACGCAGGGGAATCGCCTCTCCTGTCGCGATCAGGAGGGGAGAAGGGGCTCAGATGAAGCTGTGCCGGGACTCTCGGTGTTCCCCTCGAGGGAACCCGGCGTGTCGGGGAACTTTTGGGTGTCGTACGAAGGGTGTCAGGTACCGTTTCGCACTTCAGGGCGGAACATGGGACTTCCCTTGAGACGCCGTAGTGGGCAAGGGCCTCATCTTGCGAAGACGTTGGAACCACGTGTTTTTTCTCGACTTGCGGCGGGATTCTCGAGTGACGACGGGGATTACAGGCTTCCTCCTCTGTTTGCCCTGGGAAGCCCCGTCTTCCATTCGAGTGGCGAGGGAAAGCTGGGGGCGCCTTGAGTCACTGCAGGGCCAAAGAGACCTCATCTAGGCGTGTGTCCAGGACCTAATGTTCCTATCCAGGGAAGGCAGGGATCTCGGGGTTGCATTCCAGGATCCCCCGGGGTGTCAGGCCTCGTCTCGAGGGGAAGCCAAGGACTCCGCTGTCCTCCCGTGTCGCGACGCGGATCTCTTGGAGCCCCCTAGTGGCCTCAGTGGAGTCAAGCCTCCTCTTCATTTTGGAGAGAGGGCTCGGGATTGTTCTCCAGGCCATGTAGGAAACGAAGGCCCTTCACCTCGTGAGGAAGGGGGCGTCTCAGGGGTTTCCTCGAGCTGCGGCGCCCTTGGGGGTTTTCTCGCGAGGCACGACGAGGATCTCAGGGAGTCTCTCGTGCGGCGCCAGGGAAGTCAGGTCTCCCTGCGCGTGGCGAGGGGGAGCGCGTCCTGGCTCTTGAGTCACGGGAGGGGACTAGGGCCTCGAGACGCGTTGAAGAGGGACTCTCGAGGTCTTTCTCGGGTTGTGTCGGGAAAAGTCATTTCCCTCGCCTTCTGCCGGGGACCTTAGGGAACTTCCCAGGGTGTCTTGAGAGTTGATGGATACTGTGGAGTTGGCGGGGCCTCTCGGGACTCCACTGGGTTTGTCGCAATGGAAGAGGGCCTCATCTCGAGGGGAGGCAGGAAACTCAGACTTCCTCTCTGTTTCGGACTCAGACCGCAGGGTCACTGCAGAGTTGGGACAGGAGAGTCAGGCTACGTCTTTTCTGAGGAATGGAACTCCGCTTGCCTCTCGAGTTGTTCATCGGGTTTCAGGCCCCTTGTCAAACTGTGTGTGGAATCTGCAGGTTTTTCCAGACGATGCACGGGGGTGTCAGTGATCCTTCGATTTGTGCCTTCATCCACAGGGTTGCCTTCGAAGAGGTGTCCGGGCATCGGGTTCTTATGAAGAGCGGACTGGGAAATCGGGGTCGTTCAGCATTTGGCAGCACCCACGAGGGTTGTCTCGTATTTCCTCATGAAACCGGCCTCATCCTGAGGTGTGCTGCGAAGGTCATGAAACTCTTCCAGACAAAGCAGAGGAATCGACCCTCCTGTGGCGATCAGGAGGGGAGAAGTGGCTCAGATGAAGTGCTTCTGGGAACCTCGGTGTTTCCCTCAAGTGAGACAGGTGTGTCGGGTAACTTTTGGGGTCTCATAAAGCGTTCCAAGTACCGTTTCGCTCTTCAAAATGGAACGTTGGACTTCTCTTGGGGTGCTCCAGCGGGCAAGGGCCTCATCTTGGAATGACTGCGGAACCACTTGGTTTTTCTCGAGTTGCGGTGGGATATTTGAGTTACCACAGGGAATTCATGCTTCCTCTTGTGTTGGCCCACAAAAGTCTTATCTTCCATTCGAGATTCGAGGAAGAGCTGGAGATGCGCTCTAGTCACTGAAGGCAAAAGAGACCCCACCAAGGCTTGTGTGCAGGACCTAATGTTCATCTCAAGACTCGACAGAAATCTCGGGGTTACATTCCAGACTCACCTTGGAGTCAGGCCTCGTCTCAAGGGGAAGCAAAGGACTCTGCTCTCCTCTCGAGTCGGACGGGTATGTCTTGGAGCCCACTGAGTGGCTTAAAGGGAGTCAAACCTCCTCTGGTGTTTGGAGGGAGGACACGGGATTGCTCTCCAGGCAATGCATGAAATGAAGGCCCTCATCTCCCAATGACTGGGGCGTCTCGTAGGTTTTCTCGAGCTGTGGCGCTAGTGTGGGGTTTCTCACGAAGTAAGACTGGGAGCTCAGTGAGCCTCTCACGTGGTGCCAGGGCAGTCAGGTCTCTATGCACGTGGTGAGAGGGAGCCTGTCATTGTTCTCGAGTCATGGTAGGGGAATTGGGCCTGAAGACGTGTTAAAGAAGGACTCTCAAGGTCTTTCTTGGGTTGCAGCAGGAAACCCTGGGTTCCATCGACTTGTGCCAGTGACCTCAGGAAGCTTCTCAGCGTGCCTCTGAGAAGTCAGGGTCACTGTGGAGTTGGGAGGGGCCTCTCGGAACTCCACTGGGTTTGGTGCAATGGAAGAGGGCCTCATGACAAGTTGAGGCAGGAACCTCAGGGTTCCTCTCCTGGCTTCGAATGCGCCGGATCTGACTCGGATCCCTGAGTCCCTGCAGAGTTGGGACAGGAGAGTCAGGCCTCGTCTTGTGTGGAGGAATGGAACTCCGCTTGACTCTCGCGTTGTTCATGGGGTGACAGGCCACTTGTCGATTTGTATGTGGAACTTGCGGGTTTTTCTGGACGATGCACCGGGGTGTCACTGCCCCTTCGTGTTGTGCCTTGATGCACAGGATTGCCTTCGAGTTGGGTTCTGCCATCGGGTTCTTATCAAGAGCGGACCAGGGAATTGGGGTCTTTTGGCATGTCGCACCACCCATGAGGCTATGTCTCGAATTTCCTCGTGAGACTGGCCTCATCTTGATGTGCGCCAGGAAGGTCCGGAACGCCTTCCAGACAAAGCAGGGGAATCGAACCTCCTGTCGCGATCAAGAGGGGAGAAGAGTCTCAGATGAAGTGGTGCCGGGAACCTCGGTGTTCTCCTCAAGTGAGACTGGTATGTCGGGGAACTTTTGGGGTCGCATCAAGGGTTCCAAGTAACTTTTCGCTCTTCAATACGGAACGTGGGACTTCTCTGGAGACGCTGTAGCGGGCAAGGGCCTCATCTTTCGATGACGGGGGAACCACGTGGTTTTTCTTGAGTTGTGGCGGGATTCTCGAGTTACGACGGGGAATTCAGGCTTCCTCTTCAACTGGCCCAGGGAACTCCAGTTTTCATTCGAATTGCGAGTTAGAACTGGGGATTGCTCTCGAGACACTGCAGGGCCAAATAGACCTCATCTAGGCTTGTGTCCAGGACCTAATGTTCCTCTGCTGGGGCGACAGCGATCTCGGCATTGCATTCTCGACTCACCCTGGGAATCAGGCCTCGTCTCGAGGGGAAGCCAAGGACACCGCTGTCCTCTCGAGTCGCGACGGGTATATCTTGGAGCTCACTGTGTGGCCTAAAATGAGTCAAGCCTCCTGTGGTGTTTGGAGAGAGGACTCAGGATTGCTCTCCAGGCCATACAGCAAAAGAAGGCCCTCATCTCGTGAGGACTGGGGCGTCTCGTGGGTATTCTCGAGCTGCGGCTCCAGTGTGGTGTTGCTCACGAGGTATAATGGGGAACTCAGGGAGCCTCTCCTGTGGCGCCAGGGAAGTCAGGTTTCTATGCGCGTGGCTAGGGGGAGCGCGTCATTGCTCTCGAGTCATGGTAGGGGAATCGCACCTCAAGACGCGTTGAAGAAGGACTCTCGAGGTCTTTTACGGGTTGGGGCAGGAAACCCTTTGTTCCCTCGACTTGTGCCGGTGATCTCAGGAAGGTCTAAGGGTGCCTCTGAGAAGTCAGGGATACTGTGCAGTTGGGAGGGGCCTCTCGGGACTCCACTGGGTTCGGTGCAATGGAAGAGGGCCTCATCTCGAGTGGAGGCAGGAAACTCATGTTTCCTCTCCTGACTTCCCCTGGGCCAGATCTGACTCGGATCGCAGTTTCGCTGCAGAGTTCGAACAGGAGAGTCAGGCCTCGTCTTGTGTGGAGGAATGGAACTCTGCTTGCCTCTCCAGTTCACGGGGTGACAGGTCACTTCTCGAGCTGTGTGTGGTACCTGCGGGTTTCTCCGGACGATACCCAGGGGTGTCAGTGCCCCTTCGTGTTGTGCCTTCATCAAAAGGGTTATCTTCAAAGAGGTGTCCGGGCATTGGGATCTTATCAAGAGTGAACCGGGAAATCGGGGTCTTTCGGCATGTGTCACCATCCACGAGGCTATGTCTCGAATATCCTCGTGAGACCGGCCTCATCCTGAGATGCACCGGGAAAGGCGGGAACCCCTTCAAGACAAAACAGGGGAATCGACCCTCCTGTCACGATCCGGAGGGGAGAAGGGGCCCAGATGTAGTGGTGCTGGGAACCTCGGTGTTCTCCTCGAGTCAGACCGGTGTGTCGAGGAACTTTTGAGGTCGCATCAAGGGTGCCAATACCGTTTCGCACTTCAAGACGGAACGTGGGACTTCTCTTGAGACGCTGTAGGGGGCAAGGGCCTCATCTTGGGATGACGGGGGAACCACGTGGCGTTTCTCGAGTTGTGGCGGGATTCTCGAGTTTCGACGGGGAATACAGTCTTCCTCATGTGTTGCCCCAGGGAAGTCCTATCTTCCATTCGAGTTTCAAGGGAGAGCTGGGGATTGTCCACGAGTCACTGCAGGGCAAAATAGACCTCATCTAGGCTTGTGTCCAGGACTTAATGTTCGTCCCTAGGGGCGACAGGGATCTGGGGGTTGCATACCAGACTCACCCAGGGAATCAGGCCTCGTCTCGAGGGGAAGCAAAGAACTCCGCTGTCCTTTTGAGTCGCGATGGGTATCTCTTGGAGCCCACTGTGTGCCCTAAAGGGAGTCAAGCCTCCTGTGCTGTTTGGATAGAGGAATCGGGATTCCTCTCCAGGCCATGCAGGAAAAGAAGGCCCTCATTTCACGATGACGGCGGCGTCTCGTGGGTTTTCTAGACTGCCGTGCTAGTGCCGGGTTTCTGACGAGGTACGAGAGGGAGCTCAGGGAGCCTCTCGTGTGGCTCCAGGGAAGTCAGGTCCCCATGAGATGGCTAGGGGGAGTTCGTCATTGCTCTCGAGTCATGGTAGGGTAATCGGGCCTCAAGACGGGTTGAAGAAGGACTATCGAGGTCTTTCTCGGGTTACTGCATAAAACCCAGGGTTCCCTTGACTTGTGCCTGCGACCTCAGGGAGCTTCTCAGAGTGCCTCTGAGAAGTCAGGGATACTGTGCAGTTTGGAGGGGCCTCTCGAGACTCCTCTGCATTTGTTGGAATGTAAGAGGGACTCATCTCGAGTTGAAGCAGGAACCTCAGTGTTCCTCTCCATTTCTGACTCAGATCGCAAGGTCCCTGCATGTTGGTACAGGAGAGTCAGGCCTCGTCTTTTCTGGAGGATGGGACTCCTCTTGCCTCTCGAGTTGTTCTCGAGGTGACAGGCCACTTGTCGAGCTGTGTATGTAACCTGCCCGTTTTTCCGGATGATGCACAGGTGTGTTAGTGCCCCTTCGTGTTGTACCTTCATACTCAAGCCTGCCTTCCAGGAGGTGTCCAAGCATCGGATTCTTATCAAAAGCGGACCGGGAAATTGGAGTCTTTCAGCAAGTGGCACCACCCACAAAGCTACGTATCGAAAGACCGGCCTCATCCTGAGCTGTGCAGGGAAGGTCGGGCCCCCTTGCAGACAAAGCAGGGGAATCGACCCACCGGTCACGATCAGGAGGGGAGAAGGGGCTTAAATGAAGTGGTGCCGGGAACCTCGGTGTTCCCCTTGAGTGAGACCGGCGTGTTGGGGGACTTTTGGGGTCGCATCAAGGGTGCCAAGTACCGTTTCGCATTTCAAGACAGAACCTGGGACATCTTTTGAAACGCTGTAGTGGGCAAGGGCCTCATCTTGCGATGACGGGAGAACCACGTGGTTTTGCTCGAGTTGCGGCGGGATTCTCGAGTTATGACCGGGAATTTAGGCTTCCTCTTGTTGGCCTTGAAATCCAGTCTTCCATTCGGGTTGCGAGGGGGAGCTGGGGATTGCGCTAGAGTCACTGCAGGGCAAAAGAGACCTAATCTAGGCTTGTGTCCAGGATCTAATGTTGCTCTCCAGGGGCGACAGGGATCTCGGGTTTGCATTCCAGACTCATCCGGGGAGTCATTTCTCACCTCGAGGGTAAGCAAAGAATTCCGCTCTCGTCTGGAGTCGCGATGGGTATCTCTTGGAGCCCAATGTGTGTACTAAAGGGAGTCAAGCCTCCTGTGGAGTTTGGAGAGAGGACTCGGGATTGGACTCCAGGCCATGCAGGAAAAGGAGACCCTCATCTCGAGATGACGGTGGCGTCTCGTGGGTTTTCTCGAGCTGCGGCGCCAGTGTGGGGTGTCTCATGAAGTACCACGGGGATCTCAGGGAGCCTCTTGTGTGGCGCCAGGAAAATCCAGTATTCCATTCGAGTTGCGAGTTAGAACTGGGGATTGCTCTCCAGTCACTGCAGGGCAAAATAGACATCATCTACGCTTGTGTCCAGGACCTAGTGTTCCACTACTGGGCCGACAGGGATCTCAGGGTTGCATTCTTGACTCACCCGGAGAGTCAGGCCTCGTCTTGAGGGGAAAAAAAGGACTCCACTCTCCTGTCGATTCGCGACGGGTATCTCTTGGAGCCCACTGCGTGGCGTAAAGGGAGTGAAGCCTCCTATGGAGTTTGGAGAGATGACTCGGGATTGTTTTCCTGGCCATGCAGGAAAAAAGGCCCTCATCTCGCGATGACGGGGGCGTCTCGTGGGTTTTCTCCAGCTGCGGCGCCAGTATCAGATTTCTCACGAGGTACGACGGGGAACTCAGAGAGCCTCTCGTGTGGTGCTAGGGACGTCAGGTCTCCGTGCGTGTGGTGAAGGGGAGTGCGTGATTGCTCTCGAGTCATAGTAGGCGAATTGGGCCTCAAGACGCATTGAAGAAGGACTCTCGAGGTCTTTCTCGGGTTGCGGCAGGGAACCCTGGGTTCCCTCGACTTGTGTCGGTGACCTCAGGCAACTTCTCAGGGTGCCTCTGAGAAGTCAGGGACACTGTGGATTTGGGAGGGGCCTTTCGTTACTCAACTGGGTTTGGTGCAATCGAAGAGGGCCTCATCTCGAATGGAGGCAAGAACCTCAGGGGTCCTCTCCATTTCTGACTCGGGTCGCAGAGTACCTGCCGAGTATGGACAAGAGAGTCACGCCTCGTCTTCTGTGGAGGAATGGATCTCCGCTTGCCTTTCGAGTTGTTCACGGAGTGACAGGCCACTTGTTGAGCTGTGTGTGGAACCTGCGGGTTTTTCCAGACGATGCACAGGGGTGTCAGTGCCCCTTCGTGTTGTGCCTTCATCCAAAGGGTTGCCTTCAAAGAGGTGTCCGGGCATCGGGTTCTTTTCAAGAGCGTACCAGAAAATTGGGGTCTTTCAGCATGTGGTACCACCCACGAGGCTACGTCTCGAATTTCCTCGGGAGACCGGCCTCATCCTGAGGTTCGCCGGGAAGGTAAGGAACCCCTTGCAGACAAAGCAGGGGAATCGATCCACCGGTCACGATCAGAAGGGGAGGAGGGGCTCAGATGAAGTGGTGCCGGGAACCTCGGTGGTCCCCTCGAGTGAGACCGGTATGTCACGGCACTTTTGAGGTCGCATCAAGTGTGCCAAGTACAGTTTTGCACTTCAAGACGGAACGTGGGAATTCTCTGGAGATGCTCTAGCGGGCAAGGGCCTCATATTGCGATGACGAGGGAAACACGTGGTTTTTCTCGAGATGCGGCGGGATTCTCGAGTTACGACGGGGAATTCAGGCTTCCTCTTGTGTTGGCCCAGGAAGTCCAATCTTCCATTCAACTTGTCAGAGAGAGCTGTGGGTTGCTCTCGAGTCACTTCAGGTCAAAGAGTCCTCATCTAGGCTTGGGTCCAGGACGTAGTGTTCCTCTCCAGGGGCAACAGGGATATCGGGGTCGCATTCCAGTCTCACCTGGTGGGTCACGCCTCGTCTCGAGTGGAAGCAAAGGACTCCACTATCCTCTCGAGTCATGACGTGTAACTCTTGGAGCCCAATGAGTGGCCTAAAGGGAGTGAAGCGTCCTGTGTAGCTTGGACAGAAGGTTCACGCTTGATCTGCATACCATTCAGTTAAAGATGGCCCTCCTCTTTTGATGACGCGAGCATCTCATGGGTTTTCTCGAGCTGCGGCGTCAGTGTGGGGTTTCTCACGAGATATGATGGGGAGCTCAGGGAGCCTCTCTTGTGGCGCCAGAGAAGTCAGGCCTCCATGCGTGTGGCCAGGCAGATCGCGTCATTGCTCTGGAGTCATGGGAGGGACTAGGGCCTCAAGACGCATTTAATAAGGACTCTCGAGGTCTTTCTTGGGTAGGGGCGGGAAACACTTATTTCCCTCGACCTCTACCGGGGACCTTAGGGAACTTCCCAGGTGCCTCTGAGAGGTGAGGGATACTGAGGAGTTAGAGGGGCCTCTCGGGACTCGACTAGGTTTGACGAAATGAAAGAGGGCCTCATCTCGATTGGAGGCAGGAACCTCAGGCTTCCTCTCCATTTCTGACTCCGACCGCAGGGTCCCTGCAGGGTTGGGACAGGAGAGTCAGGTCTCGTCTTGTCTGAGTAATGGAACTCTGCTTGCCTCTTGAGTCATTCAGTGGGTCTCAGGCCCCTTGTCGAGCTGTGTGTGGAACCTGCGGGTGTTTCCAGAAGATGCACAGGGATGTCATTGCCCCTTCATTTTGTGCCTTCCCCCACAGGGTTGCCTTCAAAGAGGTGTCCGGGCATCGGGTTCATTTCAAGAGCGGACCGGGAAATCGGGGTCGTTCGGCATGTGGCAGCACCCACGTGGCTCATCTCGAATTTCCTCGAGAGACCAGCATCATCCTGAGGTGCGCCGGGAAGGCCGGGAACACCTTCCACACAAAGAAGGGGAATCGACTCTCCTGTCGTGATCAGGTGGGGAGATGGGGCTCAGATGAAGTGGGGCCGGGACTCTAGGTGTTCCACTCGAGGGAACCCGGCATTTCAGGGAACTTTAGGGGTCGAATCAAGGGAGCCAAGTACCGTTTCCCACTTCAGGACGGAACATGTGACTTCCCTGGGGACGCTGTAGCGGGCAAGGGCCTCATCCTGTGAAGACGTTGGAACCACGTCGTTTTTCTCGAGTTGAGTCTGGATTCTCGAAAACGACGGGGATTTCAGGCTTCCTCTTGGGTTGGCCCTGGGAAGCCCAATCTTCCCCTGGAGTTGCGAGGGAAAGCTGGGGGTTCTGCTCGAGTCACTACAGGGCCAAAGAGACCTCATCGAGGCGTGTGTCCAGGACCTAATATTCCTCTCAAGGGAAGACAGGGATCTCGGGTTTCCATTCCAGACTCCCCCGGGGAGTCAGGCCTCGCCTCGAGGGGAAGCAGAGGACTCCGCTTTCCTCTCAAGTCGCGACACGGATCTCTTGGAGCCCAATGAGTGGACTCAAGGGTGTCAAGCCTCCTCTTCAGTTTGGGGAGAGGACTCAGGATTGCTCTCCAGGCCAGGCAGGAAAAGAAGGGCCTCAGCTCGCGAGGACGGGGGCGTCTCATGGGTTTCCTCAGGCTGCGGCGCCCATGGGGGTTTTCTCACGAGGCACGACGAGGACCTCAGGGAGCCTCTCGTGCGGTGCCAGGGAACTCATGTCTCCATGCGCATGGCGAGGGGGAGCTGGTCATCACTCTCGAGTCATGGGAAGTGACTAGGGCCTCAAGACGCGTTGAAGAAGGACTCTCGAGGTCTTTCTCGGGTGGCGGCGGGAAACCCTCGTTTCCCTCGACTTCTGCAGGGGACTATAGGGAACTTCCCATGGTGACTCTGAGAGGTGAGGGATGCTGTGGAGTTGGCAGGGCCTCTCGGGACTCTGCTGGGTTCGGCGCAATGGAAGAGGGCCTCATCTCGAGGGGAGGCAGGAACCTCAGGCTTCCTCTCCGATTCTGACTCCGACTGCACGGTCCCTGCAGAGTTGGGACAGGAGAGTCATGGCTCGTCTTGTCTGAGGAATGGAATTCTGGTTGCCTCTTGAGTTGTTCCGGGAGTCTCAGGCCCCTTGTCGAGCTGTGTGTAGACCCTGTGGGTTTTTCCGGATGATGCACGGGGGTGTCAGTGCCCCTTCGTGTTGTGACTTCACTCACAGGGTTGCCTTCGAAGAGGTGTCCGGGCATCGGGTTCTTATAAAGAGCGGACCGGAAAATCGGGGTCGTTCGGCACGTGGCACCTCACACATGGCTAGTCTCGAATTTCCTCCTGAGACCGGCCTCATCCTGAGGTGCACCAGAAAGGCCGGGAACCCCTTCCAGAGAAAGCAGGGGAATCGACTCTCCTGTCGCGATCAGGAGGGGAGAAGGGGCTCAGATGAAGTGGTGCCGGGACCCTCGGTGTTCCCCTCGAGGCACCCAGCGTGTCGGCGAACTTTTGCGGTCTCATCAAGGGTGTCAAGTACCGTTTCACACTTAAGGACGGAACATGGGACTTCCCTGGAGACGCCGGGAATTTCGGTCTTCCCCTGGAGTGAGACCGGTATGTTGAGGAACTTTGGGGTCGCATCAAGGGTGCCAAGTAGCATTTCGAACTTTAAGATGGAACGTGGGACTTCTCTTGAGACTCTGGCTGGCAAGGGCCTCATATTGCGATGAAGGGGGAACCACATGGTTTTTAAGACTTGAGGCTGAATTCTCGAATTACGATGGGAAATTCAGACTTCCTCTTGTGTTGACCGTGGGAAGACCAATCTTCCATTCAAATTGTGAGGGAGAGATGGAGGTTGCTCTCGAGTCACTGTAGGGCAAAATAGACCTCATCTAGGCTTGTGTCTAGGACATAATGTTCCACTCCAGGGGCGACAGGGATCTCGGGGTTGCATTCCAAACTCACCCGGGGAGTCAGGCCTCGTCTCCAGGGAAGCAAAGGACTCCGCTCTCCTCTCGAGTCGCACCGGGTATTTCTTGGACCCAACTGAGTGGCCTAAAGGGAGTCAATCCTCCTGTGAAGTTTGGAGAGAGGACCAGGGATTGCTCTCCAGGTCAGGCAGGAAAAGAAGGCCCCCATCTCTCCTTGACGGGGGCATCTTGTGGTTTTTCTCGAACTGCTGCGCCAGTGTGGGTTTTCTCACGAGGTACGATGGGGTACTCAGGGAGCCTCTTGTGTGGTACTAGGGAAGTCAGTTTTCCTGCTTGTGGCAAGGGGAGCGTGTCCTTGCTCTGGAGTTATGGTAGGGGAATCGGGCATCAAGAGACGTTGAAAAAGGACTCTCCAAGTCTTTCTTGGGTTACTTCAGGAAACTCTGGGTTCCCTCGACTTGTGCCAGTGACCTCAGGTAGCTTCTCAGGGAGCCTCTGAGAATTCAGGGATACTGTGGTGTTGGGAGGGGCCTCTCGGGACACCACTGAGTTTGGTTCAATGGAAGAGGGCCTCTTCTCTAGTTGAGGCAGGAACCTCAGGGTTCCTCTCCATTTCTGACTCCGATCGCAGGGTCCCTGAAGAGTTGGGCCAGGAGAGTAAGGCCTCGTCTTGGGTGAAGGAATGCAACTTCACTTGCCTCTCGAGTTGTTCACGAGGTGACAGTCCACATTTGGAGCTGTGAGTGGAATCGGCGGGTTTTTCCAGACGATGCATGGGAATGTCAGTGTCCCTTCGTGTTGTGCCTTCATCCACAGGGTTGCCTTCGAAGAGATGTCCGGGCGTCAGGTTCTTATCTAGAGTGGACCGGGAATTCGGGATCTTTCAGCATGTGGCACCAACCATGAGGCTACTTTTCGAATTTCCTCATGAGACTGGCCTCATCCAGAGGTTCGCGGGGAACGTCGGGAACCCCTTGCAGACAAAGCATGGGAGTCGACCCTCCTGTCACGATCAGGAGGGGTGAAGGGGCTCACAGGAAGTGGTGCCGTGAACTTTGGTGTTTCCCTCGAGTGAGACCGGTATGTCAGGGAACTTTGGGGGTCGCATCAAGGGTGCCAAGTACCGTTTTGTACTTCAGGATGGAACGTGGGACTTCTCTTGATACGCTGTAGCGGCCAAGGGCCTCATCTTGCGATGACGGGGGAGCCACGTGGTTTTTCTCGAGTTGCGGCAGGATTCTCGAGTTACGACGGGGATTTCAGGCTTCCTCTTGTGTTGGGCCAGGGAAGTCCAATCATCCATTCGAGTTGCGAGCGAGACCTGGGGGTTGCGCTCGAGTCACTGCAGGGCAAAGGAGACCTCATCTAGGCTTGTGTCCAGGACCTAATGTTCCTCTCCAAGAGCCACAGGGATCTCAGGTTTGCATTCCAGACTCACCCAGGGAGTCAGGCCTCGTGTCGAAGGGAAGCAAAGGACTCCGCTCTCCTTTCGAGTCGCGACGGGCACCTCTTGGAGCCCACTTTGTGGCCTAAAGGGAGTCAAGCCTCCTGTGAAGTTTGGAGAGAGGACTTGGGACTGCTCTCCAGGCCATGCAGGAAAAGATGGCCCTCATCTCGCGATGACGGAGGGGTCTTGTGGGTTTTCTCGAGCTGCGGCGCCAGTGTGGGGTTTCACACGAGGTACGTCAGGGAGCTCAGGGAGCCTCTCCTGTGGTGCCAGGGAAGTCAGGTCTCCATGTGCGTGGCGAGGAGGAGCGCGTTATTGCTCTCGAGCCATGGTAGGGGAATCTGACCTCAAGACGCATTGAAGAAGGACTCTCGAGGTCTTTCTTCGATTGTGGCAGGAAACCCTTATTTCCCTCGACGTTTGCCGGTGGCCTCAAGGAGCTTATCAGAATGCCTATGAGAAGTCAGGGATACTGTGGAGATGGGAGTGGCCTCTCGGGACTCCACTGGGTTTGTTTTAATGGAAGAGGGCCTCATCTCGGGTTGAGGCAGGAACCTCAGGTTTCCTCTCCATTTCTGACTCAGATCGAAGTGTGCCTGCAGAGTTGGGATTGGATACTCAGGCCTCGTCTTGTCTGAGGAAGGGAACTCCGCTTGCCTCTCTCATTGTTGAAGGGGTGACAGGCCAGTTGTGGAGCTGTATGTGGATCCTGTGGGATTTTCCGGACGATGAACAGGGTTGCCAGTGCCCCCTCGTGTAGTGCCTTCATCCACAGGGTTGCCTTAGAAGAGGTGTCCGGGCATCGGGTTCTTATCAAGAGCAAGACTGAGAAATCGTGGTCTTTCGGCACGTGGCACCAACACGAGGCTACGTCTCGAATTTCTTCGTGAGACTGGCCTCATCCTGAGGTGCGCCATGAAGGTCGGGAACCCCTTCTAGACAAAGCAGGGGGATCGACCTTCCTGCCGTGATCAGGAGGGGAGAAGGGGCTCAAATGAAGTGGTGCCAGGAACTTCGGTGTTCCCTTGGAGTGAGACCGGTATATTGGGGAACTTTTGGGGTCGCATCAAGGGTGCCAAGTAGCATTTCGAACTTTATGACGAAACATGGGACTTCTCTTGAGACTCTGTAGCGGGCAAAGGCCTCATATTGCGATGAATGGGGAACCACGTGGTTTTTAAGAGTTGCGGCGGGATTCTCGAGTTACAACGGGAAATTCAGACTTCCTCTTGTGTTGGCCCAGTGAAGACCAATCTTCCATTCGAATTGCGAGGGAGAGATGGGTGTTGCTCTCGAGTCACTGTAGGGCAAAATAGACCTCATCTAGGCTTTTGTCCAGGACATAATTTTCCTCTCCAGGGGCAACAGGGATCTCGGGGTTGCATTCCAGACTCACCCGAGGTAAGGCCTCATCTCGAGGGGAAACAAAGTACTCTGCTCTCCTCTCAAGTAGCGACAGGTATCTCTTGGAGCCCATTGAGTGGCCTAAAGGGAGTAAAGCCTCCTGTGAAGTTTGGAGAAAGGACCAGGGATTGCTCTCCAGGTCAGGCAGGAAAAGAAGTCCCCAATCTCGTGATGACGGTGGCGTCTCGTGGGTTTTCCCGAGCTGCGGCGCCAGTGTGGGGTTTCTCACGAGGTATGACGGGGAGCTCAGGGAGTCTCTCATGTGGCGCCAGTGAAGTCAGGTGTCCATGCGCATGGCGAGGGGGAGCGTGTCATTGCTCTCGAGTCATGTTAGGGGAATCCGGCCTCAAGACGCGTTGAAGACGGACTCTTGAGGTCTTTCTCGGGTTGCGGCAGGAGACCCTGTGCTCCCTCGACTTGTGCCGGTGACCTCAGGGAGTTGCTCAGGGTGCCTCTGAGAAGACACTGATACTGTGGTGTTGGGAGGGGCCTCTCGGGACTCCACTGCGTTTGGTGCAATGGAAGATTGCCGGGAGCCAGCGAGAGACATTCCACTCGTGACAAATGTCATGAGGAAAGAGTCTCGGCATACGCAAAGGCGGGATCGAGCCTCCGGGAGTTCCCCCGTATATTCTTGAGCATCTACCCCCAAAAACCAAAGTCTGCCTTTTTTATGGCTTTGTTCTCTCACCTCTGACATTACTGGGGATGTCCCCTACCACCATCTCACTCTATTTGTCAAAGAGCTAACTTACAGCTCCAACTAATAATGTTCCTGGGCAATTAGTAGTGTTTAAATCCAAACCCCTCAGATGGTTTTCTAACTCGCCTAACAAGTTTACCCGGTCTCCTACAGCTATGCATACGATTGTGTACAGTCTCCCAGCCTCAAGACGCACGGGAAGTTTAAGATATTCAAATAGCTTAGAGCCTCTCAGAGAGTTAGAAACTGTCAGAATAAAACTAGTAAAAGATTTCATTGATGAACCAATGCTTTTTGCCAAGTTTCCACATCCCCTGAATTGTATCCTTGAATGTGTGTTAATTAATATAGTTGGTATGTAGAAAAAATAAGTACTGGCCTTGATGTTAGTAACTTTAGACCCTTAAGGTAATAAATTCTTTTCTTTGTTGTAAACCCATTACACATCCTCCCTATAGGAATGCAATTTTATCTTCGAAAGATGGCGCCAAACCTTAAACAATTACTCTTAGAGAAAATAACTCTTATGGTTGATAAGTCTTTGTCAAGAGTCATAAAATGTTAATAGGTCTTCTGGCCAGAAGATGATGTAAATCATCTAAACCATTTTAATACGATAAATCTGCAGAAAAGAAACCCTGGTTTTTGATAAGGATTAAAGACTGCTGTCTTTGCATCCCCTATTATCCTCTATGTGTAACTTAGGGTATTAAAACCTGTGTTGAAAATAAAGTTACGGGCCTTGCTCGCCAACGCTTGGTCTCCCCATGTCATTATTCCCCTCAATTTTCAGATGAGTGTCCATCTGGAGCACGGATATCCTCTGCGATCATTTATTTGCCTGGGCTTCGAAGACCTACTCGATAAGGTGTCTAAGGTGGGGCACCTTCCTCTATTCTAGAGGGCACTTGCAGCCTCTCAGCTGCTTTTCTCCACTG
The DNA here is from genome assembly GCF_029407905.1 of Bubalus kerabau. Lineage (NCBI taxonomy): Eukaryota > Metazoa > Chordata > Mammalia > Artiodactyla > Bovidae > Bubalus > Bubalus kerabau. The sequence continues at coordinate 782,213 of NW_026577909.1, read as the reverse complement.
AATTTTCCTACTGAGCTATCCTCATTCTATTACTCTTTATATCTTTGATGAATAAATAAATATATAAATAGGTCGCCTACTCCATCTTCCCTTCAAATACCCTGGATCAGCTGGGGCTGGACCTCTGCAGGTGGCGCCCGAGACAGGCATTTCGAAGGTAAATCCCCAACCCCATTCCCCCAGTGTTCAGTTTTCGGGACAGATAGGATCCCACTTAGGGGGCTGCAGATCCCCCTGTAGAATAGACAGGGCGAGAGGAGTGGGAAGTGTTGAAGAGTTAGAGAGAAAAAACGGTTTCTAAAAAGGCTGACAAAAAGGGCCTAATCTTTAGATAGCTAAAAGCAAAATCTTTTACTATCCTTAAGTTTCTGACATGGGCAACACTGAATCAAATGAAAGACAGCTCTTTATAGGAGTAATTTTACAGTTATTAAGTAAAAGAAGAATCAAGGTTAAAACATCTTCCATTCAATCATTTTTTACATTTGTACAAGACCACTGCCCTTGGTTTCTACAACAAGGCACTGTTAACCTAGATATCTTGAAAAAACTAGGAAAACAGCTAAGAGCTTATTGTGCTCAGCAAGGTTTGGAAAAAATCCCTACTTACACCTTTCCTCTGTGGAATATGACTAGAGATGTTTTAGATCCAGCTCATGAATTTGAAAAGGTACCTGTTAAAGTGGAAAGTAAAGTTGGAAAAGTGCCTGTTAAACAAAAAAGCAAATCTGAAAAGGTACCTGTTATAAAGAAAAGTGAAAATGAAGAGGCTATACCTAGCTATCGACAGCTAAATGAATGGCTAGCCGCTATGACTGCCAATGAGCATGTAAAAGATAGGGATGAAAAGAAAGATCAGCTCTCCCCTCAATTTGAAAAAGGTTTAGAGGAAACAGCAGCTCGATGCCATTCTGATGAGGATTTTTTTTTTTTTAAGATAAAGATGCTCCTAAAAGTTTAAGAAAACATCCCTAATCAGACCATCCGCTCCTAGGAGGTTGAGGGAAACATCCCCGATCAGACAGTTCGTAAGATTTAGTTACCAAACAGTTAAAGGATCTCCGGAACAGAAGAGGAAAACTTCGGGACGCTCCCATCCCCCTATGCCTCCTCCTCCATGTCAGGGTAAAGGGCCACCGCTAGGAGTTTCCCGGAGAAGGATTTTCTCTAGTCCCAAGGATGAACTCGATCCTCACCTTGAGGCTTCTTTTCTAGTCCCCTCTGAAGTTTAGCCAGGGTAAAGAGGTTACAAAATAAATAAAAATATTCTCTAAAATTAAAAAAAAAATTAAAAATGGATTTCTCTGCATCTAAGAATAGACAAATATTTATTGACTGTGGAATATGATTAGAAATGTCCTGGACCTCCGTCACGAGGCTGTTAAATAGCCTATGGGGGAGGCTATAGAGGTGGATGGTGGTGAGTCTCCATTTACTGCACAGATCATATTTTCTGCCATTGAAAAAAAAAAAAGGAGGGAGAAAGTGGTCTACCTCCCGAGGAAGGAGAGGGCTTACAGGACGCTGCGGCCGAGAGCCCTGGCGAGCTCCCTCCCCCTCTGCGCAAACCTTTAAAAAACTTATCCACCACTTTCTGATTTAAGGAAACCACCACAGCCTTTGATTGTGCCTCCCAGGACCCAGGAGTTCCCCACTTTGCCCCCAAAGCCTCCCAAAGTGTTGCCTAAGACTGAGGAAGATAAAAAGTTTTTTAAACAAAGGAGCTTTTAGTACACAATATTCAGAGCGTGCTCCTTGGAGAAAACTCCCTCAGGGGGGTCTCACCCAGGCTAGGAGAAAAGCGAAAAGGCAAGGAGATTTAATAACAATATTAACCCCTGATGTGCCGCTTACTCCAATTCCAACCGGAGTGGCTGGCCCCCTATCTGAGGACATTGTAAGATTTGTCCTGGGGCGTAGCTCGCTTTCTTTTAAAAAAAAATTAAATAAAAAAAAAAGAAAGAAAAGACATTTCGCTGGTGCATGGTGTAGTAGATTCTGATGATATTGAGAAATTAAAGTCTTGATCTCACTGCCTATCAAAACTGTACAAATTAATAAAGGTCAAAGAGTAACACAGCTTTTACTTTTACCTTACTATCAGACAAGGAAAAACTTGACTTCTCAAGCTAAGAGCCACAAAACATTTGGATCTAGTGATCTAGCCTTTTGGGTGCAGGAAATTACAGTTCCAAGGCCTTTAAAAGATCTTTTACTTCAAGAGAATAAAATGCCAGGGCTATTAGACACAGGAACAGACGTCTCTTAACATTGCTGGGAAAGACTGGCCCAGCTCCTGGCCAACACATAATACTGAAAATGAGTTGGTGGGATTAGAGAAAGTGGTATGTGGGGTGGAGATGCTGTACAGGTGGTACATTTAACAATACTTTATATATTGTTATAAATACATAATATAAATGTATTTGCCTAATTACAGTTTGCCTAATTAGGTATGGGTATAAATAAAATATAATAAAGGTATACCTAATTCTATTTATAGATCTATACTTAATTAATTTGTATATAAATTAATATGTATACTATATACACACACACATATATATACTGTATAATTAAATATATATGGCAGAATATAATGTGTGTGTGGCTGATATTAATTGGTATGGATTGATGTGCTGTGATGATAAATGTTCTATATACTGTATAATTATAAATGTGTGACATGTATTATTACAGTATATTGGTTTGTGTTGGTTGGTATTAGCTGTGTATGTGTTGTATTGTTGTAATATATATTAATTAATATATTAATTATAAAGATTAATTCAAGTATATTGATTTATATATATTATATGTCAATAACTTTATACTTGTTGCCATATATAAATACATATATAAATGCATTTTGCATTTAGGTATATCTGTATACCTGTATACCAAAATGAGATAAGGAGGTTATACATTTATTACTTAAATTTATACAGAGACCTAAACTAAACATTAGACCTAAATTAACATATCCATAGGGAAACAGCTAGACAAATAGTGAAGTTATGTTCCAATTGTAATTAATCACTTAAACGTAAACACACAGGGGCAGACTACAATGATGAGACACTAGATGCCTGAATTACAGGCTACGACTCGGCCCCTGGTCAAGTAAAAAGGCCTCCTTACGGGAGAGTGAAAAAGGCCAGATGTGTTGCTAACTTGTGGGAGAGGGTATGCTTGTATATTTCTACAGAATGCAGATTCTCCGGTTTGGATCTCAGACAAATTCGTCATGTCACATTCCCCAAAGACCAGGTTCGCGGCGCGCGCACTCGCTCGCTCCCCCTCCCCCAGCCAGCTCTCGCCTCCGTGCCACCAGCAGCGCCTCGCACCCACCTCTCTGCACCCCGTGACCTAGAGCAAAGAAGTCTGTGCAGCGAGTGAGGGCCAGAGAGGAAAGCGCGCCCGCGGAGTGCCGTCCAGACCAACGTGGCCCCACCGGCGAGAGGGGACCGCCCTGAGCCCAAGCGGTGGCGGCTAGCCCTAAACCACGAACCCTGCCCCTCCGCCCACCATAGGCGCCTTGGCCCACAGCCTGCCGCTCGCGTTCTGCCTCCTGATGCTGGGGACACTGCTCCCCCGGGCTGACGCCTACAGCTGCTCCCTGGTTCATCTTGTTTAAACCCTCAATATAATGTTTGCTCCTTTGTAATGCTACAACATCCACCTTATCTTATGATGTAACCACTTATTGAATTATGGTCTTGCTGTATTACAGCAACTACAGGATTTAATGCAAACACGACGGTTTCTGGGCTTAATTATCTTGGGAACAGCAGCTTTGATAAGTGCAATCACTTCTGTTACTGTGGCAGAAATATCATTGACTCAACAAATACATACTGCTCAATATGTTGATTCTATGTCCAAAAATGTTTCTTTAACATTGGCAACACAGGAAGCTATAGAGAGAAAATTAGAAATGAGGGTAGACGCCCTAGAGGAAGCAGTAATACATATTGGGACTGAATTGCAGGCTTTAAAGGTGAAAATGGCATTGTCTTGTCATGCTGACTATCGGTGGATATGTGGAACACCCCTGAAAGTAAATGAGACAGATTTTGAATGGGAAAAGATTAAAAACCATATTTCAGGTATCTGGAACAGCTCTGACATTGGTTGAGACGTAGGGAAACTTCACTATCAAATAGCAACCATGGAGCACTCCCGATTAGATTTTACTGCTGCTGGAACAGCAAATGATTTCTTCCATACTTTCCCTAACTACATCTCAGGAAAGAATATTCTGTCTAATGTCTTTAGCTATGCTGCGGTGGCTGCTTTAATTCTGCTTCTCATAATCATTCTTCCTTGTATTGTCAGGATTCTTCGGCAGAGTATTCAGAGGCTCGCGACTGAGCTACATCTGGCTGTTTTAAGAAATAAAAAACGGGGAGATGCCGGGAGCCGGCGAGAGACATTCCACTCGTGACAAAGGTCATGAGGAAGGAGGCTGGGCATACACAAAGGCGGGATCGAGCCTCGGGAGTCCTCCCGGATATTCTTGAGCATCTACCCCCCAAAACCAGAGTCTGCCTACTTTATTGCTTTGTGCTCTCACCTCTGACTTTACTGGGGGCTGTCCCCCACCACCATCTCACTCTTTCTGTCAAAGAGCTAACTTACAGCTCCAATTAATAAAGTTCCTGGGCAATTAGGAGTGTTTAAATCCAAACACGTCAGATGGCTCTCTAACTCTCCTGACAAGTTTACCCGGACTCCTACAGCAATGCATACAATTGTTTACAGTCTCTGAGCCTCGAGAGGCACGGGAAGTTTAAGATATTCAAATAGCTTAGAGCCTCTCAGAGAGTTAGAAACTGTCAGAATAAAACTAGTAAAAGATTTCATTGATGAACCAATGCTTGTTGCCAAGTTTCCACATCCCCTGAATTGTATAATTGAATGTGTATTAATTAATATAGTTGGTATGTAGAAGAAATAAGTAGTGGCCTTGGTGTTACTAACTTTAGACCCTTAAGGTAATAAATTATTTCCTTTGTTGTAAGCCCATTACACATCTGCCCTATAGGAATGCAATTTTATCTTCGAAAGATGGGGCCAAACCTTAAAATAATTACTCTTAGAGAAAATAAGTCTTACGGTTGATAAGTCTTTGTCAAGAGTCATAAAATGTTAATAGGTCTTCTGGCTAGAAGATGATGTAAATCACCTAAACCATTTGTATATGATACATTTGCAGGAAAGAAACCCTGGTTTTTGATAAGGATCAAAGGCTGCTGACTTTGCATCCCCATTATCCTCTATGTGTAACTTAGGGTATAAAAACCCCTGTTGAAACTAAAGCTACGGGCCTTGATTGCCAATGCTTAGTCTCCTAATGTCATTCTTCCCCTCAATTTTCAGATGAGTGTCCATCTGGAGCGCGGATATCCTCTGCGACCATTTATTTGCCTGGGCTTCGAAGACCACTTGAGAAGGTGTCTAAGGTGGGGCACTTTTCGCTATTCGAGAGGGAGACTGCGGCCTCTGTGGTAAGAGCTAACCTGGTGTCACGGGTTATACTGATTTTCCGCATAAACCAAGCTACTCAGCTTCTTTTCTCCACTAAATTTTCCTACTGAGCTATCCTCATTCTATTACTCTTTATATCTTCGATAAATAAATCAATAGGTCGCCTACTCTGTCTCCCCTTCGAAAACCCTGGACCAGCCGAGGCTGGACCTTGTCAGAAGAGGGCCTCATCTCGATTTGAAGCAGGAACCTCAGGGTTGCTCTCCATTTCTGACTCTGAACACAGAGTCCCTACAGAGTTAGGACAGGAGAGTCAGGCCTCGTCTTGTGTGGAGGAATGGAACTCCACTGGACTCTCGAGTTGTTCACCGGATAACAGGCCACTTGTCGAGCTGTGTGTGGAACCTGCAGTTTTATCTGGACGATGCATGGGGGTGTCAGTTCCCCTTTGTTTTTTGCCTTCATACACAGGGTTGCCTTCGAAGAGGTATCCAGCCTTCAGGTTCTTATCAAGAGCAGACCAGGAAATCAGGGTCTTTCGGCATGTGGCACCACCCACAAGCCTACGTCTCGAATTTCTTCTTGAGACGGACCTCAACCTGAGGTGCACCAGGAAGGTCGGTAACCCTTTCAGACAAAGCAAGTGAATCGACCCTCTTGTCCCGATCAGGAGGGGAGAAGGGTCTCAGATGAAGTGGTGCCGGGAACCTCGATGTTCCCCTCGAGTAAAACTGGGATGTCGGGGAACTTTTGGAGTCACATCAAAGGTGCTAAGTACCGTTTCAAACTTCAAGACGGAACGTGAGACTTCTCTTGAGACGCTGTAGCTGGCAAGGGCCTCATCTTGTGGTGACGGGTTAACCACGTCGTTTTTCTCGAGTTGTGGCTGGATTCTCGAGTTAGGTCAGGAAATTCAGGCTTCCTCTTGTGTTGGCCCAGGGAAGTCCAGTCTTCCATTCGAGTTGCGAGGGAGAGCTAGGGATTGCGCTTGAGTTACTGCAGGGCAAAGAGACCTTATCTAGGCTTGTGTCCAGGACATAATGTTCGTCTCCAGGGGGGACAGGGATCTCGGGGTTGCTTTCCTGATGCACCCGGGGAGTCAGTCCTTGTCTCGAGGGGAAGCGAAGGACTCCGCTCTCCTCTCGAGTTGCGACGGGTATCTCTTGGAGCCCACTGAGTGGCCTAAAGGGAGTCAAGCCTCCTGTGGAGTTTGGAGAGAGGACTCGGGATTGCTCTCCAGGCCATGCAGGAAAAGAAGGCCATCATCTCGCGATGAAGGGGGCGTCTCGTGGGTTTTCTCGAGCTGCAGCGCCAGTGTGGGGTTTCTCATGAGGTACTACGGGGAGCTCAGGGAGCCTCTCATGTGGCGCTTGGGAAGTCAGGTCTCCATGCGCATTGCGAGGGGGAGCGCGTCATTGCTCTAGAGTCATGGAAGGTGTATTGGGCCTCAAGAACCGTTAAAGAAGGACTTTCAAGGTGTTTCTTGGGTCACGGCAGTAAACCCTGGGTTCCCTCGACTAGTGCCGGTGGCCTCAGGGAGCTTCTCAGTGTGCCTCTGAGAAGTCAGGGATATCCTGGAGTTGGGAGGGCCCTCTCGGGACTCCACTGGGTTTGGTGCAATAGAAGAGGGCCTCATCTCGAGTGGAGGCAGGAACCTCAAGGTTCATCTCCATTTCTGACTCTGATCGCAGGGTCCCTGCAGAGTTGGGACAGGAGAGTCAGGCCTCGTCTTGTAAGGAGGAATGGAACTCCGCTTGCCTCTCGAGTTATTCATGGGGTGACAGGCAACTTGTCGAACTGTCTTTGGAATCTGCGGGTTTTTCCGGACGATGCACGAGGGTGTCAGTGCCCCTTCGTGTTGTGCCTTCTTCCACAGGGTTGCCTTTGAAGAGGTGTCCGGGCATCGGGTTCTTATCAAGAGCGGACCGGGGAATCGGGGTCTTTCAGCATGTGTTACCACCCATGAAGCTACGTCTCAAATATTCTCGTTAGACCGGCCTCATCCTGAGGTGCGCCGGGAAGGTTGGGAACCCCTTCCAGACAAAGCACGGGAGTCGACCCTCCAGTCGCAATCTGGAGGGGAGAAGTGGCTCAGATGAAGTCGTACCGGGAACCTCGGTGTTCCCCTCGAGAGAGACCAGGGTGTCGGGGAACTTTTGGAATCGCATCAAGGGTGCCAAGTTTTCACACTTGAAGTGTGAAAACACTTCAAGAAGAAACCTGGGACTTCTCTTTAGACGCTGTAGCGGGCAAGGGCCTCATCTTGCGATGACGGGGTAACCATGTGGTTTTTCTCGAGTTTCGGCGGGATTCTCGAGTTATGATGGGGAATTCAGGCTTCCTCTTGTGTTGGCCCAGGGAAGTCCAATCTTCCATTCGAGTTGCGAGAGAGAGCTAGGGATTGCTCTCGAGTCACTTCAGGGCAAAAGAGACCTCATCTAAGCTTGTGTCCGGGACCTAATGTTCCTCTCCAGGGGCGACAGAGATCTCGGGGTTGCATTTTAGACGCACCCGAGGAGTCAGGCCTCATCTCGAGAGGAAGGAAAGGACTCTGCTCTGCTCTCGAGTCCCGACAGGTATTTCTTGGAGACCACTGAGTGGCCTAAAGGGAGTCAAGCCTCCTGTGGATTTTTTTTTAATTTTATTTTATTTTTAAACTTTACATAATTGTATTAGTTTTTCCAAATATCAAAATGAATCCGCCTCAGGTATACATGTGCTCCCCATCCTGAACCCTCCTCCCTCCTCCCCCCCATAGCATCCCTCTGGGTCGTCCCAGTGCACTAGCCCCAAGCATCCAGTGTCATGCATCAAACCTGGACTGGCAACTCTTTTCATAAATGATATTTTACATATTTCAATGCCATTCTCCCAAATCTTCCCACCTTCTCCCTCTCCCACAGAGTCCATAAGACTCTTCTATACATCAGTGTCTCTTTTGCTGTCTCGTACTCAGGGTTATTGTTACCGTCTTTCAAAGTTCCATATATATGCGTTAGTATACTGTATTGGTGTTTTTCTTTCTGGCTTACTTCACTCTGTATAATAGGCTGCAGTTTCATCCACCTCATTAGAACTGATTCATTCTATTCTTTTTATTGGCGGAGTAATACTCCATTGTGTATATGTACCACAGCTTTCTTATCTATTCATCTGCTGATGGACATCTAGGTTGCTTCCATGTCCTGGCTATTAGAAACAGTGCTGCGATGAACATTGGGGTACACGTGTCTCTTTCCCTTCTGGTTTCCTCAGTGTGTATGCCCAGCAGTGGGATTGCTGGATCATAAGGCAGTTCTATTTCCAGTTGTTTAAGGAATCTCCACACTGTTCTCCATAGTGGCTGTACTAGTTTGCATTCCCACCAACAGTGTAAGAGGGTTCCCTTTTCTCCACACCCTCTCCAGCATTTATTATTTGTAGACTTTTGGATTGCAGCCATTCTGACTGGCGTGAAATGGTACCTCATAGTGGTTTTGATTTGCATTTCTATGATAATGAGTGATTTTGAGCATCTTTTCATGTGTTTGTTAGCCATCTGTATGTCTTCTTTGGAGAAATGTCTATTTAGTTCTTTGGCCCATTTTTTGATTGGGTCATCTATTTTTCTGGAGTTGAGCTGTAGGTGTTGCTTGTATATTTTTGAGATTAGTTGTTTGTCAGTTGCTTCATTTCCTATTATTTTCTCCCATTCCGAAGGCTGTCTTTTCACCTTGCTAATAGTTTGCTTTGATGTGCAGAAGCTTTTAAGGTTAATTAGGTCCCATTTGTTTATTTTTGTTTTTATTTCCAATATTCTGGGAGGTGGGTCATAGAGGATCCTGCTGTGATGTATTTCAGAGAGTGTTTTGCCTATGTTCTCCTCTAGGAGTTTTATAGTTTCTGGTCTTACGTTTAGATCTTTAATCCATTTTGAGTTTATTTTTGTGTATTGTGTTAAAAAGTGTTCTAGTTTCATTCTTTTACAAGTGGTTGACCAGATTTCCCAGCACCACTTGTTAAAGAGATTGTCTTTAATCCATTGTATATTTTTGCCTCCTTTGTCAAAGATAAGGTGTCCATATGTGTGTGAATTTATCTCTGGGCTTTCTATTTTGTTCCACTAATCTATATTTCTGTCTTTGTGCCAGTACCATACTGTCTTGATAACTGTGGCTTTGTAGCGGAGCCTGAAATCAGGTAGGTTGATTCCTCCAGTTCCATTCTTCTTTCTCAAGATCGCTTTGGCTATTCGAGGTTTTTTGTATTTCCATACAAATTGTGAAATTATTTGTTCTAGCTCTGTGAAGAATACTGTTGGTAGCTTGATAGGGATTGCATTGAATCTATAAATTGCCTTGGGTTGTATACTCATTTTCACTATATTGATTCTTCCAATCCATGAACATGGTATATTTCTCCACCTATTAGTGTCCTCTTTGATTTCTTTCACCAGTGTTTTATAGTTTTCTATATATAGGTCTTTAGTTTCTTTAGGTAGGTATATTCCTAAGTATTTTATTCTTTCCGTTGCAATGGTGAATGAAATTGTTTCCTTAATTTCTCTTTCTGTTTTCTCATTATTAGTGTATAGGAATTCAAGGGATTTCTGTGTGTTGATTTTATATCCTGCAACTTTACTATAGTCATTGACTAGTTCTAGTAATTTTCTGGTGGAGTCTTTAGGGTTTTCTATGTAGAGGATCATGTCATCTGCAAACAGTGAGAGTTTTACTTCTTCTTTTCCAATTTGGATTCCTTTTGTTTCTTTTCCTGCTCTGATTGCTGTGGCCAAAACTTCCAAAGCTATGTTGAATAGTAATGGTGAAAGTGGGCACCCTTGTCTTGTTCCTGACTTTAGAGGAAATGCTTTCAATTTTTCACCATTGAGGATAATGTTTGCTGTGGGTTTGTCATATATAGCTTTTATTATGTTGAGGTATATTCCTTCTATTCCTGCTTTCTGGAGATTTTTTATCATAAATGGATGTTGAATTTTGTCAAAGGCTTTCTCTGCATCTATTGAGAAAATCATATGGTTTTTATTTTTCAATTTGTTAAGGTGATGTATTACATTGATTGATTTGCGGATATTGAAGAATCCTTGCATCCCTGGGATAAAGCCCACTTGGTCATGGTGTATGATCTTTTTAATGTGTTGTTGGATTCTGATTGCTAGAATTTTGTTAAGGATTTTTGCATCTATGTCATCAGTGATATTGGCCTGTAGTTTTCTTTTTTTGTGGGATCTTTGTCAGGTTTTGGTATTAGGCTGATGGTGGCCTCATAGAATGAGTTTGGAAGTTTACCTTCCTCTGCAATTTTCTGGAAAATTTGAGCAGGATAGGTGTTAGCTCTTCTCTAAATTTTTGGTAGAATTCAGCTGTGAAGCCGTCTGGACCTGGGGTTTTGTTGGCTGGAAGATTTTTGGTTACAGTTTCAATTTCCGTGCTTGTGATGGGTCTGTTAAGATTTTCTATTTCTTCCCTGGTCCAGTTTTGGAAAGTTGTACTTTTCTAAGAATTTGTCCATTTCTTCCACGTTGTCCATTTTATTGGCATATAATTGTTGATAGTAGTCTCTTATGATCCTTTGTATTTCTGTGTTTTCTGTTGTGATCTCTCCATTTTCATTTCTAATTTTATTGATTTGATTTTTCTCCCTTTGTTTCTTGATGAGTCTGGCTAATGGTTTGTCAATTTTATTTATCGTTTCAAAGAACCAGCTTTTGGTTTTGTTGATTTTTGCTATGGTCTCTTTTGTTTCTTTTGCATTTATTTCTGCTCTAATTTTTAAGATTTCTTTCCTTCTACTAACCCTGGGGTTCTTCATTTCTTCCTTTTCTAGTTGCTTTAGGTGTAGAGTTAGTTTATTTATTTGACTTTTTTCTTGTTTCTTGAGGTGTGCCTGTATTGCTATGAACTTTCCCCTTAGGACTGCTTTTACCGTGTCCCACAAGTTTTGGGTTGTTGTGTTTTCATTTTCATCCGTTTCTATGCAAATTTTGATTTCTTTTTTGATTTCTTCTGTGATTTGTTGGTTATTCAGCAGCGTGTTGTTCAGCCTCCATATGTTGGAATTTTTAATAGTTTTTCTCCTGTAATTGAGATCTAATCTTACTGCATTGTGGTCAGAAAAGATGCTTGGAATGATTTCTATTTTTTTGAATTTATCAATGCTAGCTTTATGGCCCAGGATGTGATCTATCCTGGAGAAGGTTCCATGTGCACTTTAGAAAAAGTTGAAATTCATTGTTTTGGGATGAATTGTCCTATAGATATCAATTAGGTCTAACTGGTCTATTGTATCATTTAAAGTTTGTGTTTCCTTGTTAAATTTCTGTTTAGTTGATCTATCCATAGGTGTGAGTGGGGTATTAAAATCTCCAACTATTATTGTGTTAGTGTTAATTTCTCCTTTCATACTTGTTAGCATTTGTCTTACATACTGTGGTGCTCCCGCGTTGGGTGCATATATATTTATAATTGTTATATCTTCTTCTTGGATTGATCCTTTGATCATTATGTAGTGACCTTCTTTGTCTCTTTTCACAGCCTTTGTTTTAAAGTCTATTTTATCTGATATGAGTATCGCTACTCCTGCTTTCTTTTGGTCCCTATTTGCATGGAAAATCTTTTTCCAGCCCTTCACTTTCAGTCTGTATGTATCCCCTGTTTTGAGGTGGGTTTCTTGTAGACAACATATGTAGGGGTCTTGTTTTTGTATCCATTCAGCCAGTCTTTGTCTTTTGGTTGGAGCATTCAACCCATTTATGTTTAAGGTAATTACTGATAAGTATGATCCCATTGCCATTTACTTTATTGTTTGGGGTTCGAATTTATACACCGTTTTTGTGTTTCCTGTTTAGTATTTGTTAGGGAGCTGGTTTGGTGGTGCAGAATTCTCTCAGCTTTTGCTTGTCTGAAAAGCTTTTGATTTCTCATTCATACTTGAATGAGATCCTTGCTGGGTACAATAATCTGGGCTGTAGGTTATTTTCTTTCATCATTTTAAGTATGTCTTGCCATTCCCTCCTTGCTTGAAGAGTTTCTATTGAAAGATCAGCTGTTATCCTTATGGCAATTCCCTTGTGTGTTATTTGTTGTTTTTCCCTTGCTGCTTTTCATATTTGTTCTTTGTGTTTGATTTTTGTTAATGTGGTTAATATGTGTCTTGGGGGGTTTCGCCTTGGCTTTATCCTGTTTGGGACTCTCTGGGTTTCTTGGACTTGAGTGATTATTTCCTTCCCCATTTTAGGGAAGTTTTCAACTATTATCTTCTCAAGTATTTTCTCACGGTCTTTCTTTTTGTCTTCTTCTTCTGGGACCCCTATGATTCGAATGTTGTAGCGTTTAATATTGTCCTGGAGGTCTCTGAGATTGTGCTCATTTCTTTTAATTCGTTTTTCATTTATCCTCTCTGATTCATTTATTTCTACCATTCTATCTTCGAATTCACTAATCCTATCTTCTGCCTCTGTTATTCTACTATTTGTTGCCTCCAGAGTGTTTTTAGTTTCATTTATTGCATTATTCGTTATATATTGACTCTTTTTTTATTTCTTCTAGGTCCTTGTTAAACCTTTCTTGCATCTTCTCAATCCTTGTCTCCAGGCTATTTATCTGTGATTCCATTTTAATTTCAAGATTTTAGATCCATTTCACTCTCCTTATTCGGAATTCTTTATCAGGTAGATTCCCTATCTCTTCCTCTTTTGTTTGGTTTGGTGGGCATTTATCCTGTTCCTTTATCTGCTGGGTATTCCTCTGTCTCATCTTGTTTAAATTGCTGAGTTTGGGGTGTCCTTTCTGTATTCTGGCAGTTTGTGGAGTTCTTTACTCTGGCATTTCCTCGTTGTGTGTGGGTTTGTACAGGTGTCTTGTCAAGGTTTCCTGGTTAGGGAAGCTTGTGTCCATGTTCTGGTGGGTGGAGCTGTATTTCTTCTCTCTGGAGTGCAATGAAGTGTCCAGTAATGAGTTATGAGATGTTTGTGGTTTTGGGGTGACTTTGGGCAGCCTGTATCTTGAAGCTCAGGGCTGCGTTCCTTTGTTGCTGCAGAATTTGCTTGGTATGTCTTGCCCTGGAACTTGTTGGCCCTTGTGTGGTGCTTGATTTCAGTGTCGGTATGGAGGCATTTGATGAGCTCCTGTCAATTAATGTTCCTTTGAGTCAGGAGTTCCCTGGAGGCAGGGTTTGGACTTAAGCCTCCTGCTTCCAGTTATCTGTCTTACTTTTACAGTAGTTTCAAAACTTCTCCTTCTATACAGCACCATTGATAAAACATCTACGTTAAAGAAGAAAAGTTTCTCTACTGTGAGGGCCACTCAGAATGGTTCACAGCGTTACATGGAGAAGAGAAGAGGGAGGAGGGAGTTAGAGGTGACCCAAATGAGATCAGGTGGAATCAATAGTGGAGAGAGTGGGCTGGCCAGTCGTCACTTCCTTATGTGCACTCCACAACTGGACCGCTCAGAGATGTTCACAGAGTTATACAGAGATGAGAAGAAGGAGGAAGTAGACAAAGGTGGCCAGAAGGATAAAAGGGGGGAATGAAAAGGAGGGAGACAGATCCATCCAGTAATCAGTTCCCTAAATGTTCTCCACCGTCTGGAATACACAGAAATTCACAGAGTTGGGTAGAGTAGAGAGGGGTTAGGGAGGAGACACAGGCGACCTGGTGGAGAAAAAGGAGAGTCCAAAGGGAGAGAGAGCAGTCAAGCCAGTAATCTCGCTCCCTAGTGAAAAATGGGTCCTGAAGATTGGGTTCTTAAAGGTACAAAATTGGTAACAAATACATAAAGGCAAAAATTAAAAATCTAGAGTAGAGTTTGGAATTTCAAAAATACGATGTTAAAGAAAAGAAGAAGGAAAAGAAAGAGAGAAAAAACGAACAAAGAATAACAAACATGGTCGCAAAAATTATCAAGAAAATACAGGTACAAAATTGATAACTAATACCAAAAAGCAAAAATTAAAAATCTAGAGTAGAGTTTGGAATTTCAAAAATACAATGTTAAAAAAAAGGAAGAAGAAAACTAAAGAGAAAACAAACAAACAAAAACAAGCAATGTCGCAAAAATTATAAAGAAACTACAGGTACAAAATTGATATCAAATATCAAAAAGCATAAATTAAAAATCTAGAGTACAGTTTGGAATTTCAAAAATACAATGTTAAAGAAAAGAAGAAAAACAAAACAAAACAAAAAAAGGTCAAAAAATTATTATATATATATATATAAATATATATATATGAAGTTTGCTGAAGAAGAAAAAAATAGGGTCTTTTTTTTGCAAGGTAATAGGTTATAAAAGTGAAAATTAAATGAACAATAGAGGACTTAAAATTAAAAAAATTAAAAAAAAGAAAGAATGATCATAAAAATATATCTAGGACTTTCTCTGGTTTTGTTGTGAGTATCGTGGATTCGGTTCATTTTTGGCTAGTTCCTTGGTCCGACTTATATTTCTCAAGATCTATAGGCGCCTTCCTATGTAGTCCTAATAACCACAGGGTTTTAATCTATTGCCTGTAGATTCCAAGGCGTTTCCCTCTGTTATAGCTTCTTTTGTTTGCTGGTCTCTTCAGTGTCTGGTTTACGCCCTGACACAAAGGGGACGGTGGAGGACACTTTTTTTTTTAGGCTCACTTGTTCAGTTGCGCTGTGGGGAGGGAGGGAGGGAGTGATGCTGCAAACAAATAACACTGGCGTGCGCTCGCAGTGCCTCAGCCACACTGGGTCTGCCCCCGCTCACGGCGCGTGTAGCCTTCCTGCCCACACTGCTCGGGCTCTAGGTTGTTCCACCGGGAACAATCCGAGGCTGGCCCTGGGCTGCATGCACCTCCCAGGTCCAAGCCGCTCAGGTTCAGGCACTCGGGTAGTCCTCAGAGGCACAGACTCAGTTCGGCCTGCGTTTTGTGCTCTTCCCAGGTCCGAGCAGCTCAGGTGATGAGGTGTTTGGCGAGCGCCAATGTTGTGACTTATCGCCTCCCCGCCACTCGGTTATCTGGGTGTAAAACAGGCGCACTTTCTCAGGCAGATGTTGACCGTCCAGATCCCCAAGAAGTTTTAGTTAGCAAAGAAGCCTGCTTACAGTTTTATAGATAATGTCTCTCTGGGGCTGCGATTGCCCCCTTCCAGCTCTGGCTGCCTGTCACCGGAGGGGGAAGGTCTGCAGCCGGCTATCTCTGTTCAGTCCTTTGTTCCGTGCGCGGGCCTGGCGGTGTCTTAGGTTAGGGCTGGCTTTTTGCGTGGTAGATATCCCAGAGTCTGGTTTGCTAGCCCAAGTTATTTCGTTCAGATAGCGCTCATGGTATTCAGGCCAGATTCTTACTCTAAGCGATGCAGCCCGTGCCGCGCCTCCCTGCCCAGCCCCTGCTTGCTAATGGTGTGAGCAGGCGTCTGCACTGCTTCACGGCTGGGGGAGTTACCGTAGGGCTTGCAATCTGCGAGTTTTAATTGTTTATTTATTTTTATCCCCCTTATGTTGCCCTTTGTGCTTCCAAAGCTTGGCAAAGATTTGGCAGTGAAAAGCTTTCCTGGTGTTTGGAAATTTTTCTCTTTTTAAGACTATCTTCCCGGGACGGAAATCCCTCCCTCCCTCTTTTGTCTCTTTTTTTGTCTTTTATACTTTTTCCTACCTACTTTCCAAGAGTTGGGTTGCATTTCTGGGTGCCTGATGTCCTCTGGCAGCATTCATAAGTTGTATTGTGGAATTTACTCGACGTTTAAATGCTCTTTTGATGAAATTGTTTGGGGGGGAAAAGAGTTCTCCCCGTCCTACTCCTCAGCAATCTTGGCTCCTCTCTTGTGGAGTTTGGAGAGAGCACGCGGGATTGCTCTCCAGGCCATGCAGGAAAAGAAGGTCCTCATCTCGCGATCTCGGGGGAGTCTTGTGGTTTTTCTGGAGCTGTGGTGCCAGTGTGGGGTTTCTCACAAGGTACGACCGGGAGCTCAGGGAGCCTCTCGTGTGGTGTCAGGGAAGTCAAGTCTCCATACGAGTGGCGAGGGGGCGCACGTCATTGCTCTCGAGTCATGGTAGAGGAATCAGGGCTCGACGCAATGAAAAAGGACGCTCGAGGTCTTTCTCGGGTTGCGGCAGGAAACCCTGGGTTCCCTCGACTTGTGCCTGTGACCTCAGGTAGCTTCTCAGGGTGCCTCTGAGAAGTCAGGGATACTATGGAGCTGGGAGAGGCCTCTCGGGACTCCACTGGGTTTGCTGCAATGGAAGAGGGCCTAATCTTGAGATCAGGAAGGAACCTCAGGGTTCCTCTCCATTTCGGACTCAGATTGCAGGGTCCTTGCAGTGTTGGGACAGGAGAGTCAGGCCTCGTCTTGTGTGGAGGAATGGAACTCCGCTTGCCTCTCAAGTTGTTCAAGGAGTGACAGGCCACTTGTCGAGCTGTGTGTGGAACCTGCGGTTTTTTCCAGACAATGCACGGCGGTGTCAGTGCTCCTTCGTGATGTGCTTTCATCCACAGGGTTGCCTTCGAAGTGGTGTGCGGGCATCGGGTTCTTATCAAGAGCGGACCAGGAAATCGGGGTCTTTTGGAATGCGGCACCACACACGAGGCTACGTCTCGAATTTCCTCGTGAGACGGGCCTCATGCTGAGGTGCCCCTGGAAGGTCGGGAAAGCCTTCCAGACAAAGCAGGTTAATCGACCCTACTGTCGCGATCAGGAGGGGAGAAGGGGCTCATATGAAGTGGTGCCGGGAACCTCGGTGTTCCCCTTGAGTGAGACTGGTATGTCAGGGAATTTTGGGTTCTCACGAAGCTTGCCAAATACTGTTTCAAACTTCAGGATGAAACGTGGGACTTCTCTTGAGACGCTGTGGCGGGCAAGGGCCTCATCTTGTGATGAAGGGGAAACCACGTGGTTTTTTTCGAGTTGCGATGGGATTGTTGACTTACGACGGGGAATTCAGGCTTCCTCTTCTGTTGGCCCAGGGAAGTCCATTCTTCCATTCGAGTTGCCAGAGAGAGCTGGGTGGGAATTGCTCTCGAGTCACGGCAGGTCAAAATAGACCTCATCTAGGCTTGTGTCCAGGACCTAATGTTCCTCTCCAGGGGCGATAGGGATCACGGGGACGCATTCCAGACTCACCCAGTGAGTCAGGCCTCGGCTCGAGGGGAAGCAAAGGATTCTGATATCCTCCTGGGTCACGATAGGTATCTCTTGGAGCCCACTGAGTGGCCTCCAGGGAGTCAAGCCTCCTGTGGAGTTGGAGAGAGGACTCAGGATTGCTCTCCAGGCCATACAGGAAGAGAAGGCCCTCAGCTCGCAATGACGGGGGCGTCTTGTGGGTTTTCTCGAGTTGGGGCGCAAGTATGAATTTTCTCATGAGGTACAACGGGGATCTCAGGGAGCCTCTCATGTGGCGCCAGGAAAGTCAGGTGTCTATGCGTGTGATGAGGGGGAGCCCATAAATGCTCTCGAGTCATGGTAGGGAAATCGGGACTCAAGACGCGTTGAAGAAGGAGTCTCAAGGTCTTTCTCAGGTTGTGGCAGGAAACCCTGGGTTCCCTCGACTTGTACCGGTGACCTAGGGAGCTTCTCAGGGTGCCTCTGAGAAGTCAGGCATACTGTGGACTTGGGAGGGGCTCTCGGAACTCCACTGGGTTTGGTGCAATGGCAAAGGTTCTCATCTCGAGTTGAGGCAGGAACCTAAGGGTTCCTCTCCATTTCAAACTCCGACCACAGGGTCCCTGAAGAATTGGGACAGGAGAGTCAGGCCTCGTCTTGTGTGGAGGAATGGAACTCCACTTGCCTCTCGAGTTGTTCACAGGATAACAGACCATTTGTCGAGCTGTGAGTGGAACCTTTGGTTTTTTCCGTAAGATGCATGAGGGAGTCAGTGCCCCTTCGTGTTGTGCCTTCATCCACAGGGTTGCCTTCAAAGAGGTGTCTGGACATCGAGTTCTTATCAATAGCGGAGCAGGAAATCGGGGTCTTTCAGAACGTGGCACCATCCATGAGGCTACGTCTCGAATTTCTTCGTTAGACTGGTGTCATCCTGAGGTGCGCCATGAAGATCGGGAACCCCTTCCAGACAAAGCAGGGGAATCGACCATCTTGTCGCGATCAGGAGGAGTGAAAGGGCTCAGTTGAAGTCGTGCCGGGAACCTCGGTGTTCCCCTCGAGTGGAACCGGTGTGTCGGGAAACTTTTGGGGTCGCTTCAAGGGTGCCAAGTACCGTTTTGCACTTCAATACGGACTTGGGGCTTCACTTGACACGCTGTAGAGGGCAAGGGCCTCATCTTGGGATGACGGGGGAATCACGTGGTTTTTCTCAAGGTGCGGCGGGATTCTCGAGTTACGACGGGGAATTCAGGCTTCCTCTTGTGTTGGCCCAGGGAAGTCCAATCTTCCATTCGAGTTTCGAGGGAGAGCTGGGGTTTGCTCTTGAGTCACTGCAGGGCAAAAGAGACCTCATCTAGGCTTGTGTCCAGGACCTAATATTCCTCTCCAGGGCCGACAGCGATCTCGGGGTTGCATTCCAGACGCATCCTGGGAGTCCGAGCTCGACTCGAGGGGAAGCAAAGGACCCCGCTCTCCTCTCGAGTCGCCACAGGTGTCTCTTGGAGCCCACTGAGTGGCCTAAAGGGAGTCAAGCCCCCTGTGGAGTTTGGAGAGAGGACTCGGGATTGCTCTCCAGGCTATGCAGGAAAAGAAGATCCTCATCTAGCGATGACAGGGGCGTCTTGTTGGTTTTCTCGAGCTGTGGTGCCAGTGTGCGGTTTCTGACGAGGTGCGAAGGGAAGCTCAGAGAGCCTTTCGTGTGGCGCCAGGGAAGTCAGGTCTCCATGCGCATGGCAAGGGGGAGCGCGTCATTGCTCTCGAGATATGATAAGGGAATCGGGCCTCAAGATACGTTAAAGCAGGACTCTCAAGGTCTTTCTCAGGTTGCAGCAGGAAACCCTGGGTTCCGTCGACTTCTGCCGGTGACCTTAGGGAGCTTCTCAGCGTGCCTCTGAGAAGTCAGGCATACTGTGGATTTGGGACGGGCCTCTCGGGACTCCTCTGGTTTTGCGGCAATGGAAAAGGCCTCGTCTTGAGTGGAGGCAGGAACCTCAGGCTTCCTCTCCATTTCTGACTCGGTGCGCAAGGTCCCTAGAGTTGTGACAGGAGAGTCAGGCATCGTCTTGTGTGGAGGAATGGAACTCCGCTTGCTTCTCGAGTTGTTCACGAGGTGACAGACCACTTGTGGAGCTGTGTGAGAACCTGCGGGTTTTTCTGGAAGATGCACGGGGTGTCAGTGCCCCTACGTGTTGTGCCTTCATCCACAGGCTTGCCTTCGAAGAGGTGTCCAGGAGTCTGGTTTTGATCAAAAGTGGACCATGGAATCGGGGTCTTTCGGCATGTAGTATGGCCCTCGAGGCTACCTCTCGAATTTCCTCGTGAGACCGGCCTCATCCTGAGGTGCGCCGGGAAGGTCGGGAACCCCTTCGAGACAAAGCAGTGGAATCGACCCTCCTATCGCGATCATGAGAGGAGAAAGGCCTCAGATGAAGTGGTGCCGGGAACTTCAGTGTCCCCTCTAGTGAGATCGGTATATAGGGGAACTTTTGGGGTCGCATCAAGGGTGCCAAGTACTGTTTTGCACTTCAAGACGGAATGTGAGACTTCTCTTGAGACGCTGTAGGGGGCAAGGGCCTCATCTTGCAATACGGGGAACCACGTGATTTTTCTCGAGTTGCGGCGGGTTTCTCAAATTACAACTGGAAATTCAGGCTTCCTCTTGTGTTGGCCCAGAAAGGCCAATCTTCTGTTCGAGTTGCAAGGGAAAGCTAGGGGTTGTGCTTGAGTCACTGCAGGGCCAAAGAGACCTCCTCTAGGCTTTTGTCCAGGACCTAAGGTTCCTCTCCAGGGGCGACAGGGATCCAGGGTTGCATTCCAGACTCACCCTCGTAGTCAGGCCTCATCTCGAGGGGAAGCAAAGGACACCGCTGTCCTCCTGAGTATCGACGCGTATCTCTTGGAGCCCACTGAGTGACCTAAAGGGAGTCAAGCCTCCTTTGGAGTTTGGAGAGAGGATTCGGGATTGCTCTTCAGGTCATGCAGGAAAGAAGGCCCTCATTTCACCATGACAGGGGCGTCTCGTGGGTTTTCTCGAGCTGCGGCGCCAGTGTGGGGTTTCTCACGAGGTACGATGGGGAGCTCAGGGAGCCTCTCATGTGGTGCCGGGGAAGTCAGATCTTCATGCGCGTGGCGAGGGGGAGCGCGTCATTTTTCTCCAGTCATGGTAGGGGAATCGGGCCTCAAGACGCGTGAAGAAGGACTCTCGAGATTTTTCTCAGGTTACGGCAGGAAACCCTGGGTTCCCTCGACTTATGCCCGTGACCTCAGGGAGCTTCTCAGGGTGCCTCTGAGAAGTCAGGGATACTGTGCAGTTGGGAGGGGCCGCTCCGAACTCCACTGGGTTTGGTGCAGTAGAAGAGGGCCTTATCTCGAGTTGAGGCAGGAACCTCATGGTTCCTCTCCATTTCTGAATCGGATCTCAGTGTCCATGCAGAGTCGGGACAGGAGAGTCAGGCCTCGTCTTGTGTGG
This sequence comes from Bubalus kerabau, assembly GCF_029407905.1. Lineage (NCBI taxonomy): Eukaryota > Metazoa > Chordata > Mammalia > Artiodactyla > Bovidae > Bubalus > Bubalus kerabau. The sequence continues at coordinate 761,193 of NW_026577909.1, read as the reverse complement.
AGGAATTTAACTCCTCTTGCCTCTCGAGTTGTTCACGGGGTGACAGGCCACTTGTCGATCTGTATGTGGAACTTGCGGGCTTTTCCAACGATGCAGGAGGGTGTCAGACCCCTTCGTTTTGTGCCTTCGTCCACAGGATTGCCTTCGAAGAGGTGTCCTAGCATTGGGTTCTTATCAAGAGCAGACAGGGAAATGGGGGTCTTTCGGCGTGTGGCACCAACCACAAGGCTACAACTCGAATTTCCTCGTGAGACCGGCCTCATCCTGAGGTGCGCCGGGAAGGTCCGGAGCCCCTTCCAGACAAAGCAGGGTAATCGACCCTCCCATCGCGATCAGGAGGGGATAAGGGGCTCAGAACAAGCGGTGCACCGAACCTTGGTGTTCCCCTCGAGAGAGACCAGGGTGTCGGGGAACTTTTGTGGTAACATCAAGGTTGCCAATTATCGTTTTAAACTTCAAGATGGAACGTGGGGCTTCTCCTGAGACGCTATAGCTGGCAAGGGCCTCATCTTGCGATGACGGGGGAACCATGTGGTTTTCCTCGAGTTGCGGCGGGATTTTCGAATTACGATGGGGAATTCAGGTTTCCTCTTGTGTTGTCCCAGGGAAGTCCATTCTTCCATTCGAGGTGCGAGGGAGAGCAGGGGATTGCTCTCGAGTCACTTCAGGGCAAATGAGACCTCATCTATGCTTGTGTCTAGGACTTAATGTTCCTCTCCAGGGGCGACAGGGATCTCGGGGTTGCATTCCAGACTCACCTGAGGAGTCAGGCCTGGTATATAGGGGAAGCAAAGAATTCTGCTCTCCTCTCGAGTCCCAATGGGTATCTCTTGGAGCCCACAGAGTGGCCTAAAGGGAGTCAGGCCTCCTTTGGAGTTTGAAGAGAGGCCTCGAGATTGCTCTCCAGGCCATGCAGGAAAAGAAGGCCTTCATCTCGCGATGACGGAGGCGTCTCGTGGGTTTTCTCGAGCTGGGGAGCCAGTGTGGGATTTCTCACGAGGTATGACGGGGAGCTCAGGGAGCCTCTCGTGTGGCACCAGGGAAGTCAAGTCTCCATGCGAGTTTCGAGGGGGAACGCGTCATTGCTCTCGAGTCATGGTAGGGGAATCGGGATTCAAGACGCGTGAAGGAGGATTTTCGAGGTCTTTCTCGGGTTGCGTCAGGAAACCCTGTGTTCCCTCGACTTGTGCCGGTGACCTCAGGGAGCTTCTAAGGGTGCCTCTGAGAAGTCGCGATACTGTGGATTTGGGAGGGGCCTCTCGGGCCTCCACTGTTTTTGGTGTAATGGAAGAGGGCCTCATCTCGAGTGGAGTCAGGAACCTCAGGGTTCCTCTCCATTTCGGACTCTGATCGCAGGGTCCCTTCAGAGTTGGGACCGGAGAGTCAGGCCTCGTCTTGAGTGGAGGAATGGAACTCTGCTTGCCTCTCGAGTTGTTCATGGGATGACAGGCCTCTTGTCGAGCTCTGTGTGGAACCTGCGGCTTTTACCGAATGATGCACGGGAGTGTCAGTGACCCTTCGTTTTGTGCCTTCGTCCACAGGGTTGCCTTCGAAGAGGTGTCCGGGCATCGGGTTCTTCTCAAGAGTGGGCCGGGAAATCGGGGTATTTCGGCATGTGACACCACCCCCAACGCTATGTCTCGAATTTCCTCGTGAGACCGGCCTCATCCTGAGGTGCACCGGGAATGTGGGGAACCCCTTCCAAACAAAGCAGGGGAATAGACCCTCCTGTCTCGAACAGGAGGGGAGAAGGTGCTCAGATGAAGTGGTGCGGGAACCTAGGTGTTCCTGTCGAGTGAGACCGGCGTGTCCAGGAACATTTGGTGTCGCATCAAGGGTGCAAAGTACCGTTTCGCACTTCAAGACGGAACGTGGTTCTTTTCTTGAGAGGCCATAGCAGCAAGGGCCTCATCTTGGGATGACTTTGGAAACACGTGGTTTTTCTCGAGTTGCGGCGGGATTCTCGAGTTACGAAGGGGATTTCTGGCTTCCTCTTGTGTTGGCCCAGGGAAGCCCAATCTTCCATTCGAGTTGCGAGGGAGAGCTGGGGGTTGCGCTCGAGTCACTGCAGGGCAAAAGAAACCTCATCCAGGCTTGTGTCTAGGACCTAATGTTCCTCTCAAGGGGTGACTGGGATCTTGGGGTTGCATTCCAGACTCACCCAGGAGTCAGGCGTCGTCTCGAGGGGAAACAAAGGACTTCTCTCTCTTCTCGAGTCGCGACGGGTATTTCTTGGAGCCCACTGAGTGGACTAAAGGGAGTCAAGCCTCCTCTGGAGTTTGGAGAGAGGACTCGGGATTGCACTCCAGGACATGCAGGAAAAGAAGGCCCTCATCTCACGATGAAGGGGGGGGGGGGTCTCAGTGGTTTTACCGAGCTGCAGCGCCTGTGTTGGTTTCTCAGGAGGTACGACGGGGAGCTCAGGGAGCCTCTTGTGTGGCACCAGGGAAGTTAGGTCTCGATGCCTGTGGCAAGGGGGAGCGCGTCATTGCTCTCGAGTCATGGTAGGGGAATCAGGCCTCTAGACGCGTTGAAGAAGGACTCTCAAGATCTCTCTCGGGTCTTGGCAAGAATACCTGAGTTCCCTCGACTTGTGCCGGTGACCTCAGGGAGATTCTCCGGGTGCCTCTGAGAAGTCAGGGATACTGTGGAGTTGGGAAAGACCTCTCGGGACTCCACTGGGTTTGGTGAAATGGAAGGGGGCCTCATCTAGAGGGGAGGCAGGAACCTCAGGGTTCCTCTCCATTTCTGATTCCAATAGCAGCCCCCTGCATAGTTGGGAGAGGTGAGTCAGGCCTTGTCTTGTGTGCAGGAATGGACCTCCGCTTGCCTCTCGAGTTGTTCACTGGGTGACAGGCACTTGTTGAGCTGTATGAGTAACCTGCGGTCTTTTCCGGACGATGCACGGGGGTGTCAGTGCCCCTTCGTGTTGTGCCTTCATCCACACTATCTTCGAATAGGTGTCTGGGCATTGCGTTCTTATCAAGAGCCGATCGGGAAATCGCGGTCTTTCGGCATGTGGCACCACCATCGAGGCTACGTCTCGAATTTCCTCGTGAGACAGCCTCATCTGAGGTGCGTGGAGAAGGTCGGGAACCCCTTGCAGACAAAGCAGGGGAATCGACCCTCCTTTCGCGATCAGGAGGGGAGAAGGGGCTCAGATGAAGTGGTGCCAGGAACCTCGGTGTTCCCCTCGAGTGCGACCCGTATGTCGGGGAACTTTTGGGGTAGCATTAAGGGTGCCAAATATCATTTCGCACTTGAAGACAGAACGTGGGACTACTCTTGAGACGCTGGAGCGGGCAAGGGCCTCATCTTGCAATGAAGGGGAAACCACGTGGTTTTTCTCAAGTTGAGGTGGAATTCTCGAATTACTACTGGGAATTCAGGCTTCCTCTTGTGTTGGCCCAGGGAGGTCCAATATTCCATTCGGGTTGCGAGGGAAAGCTGGGGAGTGCTCTCGAGTTACTGCAGGGCAAAAGCGACCTCATCTAGCCTTGTGTTCAGGACCCAATGATCCTCTCCAAGGGCGAAAGGGATCTCGGGTTTGCATTACAGACTCACCCAGGGAGTTAGGCCTCGTCTCGAGGGGAAGCAAAGGACTCGGCTCTCCTCTCGAGTTGCGACGCGTATCTCTTGGAGCCCACTGAGTGGTCTAAAGGGAGTCAACCCTCCTCTTCAGTTTGGAGAGAGGACTCGGGATTGCTCTCCAGGCCATGCAGGAAAAGAAGGCCCACATCTCGAGATGACGGGGGCGTCTCGTGTGTTTTCTCGAGCTGCGGCGCCAGTGTGGGGTTTCTCACGAGGTACGACGGGGAGTTCAGGTAGCCTCTCGTGTGGCAACAGGGAAGTCAGGTCTCCATTGGCGGGGCAAGGGGGAGCGCGTCATTGCTCTCAAGTCAGGTTAGGGGAATCGGGCCTCATGACGGGTTGAAAAAGAACTCTCGATGTCTTTCTAGGGTTGCGGCAGGAAACCCTGGGTTCCCTTGACTTGTGCCGGTGACCTCAGGGAGCGTCTCAGGGTGCCTCTGAGAAGTCAGGGATACTGTGGATTTGGGAGAGGCCTCTCGGGACTCCTCTGGGTTTGGTGCAATGGAAGTGGGCCTCATCTCGAGTTGAGGCAGGAACCTCAGGGTTCTGCTCCTGACTTCCTGGAGGCCGGATCTGACTCAGATCGCAGGGTCCCTGTTGAGTTTGCTCAGGAGTGTCAGGTCTCGTGTTCTGCGGAGGAATGGAACTCCGCTTACATCTCAAGTTGTTCAAGGATAACACCACTTTTCGTGATGTGTGTGGAACCTGCGGGTTTTTCGGGGATGCACGGGGGCCTCAGTGCTCCTTCCTGTTTTGCCTTCATCCACAGGGTTGCCTTCGAAGAGGTGTCCGGGCATCGGGTTCTCCTCAAGTGCGGACCGGGAAATTGGGGTCTTTCAGCATGTTGCACCACCCACGAGGCTACGTCTCGAATTTCCTCGTGAGACCGGCCTCATCCTGAGGCGCGCAGGAAAGTCCGGGAACCCTTTCCATACAAAGCAGGGGAATCGACCCTCCTTTCGGGATCAGGAGGAGAGAAAGGGCTCAGATGAAGTAGTGCCGGGAACCTCGGTGCTCTCCTTGAGTGAAAGTCGGGTAACTTTTCGCGTTGCATCAAGGGTGCCAAGTACCGTTTCGCACTTCAAGACGGAACCTGGGACTTCTCTTTAGACGCTGTAGTGGGCAAGGGCCTCATCTAGCGCTGACGGGGGACCCACGTGTTTTATCTCGAGTTGCGGCAGGATTCTTGAGTTACGATGGGGAATACAGGTTTCTTCTTGTGTTGGCCCAGGGAAGTCCAATCTTCCATTCGAGTTGCAAGTGAGAGCTGGAGATTGCTCTCGAGTCACTGCAGGGCAAAATAGAGCTTATCTAGGTTTGTGTCCAGGACCGAGTTTTTCTCTCCAGGGGCGACAGGGATCTCGGGGTTGCATTCCAGACTCACCCGGGGATTCAGGCCTCGTCTCGAAGGGAATGAATGGACTCCGCTCTCCTCTCGAGTCGCGACGGGTATCCCATGGACCCCAAGAGTGGCCTAAATGGAGTTAAGCCTCCTGTGGAGTTTGGACAGAGGACTCGGGATTGCTCTCTAGGCCATGCAGGAAAAGAAGGCCCTCATCTCGCGATGACGGGGGCGTCTCGTGGGTTTTCTCAAGGTGAAGTGCCTGGTTGGGGTTTCTCACGAGATAGGACGGGGAGCTCAGGGAGACTCCTGTGGTGCCACGGAAGTCAGGTCTCCATGGACATGGCGTGGGGGAGCGCCTCATTGCTCTCGAGTCATGGTAGGGGAATCAAGCCTCAAGACGCTTCGAAGAAGAACTCTCGAGGTCTTTCTCGGGGTGTGGCAGGAAACCCTGGGTTCCCTCGACTTGTGCCCATGACCTCAGGGAGCTTAGCGGGGTTCCTCTGAGAAGTCAGGGATACTGTGGAGTTGAGAGGGGCTTCTCGGGACATCACAGGGACTGGTGCAATTGAAGAGGACCTAATCTCGGATTGAGGCAGTAACGTCAGGGTTCCTCTCCATTTCTGACTCGGATAGCAGGGTCCCTGCAGAGTTGGGACAGGAGAGTCAGACCTCGTCTTGTGTGGAGTAATGGAACTCCGCTTGCCTCTCGAGTTGTTCACGGGATGACAGGCCACCTGTCGAGTTGTATGTGGAACCTGCGGTTTTGGGGGACGATGCACAGGGGTGTCAGTGCCCCTTCGTGTTGTGCCTTCATCCACAGGGTTACCTTCGAAGAGGTGACCAGGCATCGGGATCTTATCAATAGCGGACCAGGAAATCGGGGTCTTTCGGCATGTGGCACAACCTACGAGGCTACGTCTCGACTTCCCTCGTGAGACTGGCCTCATCCTGAGGTTCGCCGGGAAGTCTGGGAACCCCTTCCAGACAAAGCAGGGGAATCGACCCTCCTGTCGCCATCAGGAGGGGAGAAGAGGCTCAGCTGAAGCGGTGCTGGGAACCTCCATGTTCTCCTCGAGTGAGACCGGGGTGTCAGGGAAATTTGGGGGTCGCATCAAGGGTGCCAACTACCGTTTCACACTTCAAGACGGAACATGGGACTTCCCTGGAGACGCTATAGCTGACAGGGGCCTCATATTTCGATGACGGAGGAGCCACGTTGTTTTTCTCCAGTTGCCGCGGGATTCTCGAATTACAATGGGGAATACAGGCTTCCTCTTGTGTTGGCCCAGGGAAGTCCAATCATCCATTCGAGTTGCGAGGGAGAGCTGGGGATTGCACTTGAGTCAATGCAGGACAAAAAAGACCTCATTTAGGCTTGTGTCCAGGACCGAGTTTTCCTCTACAGGGGCAACACGGATCTCGGGATCCCATTCCAGACTCACCCAAGTAGTCAGGCCTCTGCTCGAGGGGAAGCAACGGACTCCGCTCTCCTCTAGAGTAGCGACGTGTATCTCTTGGAGGCTACTGAGTGGCCTAAAGGGAGTCAGGCCTCCAGTGGAGTTTGGAGAGTGGACTCGGGATTGCTCTCTAGGTCATGTAGGAAAAGAAGGCCCTCATCTTACGATGATGGGGGCGTCTCGTGAGTTTTCTCGAGCGGCGGTGCCAGTGTGGGGTTTTCATGAGGTAGGACGGGGAGCGCAGGGAGCCTCTCGTGTGGCGCCAGGGAAGTTAGGTTTCAATGGGCGTGGCGAGGGGAATGCGTCATTGCTCTCCAGTCATGGTAGGGTATCGGGCCTCAAGATGCGGTAAAGAAGGTCTCTCGAGGTCTTGCTCAGAATGCAGCAGGAAACCCTGGGTTCACTCGACTTGTGCCAGTGACCGCAGAGAACTTCTGAGGGTGCCTCTGAGAATCAGGGATACTGTGGATTTGGGAGGGGCCTCTCGGGACTCCACTGGGTATGGCACAATGGAACAGGGCCTCATTTCGAGTTGATGCAGGAACGTCAGGTTTCATCTACATTTCTGACTCCGATCGCACGGTCCCTGCAGAGTTGGGAAAGGAGAGTCAGGCCTTCTCTTGTGTGGAGGAAAGGAACTCCGCATGCCTCTCTAGTTCTTCAAGGGATGACAGGACACTTGTCAATCTGTGTTTGGAATCTGCGTGTTTTTCCATACTATGCATGGGGATGTCAGTACCCCTTCGTGTTGTGCCTTCACCCACAGGGTTGCCTTCGAAGAGGGGTCCGGGCCTCAGGGCCTTCTCAAGAGCAGACCGGGGCATCGGGGGCGTTCGGCATGTTGCACCACCCACGTGGTTCGTCTCGAATTTCCTCGTGAGACCGGCCTCATCCTGAGGTGCGCTGGGAAGGTCGGAACCCCTTGCAGACAAAGCAGGGGAATCGACCCTCCTGTCTCGATCAGGAGGGGAGAAGGGGCACAGATGAGGTGATGCCGGGAACCTTGGTGTTCACCTCCAGTGAGACCAGTGTGTTGGGGAACTTTTGGGGTCGCATCAAAGGTGCCAAGTACCGTATCGCACTTCAAGATGGAACGTAAGACTTCTTTTGAGACGCTGTAGCGGCAATGGCCGCATCTTGCGATGAATAGGGAACGATGTGGTTTTTCTCGAGTTGGGGCGGGATTCTTGAGTTACAACGGGAAATTCAGGCTTCCTCTTCTGTTGGCCCAGGGAAGTCCAGTCTTCCATTTGAGTTGCGAGGGAGAGTTGGGGATTGCTCTCGAGTCACTGCAGGAAAAAAGAGACCTCATCTAGGTTTGTGTCCAGGACCTAATGTTTCTCTCCAGGGGCGACAGGGATCTCCGGTTCGCATATCAGACTCACCCGAGGAGTCAGGCCTCGCCTTGTGGGGAAGGAAAAGACTCCACTCTCCTCTCGACTCGCGACGGGTATGTCTTGGAGTCCACTGAGTGACCAAAAGGGAGTCAAGCCTACTGTGGAGTTTGGAGAGAGGACTCGGGATTGATCTCCAGGCCATGCTAGAAAAGAAGGCCGTCATGTCGCGAAAACGGGGGCGTCTCGTGGGTTTTCTCTATCTGCGGCGCCAGTGTGGGGTTTCTCACGAGGTATGACGGGGAGCTCAGGGAGCCTCTCGTGTGGCGCCAGGGAAGTCAGGGCTTCATGAGTGTAGCAGAGGGAGCGCGTCATTGCCCTCGAGTCATGGTAGGGGAATCAGGCCTCAAAATGCGTTGAAGAAGGACTCTTGAGTTCTTTCTATGGTGGCGGCAGTAAACCCTGGGTTCACACGAATTGTGCTGCTGACCTCAGGGAGCTTCTCAGGGTGCCTCTGAGAAGTCAGGGATACTGTGGAGCTGGGACGCGTCTCTCGGGACTCCACTGGGTTTCGTGCAATGGAAGAGGTCCTAATCTCGAGTGGAGGCAGGAACCTCAGCGTACTTCTCGTGACTTCACTGGCGCTGTCTGATTCGGATCGCAAAGTCCCTGCAGAGTTGGGCCAGGAGAGTCAGGCCTCGTCTTGTCTGAGGAAGGGAACCCCGCTGGCCTCTCGAGTTGCTCAGGGGGTCTCAGGCCCCCCGTCGAGCTGTGTGTGGAACCCGCGGGTCTTTGCGGACGATGCACGGGGGTGGCAGTGCCCCTTCGTGTTGTGCCTTCACCCACAGGGTTGCCTTCGAAGAGGGGTCCGGGCCTCGGGTCCTTCTCAAGAGCGGACCGGGGAATCGGGGGCATTCGGCATGTGGCCCCACCCACGTGGCTCCTCTCGAATTTCCTCGTGAGACCAGCCTCACCCTGAGGGGCGCCGGGAAGGCCGGGAACCCCTTCCAGACCACGCAGGGGAATCGCCTCTCCTGTCGCGATCAGGAGGGGAGAAGGGGCTCAGAGGAAGCGGTGCCGGGACCCTCGGTGTTCCCCTCGGGGGACCCCGGCGTGTCGGGGGACTTTTGGGGGTCGCAGGAAGGCTGTCAGGGACCGTTTCGCCCTTCAGGGCGGAACAGGGCACTTCCCTTGAGACGCCGTCGCGGGCAAGGGCCTCATCTTGCCAAGAGGTGGGAACCACGTGGTTTTTCTCGAGTTGCGGCGGCATTCTCGAGTTACGACGGGGATCTCAGCCTTCCCCTGGGGTTGGCCCCGGGAAGCCCAATCTTCCCCTCGGGTTGCGAGGGAAAGCTGGGGATTGCGCTCGAGTCACTGCAGGGCCGAAGAGACCTCACCTAGGCGTGTGTCCGGGACCTCATATTCCTCTCCAGGGAAGGCAGGGACCTCGGGGTTGCATTCCAGGCTCCCCCGGGGAGTCAGGCCTCGTCTCGAGGGGAAGCCAAGGACTCCGCTCTCCTCTCGAGTCGCGACGCGGGTCTCTTGGAGCCCCCTGAGCGGCCTCAAGGGAGTCCAGCCTCCTCTTCCGTTTGGAGAGAGGACCCGGGATTGCTCTCCAGGCCATGCAGGAAAAGAAGGCCCTCAGCTGGCGAGGACGGGGGCGTCTCAGGGGTTTCCTCGAGCTGCGGCGCCCGTGGGGGTTTTCTCCCGAGGCACGACGAGGATCTCAGGGAGCCTCTCGTGCGGCGCCAGGGAAGTCAGGTCTCCATGCGCGTGGCGAGGGGGAGCGCGTCCTGGCTCTCGAGTCACGGGAGGGGACTAGGGCCTCGAGACGCGTTGAAGAAGGACTCTCGAGGTCTTTCTCGGGGGGCGGCGGGAAACCCTCGTTTCCCTCGCCTTCTGCCGGGGACCTTAGGGAACTTCCCAGGGTGCCTCTGAGAGGCGAGGGATCCTGTGGAGGTGGCGGGGCCCCTCGGGACTCCGCTGGGTCTGGCGCAACGGAAGAGGGCCTCACCTCGAGGGGAGGCAGGAACCTCAGGCTTCCTCTCCGTTTCGGACTGCGACCGCAGGGTCCCTGCAGACTTGGGACAGGAGAGTCAGGCCTCGTCTTGTCTGAGGAAGGGAACCCCGCTGGCCTCTCGAGTTGCTCAGGGGGGTCTCAGGCCCCCCGTCGAGCTGTGTGTGGAACCCGCGGGTCTTTGCGGACGATGCACGGGGGTGGCAGTGCCCCTTCGTGTTGTGCCTTCACCCACAGGGTTGCCTTCGAAGAGGGGTCCGGGCCTCGGGTCCTTCTCAAGAGCGGACCGGGGAATCGGGGGCGTTCGGCATGTGGCCCCACCCACGTGGCTCCTCTCGAATTTCCTCGTGAGACCGGCCTCACCCTGAGGGGCGCCGGGAAGGCCGGGAACCCCTTCCAGACCACGCAGGGGAATCGCCTCTCCTGTCGCGATCAGGAGGGGAGAAGGGGCTCAGAGGAAGCGGTGCCGGGACCCTCGGTGTTCCCCTCGGGGGACCCCGGCGTGTCGGGGGACTTTTGGGGGTCGCAGGAAGGCTGTCAGGGACCGTTTCGCCCTTCAGGGCGGAACAGGGCACTTCCCTTGAGACGCCGTCGCGGGCAAGGGCCTCATCTTGCCAAGAGGTGGGAACCACGTGGTTTTTCTCGAGTTGCGGCGGCATTCTCGAGTTACGACGGGGATCTCAGCCTTCCCCTGGGGTTGGCCCCGGGAAGCCCAATCTTCCCCTCGGGTTGCGAGGGAAAGCTGGGGGTTGCGCTCGAGTCACTGCAGGGCCGAAGAGACCTCACCTAGGCGTGTGTCCGGGACCTCATATTCCTCTCCAGGGAAGGCAGGGACCTCGGGGTTGCATTCCAGGCTCCCCCGGGGAGTCAGGCCTCGTCTCTAGGGGAAGCCAAGGACTCCGCTCTCCTCTCGAGTCGCGACGCGGGTCTCTTGGAGCCCCCTGAGCGGCCTCAAGGGAGTCCAGCCTCCTCTTCCGTTTGGAGAGAGGACCCGGGATTGCTCTCCAGGCCATGCAGGAAAAGAAGGCCCTCAGCTGGCGAGGACGGGGGCGTCTCAGGGGCTTCCTCGAGCTGCGGCGCCCGTGGGGGTTTTCTCCCGAGGCACGACGAGGATCTCAGGGAGCCTCTCGTGCGGCGCCAGGGAAGTCAGGTCTCCATGCGCGTGGCGAGGGGGAGCACGTCCTGGCTCTCGAGTCACGGGAGGGGACTAGGGCCTCAAGACGCGTTGAAGAAGGACTCTCGAGGTCTTTCTCGGGGGGCGGCGGGAAACCCTCGTGTCCCTCGCCTTCTGCCGGGGACCTTAGGGAACTTCCCAGGGTGCCTCTGAGAGGCGAGGGATCCTGTGGAGGTGGCGGGGCCCCTCGGGACTCCGCTGGGTCTGGCGCAACGGAAGAGGGCCTCACCTCGAGGGGAGGCAGGAACCTCAGGCTTCCTCTCCGTTTCGGACTGCGACCGCAGGGTCCCTGCAGAGTTGGGCCAGGAGAGTCAGGCCTCGTCTTGTCTGAGGAAGGGAACCCCGCTGGCCTCTCGAGTTGCTCAGGGGGTCTCAGGCCCCCCGTCGAGCTGTGTGTGGAACCCGCGGGTCTTTGCGGACGATGCACGGGGGTGGCAGTGCCCCTTCGTGTTGTGCCTTCACCCACAGGGTTGCCTTCGAAGAGGGGTCCGGGCCTCGGGTCCTTCTCAAGAGCGGACCAGGGAATCGGGGGCGTTCGGCATGTGGCCCCAGCCACGTGGCTCCTCTCGAATTTCCTCGTGAGACCGGCCTCACCCTGAGGGGCGCCGGGAAGGCCGGGAACCCCTTCCAGACCACGCAGGGGAATCGCCTCTCCTGTCGCGATCAGGAGGGGAGAAGGGGCTCAGAGGAAGCGGTGCCGGGACCCTCGGTGTTCCCCTCGGGGGACCCCGGCGTGTCGGGGGACTTTTGGGGGTCGCAGGAAGGCTGTCAGGGACCGTTTCGCCCTTCAGGGCGGAACAGGGCACTTCCCTTGAGACGCCGTCGCGGGCAAGGGCCTCATCTTGCCAAGAGGTGGGAACCACGTGGTTTTTCTTGAGTTGCGGCGGCATTCTCGAGTTACGACGGGGATCTCAGCCTTCCCCTGGGGTTGGCCCTGGGAAGCCCAATCTTCCCCTCGGGTTGCGAGGGAAAGCTGGGGGTTGCGCTCGAGTCACTGCAGGGCCGAAGAGACCTCACCTAGGCGTGCGTCCGGGACCTCATATTCCTCTCCAGGGAAGGCAGGGACCTCGGGGTTGCATTCCAGGCTCCCCCGGGGAGTCAGGCCTCGTCTCGAGGGGAAGCCAAGGACTCCGCTCTCCTCTCGAGTCGCGACGCGGGTCTCTTGGAGCCCCCTGAGCGGCCTCAAGGGAGTCCAGCCTCCTCTTCCGTTTGGAGAGAGGACCCGGGATTGCTCTCCAGGCCATGCAGGAAAAGAAGGCCCTCAGCTGGCGAGGACGGGGGCGTCTCAGGGGTTTCCTCGAGCTGCGGCGCCCGTGGGGGTTTTCTCCCGAGGCACGACGAGGATCTCAGGGAGCCTCTCGTGCGGCGCCAGGGAAGTCAGGTCTCCATGCGCGTGGCGAGGGGGAGCGCGTCCTGGCTCTCGAGTCACGGGAGGGGACTAGGGCCTCGAGACGCGTTGAAGAAGGACTCTCGAGGTCTTTCTCGGGGGGCGGCGGGAAACCCTCGTGTCCCTCGCCTTCTGCCGGGGACCTTAGGGAACTTCCCAGGGTGCCTCTGAGAGGCGAGGGATCCTGTGGAGGTGGCGGGGCCCCTCGGGACTCCGCTGGGTCTGGCGCAACGGAAGAGGGCCTCACCTCGAGGGGAGGCAGGAACCTCAGGCTTCCTCTCCGTTTCGGACTGCGACCGCAGGGTCCCTGCAGAGTTGGGCCAGGAGAGTCAGGCCTCGTCTTGTCTGAGGAAGGGAACCCCGCTGGCCTCTCGAGTTGCTCAGGGGGTCTCAGGCCCCCCGTCGAGCTGTGTGTGGAACCCGCGGGTCTTTGCGGACGATGCACGGGGGTGGTAGTGCCCCTTCGTGTTGTGCCTTCACCCACAGGGTTGCCTTCGAAGAGGGGTCCGGGCCTCGGGTCCTTCTCAAGAGCGGACCGGGGAATCGGGGGCGTTCGGCATGTGGCCCCACCCACGTGGCTCCTCTTGAATTTCCTCGTGAGACCGGCCTCACCCTGAGGGGCGCCGGGAAGGCCGGGAACCCCTTCCAGACCACGCAGGGGAATCGCCTCTCCTGTCGCGATCAGGAGGGGAGAAGGGGCTCAGAGGAAGCGGTGCCGGGACCCTCGGTGTTCCCCGCGGGGGACCCCGGCGTGTCGGGGGACTTTTGGGGGTCGCAGGAAGGCTGTCAGGGACCGTTTCGCCCTTCAGGGCGGAACAGGGCACTTCCCTTGAGACGCCGTCGCGGGCAAGGGCCTCATCTTGCCAAGAGGTGGGAACCACGTGGTTTTTCTCGAGTTGCGGCGGCATTCTCGAGTTACGACGGGGATCTCAGCCTTCCCCTGGGGTTGGCCCTGGGAAGCCCAATCTTCCTCTCGGGTTGCGAGGGAAAGCTGGGGGTTGCGCTCGAGTCACTGCAGGGCCGAAGAGACCTCACCTAGGCGTGCGTCCGGGACCTCATATTCCTCTCCAGGGAAGGCAGGGACCTCGGGGTTGCATTCCAGGCTCCCCCGGGGAGTCAGGCCTCGTCTCGAGGGGAAGCCAAGGACTCCGCTCTCCTCTCGAGTCGCGACGCGGGTCTCTTGGAGCCCCCTGAGCGGCCTCAAGGGAGTCCAGCCTCCTCTTCCGTTTGGAGAGAGGACCCGGGATTGCTCTCCAGGCCATGCAGGAAAAGAAGGCCCTCAGCTGGCGAGGACGGGGGCGTCTCAGGGGTTTCCTCGAGCTGCGGCGCCCGTGGGGGTTTTCTCCCGAGGCACGACGAGGATCTCAGGGAGCCTCTCGTGCGGCGCCAGGGAAGTCAGGTCTCCATGCGCGTGGCGAGGGGGAGCGCGTCCTGGCTCTCGAGTCATGGGAGGGGACTAGGGCCTCGAGACGCGTTGAAGAAGGACTCTCGAGGTCTTTCTCGGGGGGCGGCGGGAAACCCTCGTGTCCCTCGCCTTCTGCCGGGGACCTTAGGGAACTTCCCAGGGTGCCTCTGAGAGGCGAGGGATCCTGTGGAGGTGGCGGGGCCCCTCGGGACTCCGCTGGGTCTGGCGCAACGGAAGAGGGCCTCACCTCGAGGGGAGGCAGGAACCTCAGGCTTCCTCTCCATTTCGGACTGCGACCGCAGGGTCCCTGCAGAGTTGGGCCAGGAGAGTCAGGCCTCGTCTTGTCTGAGGAAGGGAACCCCGCTGGCCTCTCGAGTTGCTCAGGGGGTCTCAGGCCCCCCGTCGAGCTGTGTGTGGAACCCGCGGGTCTTTGCGGACGATGCACGGGGGTGGCAGTGCCCCTTCGTGTTGTGCCTTCACCCACAGGGTTGCCTTCGAAGAGGGGTCCGGGCCTCGGGTCCTTCTCAAGAGCGGACCGGGGAATCGGGGGCGTTCGGCATGTGGCCCCACCCACGTGGCTCCTCTCGAATTTCCTCGTGAGACCGGCCTCACCCTGAGGGGCGCCGGGAAGGCCGGGAACCCCTTCCAGACCACGCAGGGGAATCGCCTCTCCTGTCGCGATCAGGAGGGGAGAAGGGGCTCAGAGGAAGCGGTGCCGGGACCCTCGGTGTTCCCCTCGGGGGACCCCGGCGTGTCGGGGGACTTTTGGGGGTCGCAGGAAGGCTGTCAGGGACCGTTTCGCCCTTCAGGGCGGAACAGGGCACTTCCCTTGAGACGCCGTCGCGGGCAAGGGCCTCATCTTGCCAAGAGGTGGGAACCACGTGGTTTTTCTCGAGTTGCGGCGGCATTCTCGAGTTACGACGGGGATCTCAGCCTTCCCCTGGGGTTGGCCCTGGGAAGCCCAATCTTCCCCTCGGGTTGCGAGGGAAAGCTGGGGGTTGCGCTCGAGTCACTGCAGGGCCGAAGAGACCTCACCTAGGCGTGCGTCCGGGACCTCATATTCCTCTCCAGGGAAGGCAGGGACCTCGGGGTTGCATTCCAGGCTCCCCCGGGGAGTCAGGCCTCGTCTCGAGGGGAAGCCAAGGACTCCGCTCTCCTCTCGAGTCGCGACGCGGGTCTCTTGGAGCCCCCTGAGCGGCCTCAAGGGAGTCCAGCCTCCTCTTCCGTTTGGAGAGAGGACCCGGGATTGCTCTCCAGGCCATGCAGGAAAAGAAGGCCCTCAGCTGGCGAGGACGGGGGCGTCTCAGGGGTTTCCTCGAGCTGCGGCGCCCGTGGGGGTTTTCTCCCGAGGCACGACGAGGATCTCAGGGAGCCTCTCGTGCGGCGCCAGGGAAGTCAGGTCTCCATGCGCGTGGCGAGGGGGAGCGCGTCCTGGCTCTCGAGTCACGGGAGGGGACTAGGGCCTCGAGACGCGTTGAAGAAGGACTCTCGAGGTCTTTCTCGGGGGGCGGCGGGAAACCCTCGTGTCCCTCGCCTTCTGCCGGGGACCTTAGGGAACTTCCCAGGGTGCCTCTGAGAGGCGAGGGATCCTGTGGAGGTGGCGGGGCCCCTCGGGACTCCGCTGGGTCTGGCGCAACGGAAGAGGGCCTCACCTCGAGGGGAGGCAGGAACCTCAGGCTTCCTCTCCGCTTCGGACTGCGACCGCAGGGTCCCTGCAGAGTTGGGCCAGGAGAGTCAGGCCTCGTCTTGTCTGAGGAAGGGAACCCCGCTGGCCTCTCGAGTTGCTCAGGGGGTCTCAGGCCCCCCGTCGAGCTGTGTGTGGAACCCGCGGGTCTTTGCGGACCATGCACGGGGGTGGCAGTGCCCCTTCGTGTTGTGCCTTCACCCACAGGGTTGCCTTCGAAGAGGGGTCCGGGCCTCGGGTCCTTCTCAAGAGCGGACCGGGGAATCGGGGGCGTTCGGCATGTGGCCCCACCCACGTGGCTCCTCTCGAATTTCCTCGTGAGACCGGCCTCACCCTGAGGGGCGCCGGGAAGGCCGGGAACCCCTTCCAGACCACGCAGGGGAATCGCCTCTCCTGTCGCGATCAGGAGGAGAGAAGGGGCTCAGAGGAAGCGGTGCCGGGACCCTCGGTGTTCCCCTCGGGGGACCCCGGCGTGTCGGGGGACTTTTGGGGGTCGCAGGAAGGCTGTCAGGGACCGTTTCGCCCTTCAGGGCGGAACAGGGCACTTCCCTTGAGACGCCGTCGCGGGCAAGGGCCTCATCTTGCCAAGAGGTGGGAACCACGTGGTTTTTCTCGAGTTGCGGCGGCATTCTCGAGTTACGACGGGGATCTCAGCCTTCCCCTGGGGTTGGCCCTGGGAAGCCCAATCTTCCCCTCGGGTTGCGAGGGAAAGCTGGGGGTTGCGCTCGAGTCACTGCAGGGCCGAAGAGACCTCACCTAGGCGTGTGTCCGGGACCTCATATTCCTCTCCAGGGAAGGCAGGGACCTCGGGGTTGCATTCCAGGCTCCCCCGGGGAGTCAGGCCTCGTCTCGAGGGGAAGCCAAGGACTCCGCTCTCCTCTCGAGTCGCGACGCGGGTCTCTTGGAGCCCCCTGAGCGGCGTCAACGGAGTCCAGCCTCCTCTTCCGTTTGGAGAGAGGACCCGGGATTGCTCTCCAGGCCATGCAGGAAAAGAAGGCCCTCAGCTGGCGAGGACGGGGGCGTCTCAGGGGTTTCCTCGAGCTGCGGCGCCCGTGGGGGTTTTCTCCCGAGGCACGACGAGGATCTCAGGGAGCCTCTCGTGCGGCGCCAGGGAAGTCAGGTCTCCATGCGCGTGGCGAGGGGGAGCGCGTCCTGGCTCTCGAGTCACGGGAGGGGACTAGGGCCTCGAGACGCGTTGAAGAAGGACTCTCGAGGTCTTTCTCGGGGGGCGGCGGGAAACCCTCGTGTCCCTCGCCTTCTGCCGGGGACCTTAGGGAACTTCCCAGGGTGCCTCTGAGAGGCGAGGGATCCTGTGGAGGTGGCGGGGCCCCTCGGGACTCCGCTGGGTCTGGCGCAACGGAAGAGGGCCTCACCTCGAGGGGAGGCAGGAACCTCAGGCTTCCTCTCCGCTTCGGACTGCGACCGCAGGGTCCCTGCAGAGTTGGGACAGGAGAGTCAGGCCTCGTCTTGTCTGAGGAAGGGAACCCCGCTGGCCTCTCGAGTTGCTCAGGGGGTCTCAGGCCCCCCGTCGAGCTGTGTGTGGAACCCGCGGGTCTTTGCGGACCATGCACGGGGGTGGCAGTGCCCCTTCGTGTTGTGCCTTCACCCACAGGGTTGCCTTCGAAGAGGGGTCCGGGCCTCGGGTCCTTCTCAAGAGCGGACCGGGGAATCGGGGGCGTTCGGCATGTGGCCCCACCCACGTGGCTCCTCTCGAATTTCCTCGTGAGACCGGCCTCACCCTGAGGGGCGCCGGGAAGGCCGGGAACCCCTTCCAGACCACGCAGGGGAATCGCCTCTCCTGTCGCGATCAGGAGGAGAGAAGGGGCTCAGAGGAAGCGGTGCCGGGACCCTCGGTGCTCCCCTCGGGGGACCCCGGCGTGTCGGGGGACTTTTGGGGGTCGCAGGAAGGCTGTCAGGGACCGTTTCGCCCTTCAGGGCGGAACAGGGCACTTCCCTTGAGACACCGTCGCGGGCAAGGGCCTCATCTTGCCAAGAGGTGGGAACCACGTGGTTTTTCTCGAGTTGCGGCGGCATTCTCGAGTTACGACGGGGATCTCAGCCTTCCCCTGGGGTTGGCCCTGGGAAGCCCAATCTTCCCCTCGGGTTGCGAGGGAAAGCTGGGGGTTGCGCTCGAGTCACTGCAGGGCCGAAGAGACCTCACCTAGGCGTGTGTCCGGGACCTCATATTCCTCTCCAGGGAAGGCAGGGACCTCGGGGTTGCATTCCAGGCTCCCCCGGGGAGTCAGGCCTCGTCTCGAGGGGAAGCCAAGGACTCCGCTCTCCTCTCGAGTCGCGACGCGGGTCTCTTGGAGCCCCCTGAGCGGCCTCAAGGGAGTCCAGCCTCCTCTTCCGTTTGGAGAGAGGACCCGGGATTGCTCTCCAGGCCATGCAGGAAAAGAAGGCCCTCAGCTGGCGAGGACGGGGGCGTCTCAGGGGCTTCCTCGAGCTGCGGCGCCCGTGGGGGTTTTCTCCCGAGGCACGACGAGGATCTCAGGGAGCCTCTCGTGCGGCGCCAGGGAAGTCAGGTCTCCATGCGCGTGGCGAGGGGGAGCGCGTCCTGGCTCTCGAGTCACGGGAGGGGACTAGGGCCTCGAGACGCGTTGAAGAAGGACTCTCGAGGTCTTTCTCGGGGGGCGGCGGGAAACCCTCGTGTCCCTCGCCTTCTGCCGGGGACCTTAGGGAACTTCCCAGGGTGCCTCTGAGAGGCGAGGGATCCTGTGGAGGTGGCGGGGCCCCTCGGGACTCCGCTGGGTCTGGCGCAACGGAAGAGGGCCTCACCTCGAGGGGAGGCAGGAACCTCAGGCTTCCTCTCCGTTTCGGACTGCGACCGCAGGGTCCCTGCAGAGTTGGGCCAGGAGAGTCAGGCCTCGTCTTGTCTGAGGAAGGGAACCCCGCTGGCCTCTCGAGTTGCTCAGGGGGTCTCAGGCCCCCCGTCGAGCTGTGTGTGGAACCCGCGGGTCTTTGCGGACGATGCACGGGGGTGGCAGTGCCCCTTCGTGTTGTGCCTTCACCCACAGGGTTGCCTTCGAAGAGGGGTCCGGGCCTCGGGTCCTTCTCAAGAGCGGACCGGGGAATCGGGGGCGTTCGGCATGTGGCCCCACCCACGTGGCTCCTCTCGAATTTCCTCGTGAGACCGGCCTCACCCTGAGGGGCGCCGGGAAGGCCGGGAACCCCTTCCAGACCACGCAGGGGAATCGCCTCTCCTGTCGCGATCAGGAGGGGAGAAGGGGCTCAGAGGAAGCGGTGCCGGGACCCTCGGTGTTCCCCTCGGGGGACCCCGGCGTGTCGGGGGACTTTTGGGGGTCGCAGGAAGGCTGTCAGGGACCGTTTCGCCCTTCAGGGCGGAACAGGGCACTTCCCTTGAGACGCCGTCGCGGGCAAGGGCCTCATCTTGCCAAGAGGTGGGAACCACGTGGTTTTTCTCGAGTTGCGGCGGCATTCTCGAGTTACGACGGGGATCTCAGCCTTCCCCTGGGGTTGGCCCTGGGAAGCCCAATCTTCCCCTCGGGTTGCGAGGGAAAGCTGGGGGTTGCGCTCGAGTCACTGCAGGGCCGAAGAGACCTCACCTAGGCGTGTGTCCGGGACCTCATATTCCTCTCCAGGGAAGGCAGGGACCTCGGGGTTGCATTCCAGGCTCCCCCGGGGAGTCAGGCCTCATCTCGAGGGGAAGCCAAGGACTCCGCTCTGCTCTCGAGTCGCGACGCGGGTCTCTTGGAGCCCCCTGAGCGGCCTCAAGGGAGTCCAGCCTCCTCTTCCGTTTGGAGAGAGGACCCGGGATTGCTCTCCAGGCCATGCAGGAAAAGAAGGCCCTCAGCTGGCGAGGACGGGGGCGTCTCAGGGGTTTCCTCGAGCTGCGGCGCCCGTGGGGGTTTTCTCCCGAGGCACGACGAGGATCTCAGGGAGCCTCTCGTGCGGCGCCAGGGAAGTCAGGTCTCCATGCGCGTGGCGAGGGGGAGCGCGTCCTGGCTCTCGAGTCACGGGAGGGGACTAGGGCCTCGAGACGCGTTGAAGAAGGACTCTCGAGGTCTTTCTCGGGGGGCGGCGGGAAACCCTCGTGTCCCTCGCCTTCTGCCGGGGACCTTAGGGAACTTCCCAGGGTGCCTCTGAGAGGCGAGGGATCCTGTGGAGGTGGCGGGGCCCCTCGGGACTCCGCTGGGTCTGGCGCAACGGAAGAGGGCCTCACCTCGAGGGGAGGCAGGAACCTCAGGCTTCCTCTCCGTTTCGGACTGCGACCGCAGGGTCCCTGCAGAGTTGGGCCAGGAGAGTCAGGCCTCGTCTTGTCTGAGGAAGGGAACCCCGCTGGCCTCTCGAGTTGCTCAGGGGGTCTCAGGCCCCCCGTCGAGCTGTGTGTGGAACCCGCGGGTCTTTGCGGACGATGCACGGGGGTGGCAGTGCCCCTTCGTGTTGTGCCTTCACCCACAGGGTTGCCTTCGAAGAGGGGTCCGGGCCTCGGGTCCTTCTCAAGAGCGGACCGGGGAATCGGGGGCATTCGGCATGTGGCCCCACCCACGTGGCTCCTCTCGAATTTCCTCGTGAGACCGGCCTCACCCTGAGGGGCGCCGGGAAGGCCGGGAACCCCTTCCAGACCACGCAGGGGAATCGCCTCTCCTGTCGCGATCAGGAGGGGAGAAGGGGCTCAGAGGAAGCGGTGCCGGGACCCTCGGTGTTCCCCTCGGGGGACCCCGGCGTGTAGGGGGCCTTTTGGGGGTCGCAGGAAGGCTGTCAGGGACCGTTTCGCCCTTCAGGGCGGAACAGGGCACTTCCCTTGAGACGCCGTCGCGGGCAAGGGCCTCATCTTGCCAAGAGGTGGGAACCACGTGGTTTTTCTCGAGTTGCGGCGGCATTCTCGAGTTACGACGGGGATCTCAGCCTTCTCCTGGGGTTGGCCCTTGGAAGCCCAATCTTCCCCTCGGGTTGCGAGGGAAAGCTGGGGGTTGCGCTCGAGTCACTGCAGGGCCGAAGAGACCTCACCTAGGCGTGTGTCCGGGACCTAATATTCCTCTCCAGGGAAGGCAGGGACCTCGGGGTTGCATTCCAGGCTCCCCCGGGGAGTCAGGCCTCGTCTCGAGGGGAAGCCAAGGACTCCGCTCTCCTCTCGAGTCGCGACGCGGGTCTCTTGGAGCCCCCTGAGCGGCCTCAAGGGAGTCCAGCCTCCTCTTCCGTTTGGAGAGAGGACCCGGGATTGCTCTCTAGGCCATGCAGGAAAAGAAGGCCCTCAGCTGGCGAGGACGGGGGCGTCTCAGGGGTTTCCTCGAGCTGCGGCGCCCGTGGGGGTTTTCTCCCGAGGCACGACGAGGATCTCAGGGAGCCTCTCGTGCGGCGCCAGGGAAGTCAGGTCTCCATGCGCGTGGCGAGGGGGAGCGCGTCCTGGCTCTCGAGTCACGGGAGGGGACTAGGGCCTCGAGACGCGTTGAAGAAGGACTCTCGAGGTCTTTCTCGGGGGGCGGCGGGAAACCCTCGTTTCCCTCGCCTTCTGCCGGGGACCTTAGGGAACTTCCCAGGGTGCCTCTGAGAGGCGAGGGATCCTGTGGAGGTGGCGGGGCCCCTCGGGACTCCGCTGGGTCTGGCGCAACGGAAGAGGGCCTCACCTCGAGGGGAGGCAGGAACCTCAGGCTTCCTCTCCGTTTCGGACTGCGACCGCAGGGTCCCTGCAGAGTTGGGCCAGGAGAGTCAGGCCTCGTCTTGTCTGAGGAAGGGAACCCCGCTGGCCTCTCGAGTTGCTCAGGGGGTCTCAGGCCCCCCGTCGAGCTGTGTGTGGAACCCGCGGGTCTTTGCGGACCATGCACGGGGGTGGCAGTGCCCCTTCGTGTTGTGCCTTCACCCACAGGGTTGCCTTCGAAGAGGGGTCCGGGCCTCGGGTCCTTCTCAAGAGCGGACCGGGGAATCGGGGGCGTTCGGCATGTGGCCCCACCCACGTGGCTCCTCTCGAATTTCCTCGTGAGACCGGCCTCACCCTGAGGGGCGCCGGGAAGGCCGGGAACCCCTTCCAGACCACGCAGGGGAATCGCCTCTCCTGTCGCGATCAGGAGGGGAGAAGGGGCTCAGAGGAAGCGGTGCCGGGACCCTCGGTGTTCCCCTCGGGGGACCCCGGCGTGTCGGGGGACTTTTGGGGGTCGCAGGAAGGCTGTCAGGGACCGTTTCGCCCTTCAGGGCGGAACAGGGCACTTCCCTTGAGACGCCGTCGAGGGCAAGGGCCTCATCTTGCCAAGAGGTGGGAACCACGTGGTTTTTCTCGAGTTGCGGCGGCATTCTCGAGTTACGACGGGGATCTCAGCCTTCTCCTGGGGTTGGCCCTTGGAAGCCCAATCTTCCCCTCGGGTTGCGAGGGAAAGCTGGGGGTTGCGCTCAAGTCACTGCAGGGCCGAAGAGACCTCACCTAGGCGTGTATCCGGGACCTCATATTCCTCTCCAGGGAAGGCAGGGACCTCGGGGTTGCATTCCAGGCTCCCCCGGGGAGTCAGGCCTCGTCTCGAGGGGAAGCCAAGGACTCCGCTCTCCTCTCGAGTCGCGACGCGGGTCTCTTGGAGCCCCCTGAGCGGCCTCAAGGGAGTCCAGCCTCCTCTTCCGTTTGGAGAGAGGACCCAGGATTGCTCTCCAGGCCATGCAGGAAAAGAAGGCCCTCAGCTGGCGAGGACGGGGGCGTGTCAGGGGTTTCCTCGAGCTGCGGCGCCCGTGGGGGTTTTCTCCCGAGGCACGACGAGGATCTCAGGGAGCCTCTCGTGCGGCGCCAGGGAAGTCAGGTCTCCACGCGCGTGGCGAGGGGGAGCGCGTCCTGGCTCTCGAGTCACGGGAGGGGAATGGGCCTCGAGACGCGTTGAAGAAGGACTCTCGAGATCTTTCTCGTGGGGCGGCGGGAAACCCTCGTGTCCCTCGCCTTCTGCCGGGGACCTTAGGGAACTTCCCAGGGTGCCTCTGAGAGGCGAGGGATCCTGTGGAGGTGGCGGGGCCCCTCGGGACTCCGCTGGGTCTGGCGCAACGGAAGAGGGCCTCACCTCGAGGGGAGGCAGGAACCTCAGGCTTCCTCTCCGTTTCGGACTGCTACCGCAGGGTCCCTGCAGAGTTGGGCCAGGAGAGTCAGGCCTCGTCTTGTCTGAGGAAGGGAACCCCGCTGGCCTCTCGAGTTGCTCAGGGGGTCTCAGGCCCCCCGTCGAGCTGTGTGTGGAACCCGCGGGTCTTTGCGGACGATGCACGGGGGTGGCAGTGCCCCTTCGTGTTGTGCCTTCACCCACAGGGTTGCCTTCGAAGAGGGGTCCGGGCCTCGGGTCCTTCTCAAGAGCGGACCGGGGAATCGGGGGCGTTCGGCATGTGGCCCCACCCACGTGGCTCCTCTCGAATTTCCTCGTGAGACCGGCCTCACCCTGAGGGGCGCCGGGAAGGCCGGGAACCCCTTCCAGACCACGCAGGGGAATCGCCACTCCTGTCGCGATCAGGAGGGGAGAAGGGGCTCAGGGGGAGAAGGGGCTCAGAGGAATCGGTGCCGGGAACCTCGGTGTTCCCCTCGGGGGACCCCGGCGTGTCGGGGGACTTTTGGGGGTCGCAGGAAGGCTGTCAGGGACCGTTTCGCCCTTCAGGGCGGAACAGGGCACTTCCCTTGAGACGCCGTCGCGGGCAAGGGCCTCATCTTGCCAAGAGGTGGGAACCACGTGGTTTTTCTCGAGTTGCGGCGGCATTCTCGAGTTACGACGGGGATCTCAGCCTTCCCCTGGGGTTGGCCCCGGGAAGCCCAATCTTCCCCTCGGGTTGCGAGGGAAAGCTGGGGGTTGCGCTCGAGTCACTGCAGGGCCGAAGAGACCTCACCTAGGCGTGCGTCCGGGACCTAATATTCCTCTCCAGGGAAGGCAGGGACCTCGGGGTTGCATTCCAGGCTCCCCCGGGGAGTCAGGCCTCGTCTCGAGGGGAAGCCAAGGACTCCGCTCTCCTCTCGAGTCGCGACCCGGGTCTCTTGGAGCCCCCTGAGCGGCCTCAAGGGAGTCCAGCCTCCTCTTCCGTTTGAAGAGAGGACCCGGGATTGCTCTCCAGGCCATGCAGGAAAAGAAGGCCCTCAGCTGGCGAGGACGGGGGCGTCTCAGGGGTTTCCTCGAGCTGCGGCGCCCGTGGGGGTTTTCTCCCGAGGCACGACGAGGATCTCAGGGAGCCTCTCGTGCGGCGCCAGGGAAGTCAGGTCTCCACGCGCGTGGCGAGGGGGAGCGCGTCCTGGCTCTCGAGTCACGGGAGGGGAATGGGCCTCGAGACGCGTTGAAGAAGGACTCTCGAGGTCTTTCTCGCGGGGCGGCGGGAAACCCTCGTGTCCCTCGCCTTCTGCCGGGGACCTTAGGGAACTTCCCAGGGTGCCTCTGAGAGGCGAGGGATCCTGTGGAGGTGGCGGGGCCCCTCGGGACTCCGCTGGGTCTGGCGCAACGGAAGAGGGCCTCACCTCGAGGGGAGGCAGGAACCTCAGGCTTCCTCTCCGTTTCGGACTGCTACCGCAGGGTCCCTGCAGAGTTGGGCCAGGAGAGTCAGGCCTCGTCTTGTCTGAGGAAGGGAACCCCGCTGGCCTCTCGAGTTGCTCAGGGGGTCTCAGGCCCCCCGTCGAGCTGTGTGTGGAACCCGCGGGTCTTTGCGGACCATGCACGGGGGTGGCAGTGCCCCTTCGTGTTGTGCCTTCACCCACAGGGTTGCCTTCGAAGAGGGGTCCGGGCCTCGGGTCCTTCTCAAGAGCGGACCGGGGAATCGGGGGCGTTCGGCATGTGGCCCCACCCACGTGGCTCCTCTCGAATTTCCTCGTGAGACCGGCCTCACCCTGAGGGGCGCCGGGAAGGCCGGGAACCCCTTCCAGACCACGCAGGGGAATCGCCTCTCCTGTCGCGATCAGGAGGGGAGAAGGGGCTCAGGGGGAGAATGGGCTCAGAGGAATCGGTGCCGGGAACCTCGGTGTTCCCCTCGGGGGACCCCGGCGTGTCGGGGGACTTTTGGGGGTCGCAGGAAGGCTGTCAGGGACCGTTTCGCCCTTCAGGGCGGAACAGGGCACTTCCCTTGAGACGCCGTCGCGGGCAAGGGCCTCATCTTGCCAAGAGGTGGGAACCACGTGGTTTTTCTCGAGTTGCGGCGGCATTCTCGAGTTACGACGGGGATCTCAGCCTTCCCCTGGGTTTGGCCCCGGGAAGCCCAATCTTCCCCTCGGGTTGCGAGGGAAAGCTGGGGGTTGCGCTCGAGTCACTGCAGGGCCGAAGAGACCTCACCTAGGCGTGCGTCCGGGACCTAATATTCCTCTCCAGGGAAGGCAGGGACCTCGGGGTTGCATTCCAGGCTCCCCCGGGGAGTCAGGCCTCGTCTCGAGGGGAAGCCAAGGACTCCGCTCTCCTCTCGAGTCGCGACCCGGGTCTCTTGGAGCCCCCTGAGCGGCCTCAAGGGAGTCCAGCCTCCTCTTCCGTTTGAAGAGAGGACCCGGGATTGCTCTCCAGGCCATGCAGGAAAAGAAGGCCCTCAGCTGGCGAGGACGGGGGCGTCTCAGGGGTTTCCTCGAGCTGCGGCGCCCGTGGGGGTTTTCTCCCGAGGCACGACGAGGATCTCAGGGAGCCTCTCGTGCGGCGCCAGGGAAGTCAGGTCTCCATGCGCGTGGCGAGGGGGAGCGCGTCCTGGCTCTCGAGTCACGGGAGGGGACTAGGGCCTCGAGACGCGTTGAAGAAGGACTCTCGAGGTCTTTCTCGGGGGGCGGCGGGAAACCCTCGTGTCCCTCGCCTTCTGCCGGGGACCTTAGGGAACTTCCCAGGGTGCCTCTGAGAGGCGAGGGATCCTGTGGAGGTGGCGGGGCCCCTCGGGACTCCGCTGGGTCTGGCGCAACGGAAGAGGGCCTCACCTCGAGGGGAGGCAGGAACCTCAGGCTTCCTCTCCGTTTCGGACTCCGACCGCAGGGTCCCTGCAGAGTTGGGACAGGAGAGTCAGGCCTCGTCTTTTCTGAGGAAGGGAACCCCGCTGGCCTCTCGAGTTGCTCAGGGGGTCTCAGGCCCCCCGTCGAGCTGTGTGTGGAACCCGTGGGTCTTTGCGGACGATGCACGGGGGTGGCAGTGCCCCTTCGTGTTGTGCCTTCACCCACAGGGTTGCCTTCAAAGAGGGGTCCGGGCCTCGGGTCCTTCTCAAGAGCGGACCGGGGAATCGGGGGGGTTCGGCATGTGGCTCCACCCACGTGGCTCGTCTCGAATTTCCTCGTGAGACCGGCCTCATCCTGAGGGGCGCCGGGAAGGCCGGGAACCCCTTCCAGACCACGCAGGGGAATCGCCTCTCCTGTCGCGATCAGGAGGGGAGAAGGGGCTCAGAGGAAGCGGTGCCGGGACCCTCGGTGTTCCCCTCGGGGGACCCCGGCGTGTCGGGGGACTTTTGGGGGTCGCAGGAAGGCTGTCAGGGACCGTTTCGCCCTTCAGGGCGGAACAGGGCACTTCCCTTGAGACGCCGTCGCGGGCAAGGGCCTCATCTTGCCAAGAGGTGGGAACCACGTGGTTTTTCTCGAGTTGCGACGGCATTCTCGAGTTACGACGGGGATCTCAGCCTTCCCCTGGGGTTGGCCCTGGGAAGCCCAAACTTCCCCTCGGGTTGCGAGGGAAAGATGGGGGTTGCGCTCGAGTCACTGCAGGGCCGAAGTGACCTCACCTAGGCGTGTGTCCGGGACCTAATAATCCACTCCAGGGAAGGCAGGGATCTCGGGGTTGCATTCCAGGATCCCCATGGGTGTCAGGCCTCGTCTCGAAGGGAAGCAAAGGACTCCGCTGTCCTCCCGAGTCGCGACGCGGATCTCTTGGAGCCCCCTAGTGGCGTCAATGGAGTCAAGCCTCCTCTTCATTTTGGAGAGAGGGCTCAGGATTGTTCTCCAGGCCATGCAGGAAAAGAAGGCCCTTCACCTCGCGAGGACGGGGGCGTCTCAGGGGTTTCCTCGAGCTGCGGCGCCCGTGGGGGTTTTCTCGCGAGGCACGGCGAGGATCTCAGGGAGCCTCTCGTGCGGCGCCAGGGAAGTCAGGTCTCCCTGCGCGTAGCGAGGAGGAGCCTGTTGTGGCTCTCGAGTAATGGGAGGGGACTAGGGCCTCAAGACGCGTTGAAGAGGGACTCTCGAGGTCTTTCTCGGGTTGTGGCGGGAAAAAGTCGTTTCCCTCGACTTCTGCCGGGGACCTTAGGAACTTCCCAGGGGGTCTCTGAGAGTTGAGGTATACTGTGGAGTTGGCCGTGCCTCTCGGGACTTCGCTGGTTTTGTCGCAATGGAAGAGGGGCTCATCTCGAGGGGAGGCAGGAACCTCAGACTTCCTCTCTGTTTCGGACTGCGACATCAGGGTCCCTGCAGAGTTGGGACAGGAGAGTCAGGCTACGTCTTTTCTGAGGAGTGGAATTCCGCTTGCCTCTCGAGTTGTTCATGGGGTTTCAGGCCCCTTGTCAAACTGTGTGTGGAATCTGCAGGTTTTTCCAGACGATGCACGGGGGTGTCAGTGACCCTTCGTTTTTTGTCTTCATCCACAAGGTTGCCTTCAAAGAGGTGTCCGGGCATCGGGTTCTTTTGAAGAGCGGACCGGGATATCGGGGTCGTTCATCATTTGGCACCACCCACGTGGGTTGTCTCGAATTTCCTCATGAAACCGGCCTCATCCTGAAATGTGCCGCGAAGGTCATGAAACCCTTCCAGACAAAGCAGAGGAATCGACCCTCCTGTGGCGATCAGGAGGGGAGAAGTGGCTCAGATGAAGTGCTTCTGGGAACCTCGGTGTTTCCCTCAAGTGAGACAGGTATGTCGGGTAACTTTTGGGGTCGCATAACGCATTCCAAGTACCGTTTCGCTCTTCAAAATTGAACGTTGGACTTCTCTTGGGGTGCTCCAGCGGGCATGGGCCTCATCTTGGAATGACTGCGGAACCACTTGGTTTTTCTCGAGTTGCGGTGGGATATTTTAGTTACCACAGGGAATTCATGCTTCCTCTTGTGTTGGCCCACAAAAGTCTTATCTTCCATTCGAGATTCGAGGAAGAGCTGGAGGTGCGCTCTAGTCACTGAAGGCAAAAGAGACCCCACCAAGGCTTGTGTGCAGGACCTAATGTTCATGTCAAGGCTCGACAGAAATCTCGGGGTTGCATTCCAGACTCACCTTGGAGTCAGGCCTCGTCTCGAGGGGAAGCAAAGGACTCTGCTCTCCTCTCGAGTCGGACGGGTATGTCTTGGAGCCCACTGAGTGGCTTAAAGGGAGTCAAACCTCCTCTGGTGTTTGGAGGGAGGACACGGGATTGCTCTCCAGGGAATGCATGAAATGAAGGCCCTCATCTCCCAATGACTGGGGCGTCTCGTAGGTTTTCTCGAGCTGTGGCGCTAGTGTGGGGTTTCTCACGAAGTAAGACTGGGAGCTCAGTGAGCCTCTCACGTGGTGCCAGGGCAGTCAGGTCTCTATGCACGTGGTGAGAGGGAGCCCGTCATTGTTCTCGAGTCATGGTAGGGGAATTGGGCCTGAAGACGTGTTAAAGGACTCTCGAGGTCTTTCCTGGGTTGCAGCAGGAAACCCTGGGTTCCATCGACTTGTGCCAGTGACGTCAGGAAGCTTCTCAGCGTGCCTCTGAGAAGTCAGGGTCACTGTGGAGTTGGGAGGGGCCTCTCGGAACTCCACTGGGTTTGGTGCAATGGAAGAGGGCCTCATGACAAGTTGAGGCAGGAACCTCAGGGTTCCTCTCCTGGCTTCGAATGCGCCGGATCTGACTCGGATCGCAGAGTCCCTGCAGAGTTGGGACAGGAGAGTCAGGCCTCGTCTTGTGTGGAGGAATGGAACTCCACTTGACTCTCGCGTTGTTCATGGGGTGACAGGCCACTTGTCGATTTGTATGTGGAACTTGCAGGTTTTTCTGGACGATGCACCGGGGTGTCACTGCCCCTTCGTGTTGTGCCTTGATCCACAGGATTGCCTTCGAGTTGGGTTCTGCCATCGGGTTCTTATCAAGAGCGGACCAGGGGATTGGGGTCTTTTGGCATGCTGCACCACCCACGAGGCTATGTCTCAAATTTCCTCGTGAGACTGGCCTCATCTTGATGTGCGCCAGGAAGGTCGGGAATGCCTTCCAGACAAAGCAGGGGAATCGAACCTCCTGTCGCGATCAAGAGGGGAGAAGTGTCTCAGATGAAGTGGTGCCGGGAACCTCGGTGTTCTCCTCAAGTGAGACTGGTATGTCGGGGAACTTTTGGGGTCGCAACAAGGGTTCCAAGTAACTTTTCGCTCTTCAATACGGAACGTGGGACTTCTCTGGAGACGCTGTAGCGGGCAAGGGCCTCATCTTTCGATGACGGGGGAACCACGTGGTTTTTCTTGAGTTGCGGCGGGATTCTCGAGTTACGACGGGGAATTCAGGCTTCCTGTTCAACTGGCCCAGGGAAGTCCAGTTTTCATTCGAATTGCGAGTTAGAACTGGGGATTGCTCTCGAGACACTGCAGGACCAAATAGACCTCATCTAGGCTTGTGTCCAGGACCTAATGTTCCTCTGCTGGGGCGACAGCGATCTCGGCATTGCATTCTCGACTCACCCGGGGAATCAGGCCTCATCTCGAGGGGAAGCCAAGGACACCGCTCTCCTGTCAAGTCGCGACGGGTATATCTTGGAGCTCACTGTGTGGCCTAAAATGAGTCAAGCCTCCTGTGGAGTTTGGAGAGAGGACTCAGGATTGCTTTCCAGGCCATACAGCAAAAGAAGGCCCTCATCTCGTGAGGACTGGGGCGTCTCGTAGGTATTCTCGAGCTGCGGCTCCAGTGTGGTGTTGCTCACGAGGTATAATGGGGAGCTCAGGGAGCCTCTCCTGTGGCGCCAGGGAAGTCAGGTTTCTATGCGCGTGGCTAGGGGGAGCGCGTCATTGCTCTCGAGTCATGGTAGGGGAATCGCACCTCAAGACGCGTTGAAGAAGGACTCTCGAGGTCTTTTACGGGTTGGGGCAGGAAACCCTTGGTTCCCTCAACTTGTGCCGGTGATCTCAGGAAGGTCTAAGGGTGCCTCTGAGAAGTCAGGGATACTGTGCAGTTGGGAGGGGCCTCTCGGGACTCCACTGGGTTCGGTGCAATGGAAGAGGGCCTCATCTCGAGTGGAGGCAGGAAATTCATGTTTCCTCTCCTGACTTCCCCTGGGCCAGATCTGACTAGGATCGCAGTTTCGCTGCAGAGTTCGAACAGGAGAGTCAGGCCTCCTCTTGTGTGGAGGAATGGAACTCTGCTTGCCTCTCCAGTTGTTCACAGGGTGACAGGTCACTTCTCGAGCTGTGTGTGGTACCTGCGGGTTTCTCCGGACGATACCCGGGGGTGTCAGTGCCCCTTCGTGTTGTGCCTTCATCAAAAGGGTTATCTTCAAAGAGGTGTCTGGGCATTGGGATCTTATCAAGAGCGAACCGGGAAATCGGGGTCTTTCGGCATGTGTCACCATCCACGAGGCTATGTCTCCAATATCCTCGTGAGACCGGCCTCATCCTGAGATGCACCGGGAAAGGCGGGAACCCCTTCAAGACAAAACAGGGGAATCGACCCTCCTGTCGCGATCAGGAGTGGAGAAGGGGCCCAGATGTAGTGGTGCCGGGAACCTCGGTGTTCTCCTCGAGTCAGACCAGTGTGTCGAGGAACTTTTGAGGTCACATCAAGGGTGCCAATACCGTTTCGCACTTCAAGACGGAACGTGGGACTTCTCTTGAGACGCTGTAGGGGGCAAGGGCCTCATCTTGCGATGACCGGGGAACCACGTAGCGTTTCTCGAGTTGTGGCAGGATTCTCGAGTTTCGACGGGGAATACAGTCTTCCTCATGTGTTGGCCCAGGGAAGTCCTATCTTCCATTCGAGTTTCAAGGGAGAGCTGGGGATTGCCCTCGAGTCACTGCAGGGCAAAATAGACCTCATCTAGGCTTGTGTCCAGGACTTAATGTTCATCCCTAGGGGCGACAGGGATCTCGGGCTTGCATACCAGACTCACCCGGGGAATCAGGCCTCGTCTCGAGGGGAAGCAAAGAACTCCGCTGTCCTTTTGAGTCGTGATGGGTATCTCTTGGAGCCCACTGTGTGCCCTAAAGGGAGTCAAGCCTCCTGTGCTCTTTGGATAGAGGACTCGGGATTCCTCTCCAGGCCATGCAGGAAAAGAAGGCCCTCATCTCACGATGACGGCGGCGTCTTGTGGGTTTTCTAGACTACCGCGCTAGTGCCGGGTTTCTGACGAGGTACGAGAGGGAGCTCAGGGAGCCTCTCGTGTGGCGCCAGGGAAGTCAGGTCCCCATGAGATGGCTAGGGGGAGTTCGTCATTGCTCTCGAGTCATGGTAGGGTAATCGGGCCTCAAGACGGGTTGAAGAAGGACTCTCGAGGTCTTTCTCGGGTCACTGCATAAATCCCAGGGTTCCCTTGACTTGTGCCTGCGACCTCAGGGAGCTTCTCAGAGTGCCTCTGAGAAGTCAGGGATACTGTGCAGTTTGGAGGGGCCTCTCGAGACTCCTCTGCATTTGGTGGAATGTAAGAGGGACTCATCTCGAGTTGAAGCAGGAACCTCAGTGTTCCTCTCCATTTCTGACTCAGATCGCAAGGTCCCTGCATGTTGGTACAGGAGAGTCAGGCCTCGTCTTTTCTGGAGGATGGGACTCCTCTTGCCTCTTGAGTTGTTCTCGAGGTGACAGGCCACTTGTCGAGCTGTGTATGTAACCTGCCCGTTTTTCCGGATGATGCACAGGTGTGTTAGTGCCCCTTCGTGTTGTACCTTCATACTCAAGGCTGCCTTCCAAGAGGTGTCCGAGCATCGGATTCTTATGAAAAGCGGACCGGGAAATTGGAGTCTTTCAGCAAGTGGCACCACCCACAAAGCTACGTATCGAATTTCCCCATGAGACCGGCCTCATCCTGAGTTGTGCAGGGAAGGTCGGGCCCCCTTGCAGACAAAGCAGGGGAATCGACCCACCGGTCACGATCAGGAGGGGAGAAGGGGCTTAAATGAAGTGGTGCCGGGAACCTCGGTGTTCCCCTTGAGTGAGACTGGCGTGTTGGGGGACTTTTGGGGTCGCATCAAGAGTGCCAAGTACCGTTTCGCATTTCAAGATGGAACCTGGGACATCTTTTGAAACGCTGTAGCGGGCAAGGGCCTCATCTTGCGATGACGGGAGAACCACGTGGTTTTGCTCGAGTTGCGGCGGGATTCTCGAGTTATGACCGGGAATTTAGGCTTCCTCTTGTTGGCCTTGAAATCCAATCTTCCATTCAGGTTGCGAGGGGGAGCTGGGGATTGCGCTAGAGTCACTGCAGGGCAAAAGAGACCTAATCTAGGCTTGTGTCCAGGATCTAATGTTGCTCTCCAGGGGCGACAGGGATCTCGGGTTTGCATTCCAGACTCATCCGGGGAGTCAGTTCTCACCTCGAGGGTAAGCAAAGAAGTCCGCTCTCGTCTCGAGTCGCGATGGGTATCTCTTGGAGCCCAATGTGTGTACTAAAGGGAGTCAAGCCTCCTGTGGAGTTTGGAGAGAGGACTCGGGATTGGACTCCAGGCCATGCAGGAAAAGAAGGCCCTCATCTCGAGATGACGGTGGCGTCTCGTGGGTTTTCTCGAGCTGCGGCGCCAGTGTGGGGTGTCTCATGAAGTACCACAGGGATTTCAGGGAGCCTCTTGTGTGGCGTCAGGAAAATCCAGTATTCCATTCGAGTTGCAAGTTAGAACTGGGGATTGCTCTCCAGTCACTTCAGGGCAAAATAGACCTCATCTACGCTTGTGTCGAGGACCTAGTGTTCCACTACTGGGCCGACAGGGATCTCAGGGTTGCATTCTCGACTCACCCGGAGAGTCAGGCCTCGTCTTGAGGGGAAAAAACGGACTCCGCTCTCCTGTCGAGTCGCGACGGGTATCTCTTGGAGCCCACTGCGTGGCGTAAAGGGAGTGAAGCCTCCTATGGAGTTTGGAGAGATGACTCGGGATTGTTTTCCTGGCCATGCAGGAAAAAAGGCCCTCATCTCGCGATGACGGGGGCGTCTCGTGGGTTTTCTCCAGCTGCGGCGCCAGTATCAGATTTCTCACGAGGTATGACAGGGAGCTCAGAGAGCCTCTCGTGTGGTGCTAGGGACGTCAGGTCTCCGTGCGTGTGGTGAAGGGGAGTGCGTGATTGCTCTCGAGTCATAGTAGGCGAATTGGGCCTCAAGACGCATTGAAGAAGGACTCTCGAGGTCTTTCTCGGGTTGCGGCAGGGAACCCTGGGTTCCCTCGACTTGTGTCGGTGACCTCAGGCAATTTCTAAGGGTGCCTCTGAGAAGTCAGGGACACTGTGGATTTGGGAGGGGCCCTTCGTTACTCAACTGGGTTTGGTGCAATCGAAGAGGGCCTCGTCTCGAATGGAGGCAGGAACCTCAGGGGTCCTCTCCATTTCTGACTCGGGTCGCAGAGTACCTGCCGAGTACGGACAAGAGAGTCACGCCTCGTCTTCCGTGGAGGAATGGATCTCCGCTTGCCTTTCGAGTTGTTCACAGAGTGACAGGCCACTTGTTGAGCTGTGTGTGGAACCTGCGGGTTTTTCCGGACGATGCACGGGGGTGTCAGTGCCCCTTCGTGTTGTGCCTTCATCCACAGGGTTGCCTTCAAAGAGGTGTCCGGGCATCGGGTTCTTTTCAAGAGCGTACCAGAAAATTGGGGTCTTTCAGCATGTGGTACCACCCTCGAGGCTACGTCTCGAATTTCCTCGGGAGACCGGCCTCATCCTGAGGTTCGCCGGGAAGGTAGGGAACCCTTGCAGACAAAGCAGGGGAATCGACACACCGGTCGCGATCAGAAGGGGAGAAGGGGCTCAGATGAAGTGGTGCCGGGAACCTCGGTGGTCCCCTCGAGTGAGACCGGTATGTCACGGCACTTTTGAGGTCGCATCAAGGGTGCCAAGTACAGTTTCGCACTTCAAGACGGAACGTGGGAATTCTCTGGAGATGCTCTAGCGGGCAAGGGCCTCATATTGCGATGACGAGGGAAACACGTGGTTTTTCTCGAGTTGCGGCGGGATTCTCGAGTTACGACGGGGAATTCAGGCTTCCTCTTGTGTTGGCCCAGGAAGTCCAATCTTCCATTCAACTTGTCAGAGAGAGCTGG
The DNA here is from genome assembly GCF_029407905.1 of Bubalus kerabau. NCBI lineage: Eukaryota > Metazoa > Chordata > Mammalia > Artiodactyla > Bovidae > Bubalus > Bubalus kerabau. The sequence goes on along the minus strand of NW_026577909.1, from coordinate 727,741 downwards.
GGGTTGCTCTCGAGTCACTTCAGGGCAAAGAGTCCTCATCTAGGCTTGGGTCCAGGACGTAGTGTTGCTCTCCAGGGGCGACAGGGATATCGGGGTCGCATTCCAGTCTCACCCGGTGGGTCACGCCTCGTCTCGAGTGGAAGCAAAGGACTCCACTATCCTCTCGAGTCGCGACGTGTAACTCTTGGAGCCCAATGAGTGGCCTAAAGGGAGTCAAGCGTCCTGTGTATCTTGGACAGAAGTTTCACGGTTGATCTGCATACCATTCAGTTAAAGATGGCCCTCCTCTCGTGATGACAGGAGCGTCTCATGGGTTTTCTCGAGCTGCGGCGCCAGTGTGGGGTTTCTCACGAGATATGATGGGGAGCTCAGGGAGCCTCTCGTGTGGCGCCAGAGAAGTCAGGCCTCCATGCGTGTGGCCAGGCAGATCGCGTCATTGCTCTGGAGTCATGGGAGGGACTAGGGCCTCAAGACGCATTTAAGAAGGACTCTCGAGGTCTTTCTTGGGTTGGGGCGGGAAACACTCGTTTCCCTCGACCTCTACCGGGGACCTTAGGGAACTTTCCAGGTGCCTCTGAGAGGTGAGGGATACTTAGGAGTTAGAGGGGCCTCTCGGGACTCCACTAGGTTTGACGAAATGAAAGAGGGCCTCATCTCGATTGGAGGCAGGAACCTCAGGCTTCCTCTCCATTTCTGACTCCGACCGCAGGGTCCCTGCAGGGTTGGGACAGGAGAGTCAGGCCTCGTCTTGTCTGAGTAATGGAAGTCTGCTTGCCTCTCGAGTCGTTCAGTGGGTCTCAGGCCCCTTGTCGAGCTGTGTGTGGAACCTTCGGGTGTTTCCAGAAGATGCACGGGGGTGTCATTGCCCCTTCATTTGGTGCCTTCCCCCACAGGGTTGCCTTCAAAGAGGTGTCCGGGCATCAGGTTCATTTCAAGAGCGGACCGGGAAATCGGGGTCGTTCGACATGTGGCACCACCCACGTGGCTCATCTCGAATTTCCTCGTGAGAGCAGCATCATCCTGAGGTGCGCCGGGAAGGCCGGGAACACCTTCCACACAAAGAAGGGGAATCGACTCTCCTGTCGCGATCAGGAGGGGAGATGGGGCTCAGATGAAGTGGGGCCGGGACTCTAGGTGTTCCACTCGAGGGAACCCGGCGTTTCAGGGAACTTTAGGGGTCGCATCAAGGGAGCCAAGTACCGTTTCCCACTTCAGGATGGAACATGGGACTTCCCTGGAGACGCTGTAGCGGGCAAGGGCCTCATCCTGTGAAGATGTTGGAACCACGTCGTTTTTCTCGAGTTGTGTCTGGATTCTCGAAAACGACGGGGATTTCAGGCGTCCTCTTGGGTTGGCCCTGGGAAGCCCAATCTTCCCCTGGAGTTGCGAGGGAAAGCTGGGGGTTCTGTTCGAGTCACTACAGGGCCAAAGAGACCTCATCGAGGCGTGTGTCCAGGACCTAATATTCCTCTCAAGGGAAGACAGAGATCTCGGGTTTCCATTCCAGACTCCCCCGGGGAGTCAGGCCTCGCCTCGAGGGTAAGCAGAGGACTCCACTTTCCTCTCAAGTCGCGACACGGATCTCTTGGAGCCCAATGAATGGACTCAAGGGTGTCGAGCCTCCTCTTCAGTTTGGAGAGAGGACTCGGGATTGCTCTCCAGGTCAGGCAGGAAAAGAAGGCCTTCATCTCGCGATGATGGGGGCATCTCATGGGTTTCCTTAGGCTGCGGCGCCCGTGGGGGTTTTCTCACGAGGCACGACGAGGACCTCAGGGAGCCTCTCGTGCGGCGCCAGGGAACTCATGTCTCCATGCGCATGGCGAGGAGGAGCTGGTCATCACTCTCGAGTCATGGGAAGTGACTAGGTCCTCAAGACGCGTTGAAGAAGGACTCTCGAGGTCTTTCTCGGGTGGCGGCGGGAAACCCTCGTTTCCCTCGACTTCTGCAGGGGACTATAGGGAACTTACCAGGGTACCTCTGAGAGGTGAGGAATGCTGTGGAGTTGGCAGGGCCTCTCGGGACTCTGCTGGGTTCGGCGCAATGGAAGAGGGCCTCATCTCGAGGGGAGGCAGGAACCTCAGGCTTCCTCTCCGATTCTGACTCCGACTGCACGGTCCCTGCAGTGTTGGGACAGGAGAGTCATGCCTCGTCTTGTCTGAGGAATGGAATTCTGGTTGGCTCTCGAGTTGTTCCGGGAGTCTCAGGCCCCTTGTCGAGCTGTGTGTAGACCCTGCGGGTTTTTCCGGATGATGCACGGGGGTGTCAGTGCCCCTTCGTGTTGTGCCTTCACTCACAGGGTTGCCTTCGACGAGGTGTCCGGGCATCGGGTTCTTATCAAGAGCGGACCGGAAAATCGGTGTCGTTCGGCACGTGGCACCTCACACATGGCTAGTCTCGAATTTCCTCCTGAGACCGGCCTCATCCTGAGGTGCACCAGGAAGGCCGGGAACCCCTTCCAGAGAAAGCAGGGGAATCGACTCTCCTGTCGCGATCAGGAGGGGAGAAGGGGCTCAGATGAAGTGGTGCCGGGACCCTTGGTGTTCCCCTCGAGGGAACCCAGCGTGTCGGGGAACTTTTGCGGTCGCATCAAGTGTGTCAAGTACCGTTTCACTCTTAAGGACGGAACATGGGACTTCCCTGGAGACGCCGGGAATTTCGGTGTTCCCCTGGAGTGAGACCGGTATGTTGGGTAACTTTGGGGTCGCATCAAGGGTGCCAAGTAGCATTTCGAACTTTAAGATGGAACGTGGGACTTCTCTTGAGACTCTAGCTGGCAAGGGCCTCATATTGCGATGAAGGGGGAACCACATGGTTTTTAAGACTTGAGGCTGAATTCTCGAATTACGATGGGAAATTCAGACTTCCTCATGTGTTGACCGTGGGAAGCCCAATCTTCCATTCAAATTGTGAGGGAGAGATGGAGGTTGCTCTCGATCACTGTAGGGCAAAATAGACCTCATCTAGGCTTGTGTCTAGGACATAATGTTCCACTCCAGGGGCGACAGGGATCTCGGGGTTGCATTCCAAACTCACCCGGGGAGTCAGGCCTCGTCTCCAGGGAAGCAAAGGACTCCGCTCTCCTCTCGAGTCGCACCGGGTATTTCTTGGACCCAACTGAGTGGCCTAAAGGGAGTCAATCCTCCTGTGAAGTTTGGAGAGAGGACCAGGGATTGCTCTCCAGGTCAGGCAGGAAAAGAAGGCCCCCATCTCTCCTTGACGGGGGCATCTTGTGGTTTTTCTTGAACTGCGGCGCCACTGTGGGTTTTCTCATGAGGTACGATGGGGTACTCAGGGAGCCTCTTGTGTGGTACTAGGGAAGTCAGTTTTCCTGCTTGTGGCGAGGGGAGCGCGTCCTTGCTCTGGAGTCATGGTAGGGGAATCGGGCATCAAGAGACGTTGAAAAAGGACTCTCCAAGTCTTTCTCGGGTTACTTCAGGAAACTCTGGGTTCCCTCGACTTGTGCCAGTGACCTCAGGTAGCTTCTCAGGGAGCCTCTGAGAATTCAGGGATACTGTGGTGTTGGGAGGGGCCTCTCGGGACACCACTGAGTTTGGTTCAATGGAAGAGGGCCTCTTCTCTAGTTGAGGCAGGAACCTCAGGGTTCCTCTCCATTTTTGACTCCGATCGCAGGGTCCCTGAAGAGTTGGGCCAGGAGGGTAAGGCCTCGTCTTGTGTGAAGGAATGCAACTTCACTTGCCTCTCGAGTTGTTCACGGGGTGACAGTCCACATTTGGAGCTGTGAGTGGAATCGGCGGGTTTTTCCAGACGATGCATGGGGATGTCAGTGTCCCTTCATGTTGTGCCTTCATCCACAGGGTTGCCTTCGAAGAGATGTCCGGGCGTCAGGTTCTTATCTAGAGTGGACCGGGAATTCGGGATCTTTCAACATGTGGCACCAACCATGAGGCTACTTTTTGAATTTCCTCATGAGACCGGCCTCATCCGGAGGTTGGCGGGGAACGTCGGGAACCCCTTGCAGACAAAGCATGGGAGTCGACCCTCCTGTCGCGATCAGGAGGGGTGAAGGGGCTCACAGGAAGTGGTGCCATGAACTTTGGTGTTTCCCTCGAGTGAGACCGGTATGTCAGGGAACTTTGGGGGTCGCATCAAGGGTGCCAAGTACCGTTTTGTACTTCAGGATGGAACGTGGGACTTCTCTTGATACGCTGTAGCGGCCAAGGGCCTCATCTTGCGATGACGGGGGAGCCACGTGGTTTTTCTCGAGTTGCGGCGGGATTCTCGAGTTACGACGGGGATTTCAGGCTTCCTCTTGTGTTGGGCCAGGGAAGTCCAATCATCCATTCGAGTTGCGAGGGAGAGCTGGGGGTTGCGCTCGAGTCACTGCAGGGCAAAGGAGACCTCATCTAGGCTTGTGTCCAGGACCTAATGTTCCTCTCCAAGGGCCACAGGGATCTCAGGTTTGCATTCCAGCCTCACCCAGGGAGTCAGGCCTCGTGTCGAAGGGAAGCAAAGGACTCCGCTCTCCTTTTGAGTTGCGACGGGCACCTCTTTGAGCCCACTTTGTGGCCTAAAGGGAGTCAAGCCTCCTGTGAAGTTTGGAGAGAGGACTTGGGACTGCTCTCCAGGCCATGCAGGAAAAGATGGCCCTCATCTCGCGATGACGGAGGGGTCTTGTGTGTTTTCTCGAGCTGCGGCGCCAGTGTGGGGTTTCACACGAGGTACGACAGGGAGCTCAGGGAGCCTCTCATGTGGCGCCAGGGAAGTCAGGTCTCCATGTGCGTGGCGAGGGGGAGCGCGTTATTGCTCTCGAGCCATGGTAGGGGAATCTGACCTCAAGACGCGTTGAAGAAGGACTCTCGAGGTCTTTCTTCGGTTGTGGCAGGAAACCCTTATTTCCCTCGACGTTTGCCGGTGGCCTCAAGGAGCTTCTCAGAATGCGTATGAGAAGTCAGGGATACTGTGGAGATGGGAGTGGCCTCTCGGGACTCCACTGGGTTTGTTTTAATGGAAGAGGGCCTCATCTCGGGTTGAGGCAGGAACCTCAGGTTTCCTCTCCATTTCTGACTCAGATCGAAGCGTGCCTGCAGAGTTGGGATTGGATACTCAGGCCTCGTCTTGTCTGAGGAAGGGAGCTCCGCTTGCCTCTCTCGTTGTTTAAGGGGTGACAGGCCAGTTGTGGAGCTGTATGTGGATCCTGTGGGATTTTCCGGACGATGAACAGGGTTGCCAGTGCCCCCTCGTGTAGTGCCTTCATCCACAGGGTTGCCTTAGAAGAGGTGTCCGGGCATCGGGTTCTTATCAAGAGCAAGACCGAGAAATCGGGGTCTTTCGGCACGTGGCACCAACACGAGGCTACGTCTCGAATTTCTTCGTGAGACTGGCCTCATCCTGAGGTGCGCCATGAAGGTCGGGAACCCCTTCTAGACAAAGCAGGGGAATCGACCTTCCTGCCGTGATCAGGAGCGGAGAAGGGGCTCAAATGAAGTGGTGCCAGGAACTTCGGTGTTCCCTTGGAGTGAGACCGGTATATTGGGGAACTTTTGGGGTCGCATCAAGGGTGCCAAGTAGCATTTCGAACTTTATGACGAAACATGGGACTTCTCTTGAGACTCTGTAGCGGGCAAAGGCCTCATATTGCGATGAATGGGGAACCACGTGGTTTTTAAGAGTTGCGGCTGGATTCTCGAGTTACAACGGGAAATTCAGACTTCCTCTTGTGTTGGCCCAGTGAAGACTAATCTTCCATTCGAATTGCGAGGGAGAGATGGGTGTTGCTCTCGAGTCACTGTAGGGCAAAATAGACCTCATCTAGGCTTTTGTCCAGGACATAATGTTCCTCTCCAGGGGCAACAGGGATCTCGGGGTTGCATTCCAGACTCACCCGAGGTAAGGCCTCATCTCGAGGGGAAACAAAGTACTCTGCTCTCCTCTCAAGTCACGACAGGTATCTCTTGGAGCCCATTGAGTGGCCTAAAGGGAGTAAAGCCTCCTGTGAAGTTTGGAGAAAAGACCAGGGATTGCTCTCCAGGTCAGGCAGGAAAAGAAGTCCCCAATCTCGCGATGACGGTGGCGTCTCGTGGGTTTTCCCGAGCTGCGGCGCCAGTGTGGGGTTTCTCACGAGGTATGACGGGGAGCTCAGGGAGCCTCTCATGTGGCGCCAGGGAAGTCAGGTGTCCATGCGCATGGCGAGGGGGAGCGTGTCATTGCTCTCGAGTCATGGTAGGGGAATCCGGCCTCAAGACGCGTTGAAGACGGACTCTTGAGGTCTTTCTCGGGTTGCGGCAGGACACCCTGTGTTCCCTCGACTTGTGCCGGTGACCTCAGGGAGTTGCTCAGGGTGCCTCTGAGAAGACACTGATACTGTGGTGTTGGGAGGGGCCTCTCGGGACTCCAATGCGTTTGGTGCAATGGAAGATTGCCGGGAGCCAGCGAGAGACATTCCACTCGTGACAAATGTCATGAGGAAAGAGTCTCGGCATACGCAAAGGCGGGATCGAGCCTCCGGGAGTTCCCCCGTATATTCTTCAGCATCTACCCCCAAAAACCAAAGTCTGCCTTTTTTATGGCTTTGTTCTCTCACCTCTGACATTACTGGGGATGTCCCCTACCACCATCTCACTCTCTCTGTCAAAGAGCTAACTTACAGCTCCAACTAATAATGTTCCTGGGCAATTAGTAGTGTTTAAATCCAAACCCCTCAGATGGTTTTCTAACTCGCCTGACAAGTTTACCCGGTCTCCTACAGCTATGCATACGATTGTGTACAGTCTCCCAGCCTCGAGACGCACGGGAAGTTTAAGATATTCAAATAGCTTAGAGCCTCTCAGAGAGTTAGAAACTGTCAGAATAAAACTAGTAAAAGATTTCATTGATGAACCAATGCTTTTTGCCAAGTTTCCACATCCCCTGAATTGTATCCTTGAATGTGTGTTAATTAATATAGTTGGTATGTAGAAAAAATAAGTACTGGCCTTGATGTTAGTAACTTTAGACCCTTAAGGTAATAAATTCTTTTCTTTGTTGTAAACCCATTACACATCCTCCCTATAGGAATGCAATTTTATCTTCGAAAGATGGCGCCAAACCTTAAACAATTACTCTTAGAGAAAATAACTCTTATGGTTGATAAGTCTTTGTCAAGAGTCATAAAATGTTAATAGGTCTTCTGGCCAGAAGATGATGTAAATCATCTAAACCATTTTAATACGATAAATCTGCAGAAAAGAAACCCTGGTTTTTGATAAGGATTAAAGACTGCTGACTTTGCATCCCCTATTATCCTCTATGTGTAACTTAGGGTATTAAAACCTGTGTCGAAAATAAAGTTACGGGCCTTGCTCGCCAACGCTTCGTCTCCCCATGTCATTATTCCCCTCAATTTTCAGATGAGTGTCCATCTGGAGCGCGGATATGCTCTGTGATCATTTATTTGCCTGGGCTTCGAAGACCTACTCGATATGGTGTCTAAGGTGGGGCACCTTCCTCTATTCTAGAGGGCACTTGCAGCCTCCGTGGTCAGAGCTAACCTGGTGTCACGGGTTATATTGATTTTCCGCGTAAACCAAGCTACTCAGCTGCTTTTCTCCACTGAATTTTCCTACTGAGCTATCCTCATTCTATTACTCTGTATATCTTTGATGAATAAATAAATATATAAATAGGTCGCCTACTCCATCTTCCCTTCAAATACCCTGGATCAGCTGGGGCTGGACCTCTGCAGGTGGCGCCCGAGACAGGCATTTCGAAGGTAAATCCCCAACCCCATTCCCCCAGTGTTCAGTTTTCGGGACAGATAGGATCCCACTTAGGGGGCTGCAGATCCCCCTGTAGAATAGACAGGGCGAGAGGAGTGGGAAGTGTTGAAGAGTTAGAGAGAAAAAACGGTTTCTAAAAAGGCTGACAAAAAGGGCCTAATCTTTAGATAGCTAAAAGCAAAATCTTTTACTATCCTTAATTTTCTGACATGGGCAACACTGAATCAAATGAAAGACAGCTCTTTATAGGAGTAATTTTACAGTTATTAAGTAAAAGAAGAATCAAGGTTAAAACATCTTCCATTCAATCATTTTTTACATTTGTACAAGACCACTGCCCTTGGTTTCTACAACAAGGCACTGTTAACCTAGATATCTTGAAAAAACTAGGAAAACAGCTAAGAGCTTATTGTGCTCAGCAAGGTTTGGAAAAAATCCTTACTTACACCTTTCCTCTGTGGAATATGACTAGAGATGTTTTAGATCCAGCTCATGAATTTGAGAAGGTACCTGTTAAAGTGGAAAGTAAAGTTGGAAAAGTACCTGTTAAACAAAAAAGCAAATCTGAAAAGGTACCTGTTATAAAGAAAAGTGAAAATGAAGAGGCTATACCTAGCTATCGACAGCTAAATGAATGGCTAGCCGCTATGACTGCCAATGAGCATGTAAAAGATAGGGATGAAAAGAAAGATCAGCTCTCCCCTCAATTTGAAAAAGGTTTAGAGGAAACAGCAGCTCGATGCCATTCTGATGAGGATTGTTTTTTTTTTTTTTTTTTTTTTTTTTTTTTTAGCTAAAGATGCTCCTAAAAGTTTAAGAAAACATCCCTAATCAGACCATCCGCTCCTAGGAGGTTGAGGGAAACATCCCCGATCAGACAGTTCATAAGATTTAGTTACCAAACAGTTAAAGGATCTCCGGAACAGAAGAGGAAAACTTCGGGACGCTCCCATCCCCCTATGCCTCCTCCTCCATGTCAGGGTAAAGGGCCACCGCTAGGAGTTTCCCGGAGAAGGATTTTCTCTAGTCCCAAGGATGAACTCGATCCTCACCTTGAGGCTTCTTTTCTAGTCCCCTCTGAAGTTTAGCCAGGGTAAAGAGGTTACAAAATAAATAAAAATATTCTCTAAAATTAAAAAAAAATTAAAAATGGATTTCTCTGCATCTAAGAATAGACAAATATTTATTGACTGTGGAATATGATTAGAAATGTCCTGGACCTCCGTCACGAGGCTGTTAAATAGCCTATGGGGGAGGCTATAGAGGTGGATGGTGGTGAGTCTCCATTTACTGCACAGATCATATTTTCTGCCATTGAAAAAAAAAAAAGGAGGGAGAAAGTGGTCTACCTCCCGAGGAAGGAGAGGGCTTACAGGACGCTGCGGCCGAGAGCCCTGGCGAGCTCCCTCCCCCTCTGCGCAAACCTTTAAAAAACTTATCCACCACTTTCTGATTTAAGGAGACCACCACCGCCTTCGATTGTGCCTCCCAGGACCCAGGAGTTCCCCACTTTGCCCCCAAAGCCTCCCAAAGTGTTGCCTAAGACTGAGGAAGATAAAAAGTTTTTTAAACAAAGGAGCTTTTAGTACACAATATTCAGAGCGTGCTCCTTGGAGAAAACTCCCTCAGGGGGGTCTCACCCAGGCTAGGAGAAAAGCGAAAAGGCAAGGAGATTTAATAACAATATTAACCCCTGATGTGCCACTTACTCCAATTCCAACCGGAGTGGCTGGCCCCCTATCTGAGGACATTGTAAGATTTGTCCTGGGGCGTAGCTCGCTTTCTTTTAAAAAAAAATTAAATAAAAAAAAAGAAAGAAAAGAAATTTCGCTGGTGCATGGTGTAGTAGATTCTGATGATATTGAGAAATTAAAGTCTTGATCTCACTGCCTATCAAAACTGTACAAATTAATAAAGGTCAAAGAGTAACACAGCTTTTACTTTTACCTTACTATCAGACAAGGAAAAACTTGACTTCTCAAGCTAAGAGCCACAAAACATTTGGATCTAGTGATCTAGCCTTTTGGGTGCAGGAAATTACAGTTCCAAGGCCTTTAAAAGATCTTTTACTTCAAGAGAATAAAATGCCAGGGCTATTAGACACAGGAACAGACGTCTCTTAACATTGCTGGGAAAGACTGGCCCAGCTCCTGGCCAACACATAATACTGAAAATGAGTTGGTGGGATTAGAGAAAGTGGTATGTGGGGTGGAGATGCTGTACAGGTGGTACATTTAACAATACTTTATATATTGTTATAAATACATAATATAAATGTATTTGCCTAATTACAGTTTGCCTAATTAGGTATGGGTATAAATAAAATATAATAAAGGTATACCTAATTCTATTTATAGATCTATACTTAATTAATTTGTATATAAATTAATATGTATACTATATACACACACATATATATATACTGTATAATTAAATATATATGGCAGTAATATAATGTGTGTGTGGCTGATATTAATTGGTATGGATTGATGTGCTGTGATGATAAATGTTCTATATACTGTATAATTATAAATGTGTGACATGTATTATTACAGTATATTGGTTTGTGTTGGTTGGTATTAGCTGTGTATGTGTTGTATTGTTGTAATATATATTAATTAATATATTAATTATAAAGATTAATTCAAGTATATTGATTTATATATATTATATGTCAATAACTTTATACTTGTTGCCATATATAAATACATATATAAATGCATTTTGCATTTAGGTATATCTGTATACCTGTATACCAAAATGAGATAAGGAGGTTATACATTTATTACTTAAATTTATACAGAGACCTAAACTAAACATTAGACCTAAATTAACATATCCATAGGGAAACAGCTAGACAAATAGTGAAGTTATGTTCCAATTGTAATTAATCACTTAAATGTAAACACACAGGGGCAGACTACAATGATGAGACACTAGATGCCTGAATTACAGGCTACGACTCGGCCCCTGGTCAAGTAAAAAGGCCTCCTTACGGGAGAGTGAAAAAGGCCAGATGTGTTGGTAACTTGTGGGAGAGGGTATGCTTGTATATTTCTACAGAATGCAGATTCTCCGGTTTGGATCTCAGACAAATTCGTCATGTCACATTCCCCAAAGACCAGGTTTGCGGCGCGCACACTCGCTCGCTCCCCCTCCCCCAGCCAGCTCTCGCCTCCGTGCCACCAGCAGCACCTCGCACCCACCTCGCTGCACCCCGTGACCTAGAGCAAAGAAGTCTGTGCAGCGAGTGAGGGCCAGAGAGGAAAGCGCACCCGCGGAGTGCTGTCCAGACCAGCATGGCCCCACCGGCGAGAGGGGACCGCCCTGAGCCCAAGCGGTGGCGGCTAGCCCTAAACCACGAACCCTGCCCCTCCGCCCACCATAGGCGCCTTGGCCCACAGCCTGCCGCTCGCGTTCTGCCTCCTGATGCTGGGGACACTGCTCCCCCGGGCTGACGCCTACAGCTGCTCCCTGGTTCATCTTGTTTAAACCCTCAATATAATGTTTGCTCCTTTGTAATGCTACAACATCCACCTTATCTTATGATGTAACCACTTATTGAATTATGGTCTTGCTGTATTACAACAACTACAGGATTTAATGCAAACACGACGGTTTGTGGGCTTAATTATCTTGGGAACAGCAGCTTTGATAAGTGCAATCACTTCTGTTACTGTGGCAGAAATATCATTGACTCAACAAGTACATACTGCTCAATATGTTGATTCTATGTCCAAAAATGTTTCTTTAACATTGGCAACACAGGAAGCTATAGAGAGAAAATTAGAAATGAGGGTAGACGCCCTAGAGGAAACAGTAATACATATTGGGACTGAATTGCAGGCTTTAAAGGTGAAAATGGCATTGTCTTGTCATGCTGACTATCGGTGGATATGTGGAACACCCCTGAAAGTAAATGAGACAGATTTTGAATGGGAAAAGATTAAAAACCATATTTCAGGTATCTGGAACAGCTCTGACATTGGTTGAGACGTTGGGAAACTTCACTATCAAATAGCAACCATGGAGCACTCCCGATTAGATTTTACTGCTGCTGGAACAGCAAATGATTTCTTCCATACTTTCCCTAACTACATCTCAGGAAAGAATATTCTGTCTAATGTCTTTAGCTATGCTGCGGTGGCTGCTTTAATTCTGCTTCTCATAATCATTCTTCCTTGTATTGTCAGGATTCTTAGGCAGAGTATTCAGAGGCTCGCAACTGAGCTACATCTGGCTGTTTTAAGAAATAAAAAACGGGGAGATGCCGGGAGCCGGCGAGAGACATTCCACTCGTGACAAAGGTCATGAGGAAGGAGGCTGGGCATACACAAAGGCGGGATCGAGCCTCGGGAGTCCTCCCGGATATTCTTGAGCATCTACCCCCCAAAACCAGTGTCTGCCTACTTTATTGCTTTGTGCTCTCACCTCTGACTTTACTGGGGGCTGTCCCCCACCACCATCTCACTCTTTCTGTCAAAGAGCTAACTTACAGCTCCAATTAATAAAGTTCCTGGGCAATTAGGAGTGTTTAAATCCAAACACGTCAGATGGCTCTCTAACTCGCCTGACAAGTTTACCCGGACTCCTACAGCAATGCATACAATTGTTTACAGTCTCCGAGCCTCGAGAGCCACGGGAAGTTTAAGATATTCAAATAGCTTAGAGCCTCTCAGAGAGTTAGAAACTGTCAGAATAAAACTAGTAAAAGATTTCATTGATGAACCAATGCTTGTTGCCAAGTTTCCACATCCCCTGAATTGTATAATTGAATGTGTATTAATTAATATAGTTGGTATGTAGAAGAAATAAGTAGTGGCCTTGGTGTTACTAACTTTAGACCCTTAAGGTAATAAATTCTTTCCTTTGTTGTAAACCCATTACACATCTGCCCTATAGGAATGCAATTTTATCTTCGAAAGATGGGGCCAAACCTTAAAATAATTACTCTTAGAGAAAATAAGTCTTACGGTTGATAAGTCTTTGTCAAGAGTCATAAAATGTTAATAGGTCTTCTGGCTAGAAGATGATGTAAATCACCTAAACCATTTGTATACGATACATTTGCAGGAAAGAAACCCTGGTTTTTGATAAGGATCAAAGGCTGCTGACTTTGCATCCCCATTATCCTCTATGTGTAACTTAGGGTATAAAAACCCCTGTTGAAACTAAAGCTACGGGCCTTGATTGCCAACGCTTAGTCTCCTAATGTCATTCTTCCCCTCAATTTTCAGATGAGTGTCCATCTGGAGCGCGGATATCCTCTGCGACCATTTATTTGCCTGGGCTTCGAAGACCACTTGAGAAGGTGTCTAAGGTGGGGCACTTTTCGCTATTCGAGAGGGAGACTGCAGCCTCCGTGGTAAGAGCTAACCTGGTGTCACAGGTTATACTGATTTTCCGCATAAACCAAGCTACTCAGCTTCTTTTCTCCACTAAATTTTCCTACTGAGCTATCCTCATTCTATTACTCTTTATATCTTTGATAAATAAATCAATAGGTCGCCTACTCTGTCTCCCCTTCGAAAACCCTGGACCAGCCAAGGCTGGACCTTGTCAGAAGAGGGCCTCATCTCGATTTGAAGCAGGAACCTCAGGGTTGCTCTCCATTTCTGACTCTGAACACAGAGTCCCTACAGAGTTAGGACAGGAGAGTCAGGCCTCGTCTTGTGTGGAGGAATGGAAATCCACTGGACTCTCGAGTTGTTCACCAGATAACAGGCCACTTGTCGAGCTGTGTGTGGAACCTGCGGTTTTATCCGGACGATGCATGGGGGTGTCAGTTCCCCTTTGTTTTTTGCCTTCATACACAGGGTTGCCTTCGAAGAGGTACCCAGCCTTCAGATTCTTATCAAGAGCAGACCAGGAAATCAGGGTCTTTCAGCATGTGGCACCACCCACAAGCCTACGTCTCGAATTTCTTCTTGAGACGGACCTCAACCTGAGGTGCACCAGGAAGGTCGGTAACCCTTTCAGACAAAGCAAGTGAATCGACCCTCTTGTCCCGATCAGGAGGGGAGAAGGGGCTCAGATGAAGTGGTGCCGGGAACCTCGATGTTCCCCTCGAGTAAAACTGGGATGTCAGGGAACTTTTGGAGTCACATCAAAGGTGCTAAGTACCGTTTCAAACTTCAAGACGGAACGTGAGACTCCTCTTGAGACGCTGTAGCTGGCAAGGGCCTCATCTTGTGGTGACAGGTTAACCACGTCGTTTTTCTCGAGTTGTGGCGAGATTCTCGAGTTAGGTCAGGAAATTCAGGCTTCCTCTTGTGTTGGCCCAGGGAAGTCCAGTCTTCCATTCGAGTTGCGAGGGAGAGCTAGGGATTGCGCTTGAGTTACTGCAGGGCAAAAGAGACCTTATCTAGGCTTGTGTCCAGGACATAATGTTCGTCTCCAGGGGGGACAGGGATCTCGGGGTTGCTTTCCTGATGCACCCGGGGAGTCAGTCCTTGTCTCGAGGGGAAGTGAAGGATTCCGCTCTCCTCTCGAGTTGCGACGGGTATCTCTTGGAGCCCACTGAGTGGCCTAAAGGGAGTCAAGCCTCCTGTGGAGTTTGGAGAGAGGACTCGGGATTGCTCTCCAGGCCATGCAGGAAAAGAAGGCCATCATCTCGCGATGAAGGGGGCGTCTCGTGGGTTTTCTCGAGCTGCAGCGCCAGTGTGGGGTTTCTCATGAGGTACTACGGGGAGCTCAGGGAGCCTCTCATGTGGCGCTTGGGAAGTCAGGTCTCCATGCGCATTGCGAGGGGGAGCGCGTCATTGCTCTAGAGTCATGGAAGGTGTATCGGGCCTCAAGAACCGTTAAAGAAGGACTTTCAAGGTGTTTCTTGGGTCACGGCAGTAAACCCTGGGTTCCCTCGACTAGTGCCGGTGGCCTCAGGGAGCTTCTCAGTGTGCCTCTGAGAAGTCAGGGATACCCTGGAGTTGGGAGGGCCCTCTCGGGACTCCACTGGGTTTGGTGCAATAGAAGAGGGCCTCATCTCGAGTGGAGGAAGGAACCTCAAGGTTCATCTCCATTTCTGACTCTGATCGCAGGGTCCCTGCAGAGTTGGGACAGGAGAGTCAGGCCTCGTCTTGTAAGGAGGAATGGAACTCCGCTTGCCTCTCGAGTTATTCATGGGGTGACAGGCAATTTGTCGAACTGTGTTTGGAATCTGCGGGTTTTTCCGGACGATGCACGAGGGTGTCAGTGCCCCTTCGTGTTGTGCCTTCTTCCACAGGGTTGCCTTTGAAGAGGTGTCCGGGCATCGGGTTCTTATCAAGAGCGGACCGGGGAATCGGGGTCTTTCAGCATGTGTTACCACCCATGAAGCTACATCTCAAATATTCTCGTTAGACCGGCCTCATCCTGAGGTGTGCCGGGAAGGTTGGGAACCCCTTCCAGACAAAGCACGGGAGTCGACCCTCCAGTCGCAATCAGGAGGGGAGAAGTGGCTCAGATGAAGTCGTACCGGGAACCTTGGTGTTCCCCTCGAGAGAGACCAGGGTGTCGGGGAACTTTTGGAATCGCATCAAGGGTGCCAAGTTTTCACACTTGAAGTGTGAAAACACTTCAAGAAGAAACGTGGGACTTCTCTTTAGACGCTGTAGCGGGCAAGGGCCTCATCTTGCGATGACGGGGTAACCATGTGGTTTTTCTCGAGTTTCGGCGGGATTCTCGAGTTATGATGGGGAATTCAGGCTTCCTCTTGTGTTGGCCCAGCGAAGTCCAATCTTCCATTCGAGTTGCGAGAGAGAGCTAGGGATTGCTCTCGAGTCACTTCAGGGCAAAAGAGACCTCATCTAAGCTTGTGTCCGGGACCTAATGTTCCTCTCCAGGGGCGACAGAGATCTCGGGGTTGCATTTTAGACGCACCCGAGGAGTCAGGCCTTATCTCGAGAGGAAGGAAAGGACTCTGCTCTGCTCTCGAGTCCCGACGGGTATTTCTTGGAGACCACTGAGTGGCCTAAAGGGAGTCAAGCCTCCTGTGGATTTTTTTTTTAATTTTATTTTATTTTTAAACTTTACATAATTGTATTAGTTTTTCCAAATATCAAAATGAATCCGCCTCAGGTGTACATGTGCTCCCCATCCTGAACACTCCTCCCTCCTCCCCCCCCATAGCATCCCTCTGGGTCGTCCCAGTGCACTAGCCCCAAGCATCCAGTGTCATGCATCAAACCTGGACTGGCAACTCTTTTCATACATGATATTTTACATATTTCAATGCCATTCTCCCACATCTTCCCACCTTCTCCCTCTCCCACAGAGTCCATAAGACTCTTCTATACATCAGTGTCTCTTTTGCTGTCTCGTACTCAGGGTTATTGTTACCGTCTTTCAAAGTTCCATATATATGCGTTAGTATACTGTATTGGTGTTTTTCTTTCTGGCTTACTTCACTCTGTATAATAGGCTGCAGTTTCATCCACCTCATTAGAACTGATTCATTCTATTCTTTTTAATGGCGGAGTAATACTCCATTGTGTATATGTACCACAGCTTTCTTATCCATTCATCTGCTGATGGACATCTAGGTTGCTTCCATGTCCTGGCTATTAGAAACAGTGCTGCGATGAACATTGGGGTACACGTGTCTCTTTCCCTTCTGGTTTCCTCAGTGTGTATGCCCAGCAGTGGGATTGCTGGATCATAAGGCAGTTCTATTTCCAGTTGTTTAAGGAATCTCCACACTGTTCTCCATAGTGGCTGTACTAGTTTGCATTCCCACCAACAGTGTAAGAGGGTTCCCTTTTCTCCACACCCTCTCCAGCATTTATTATTTGTAGACTTTTGGATTGCAGCCATTCTGACTGGCGTGAAATGGTACCTCATAGTGGTTTTGATTTGCATTTCTATGATAATGAGTGATTTTGAGCATCTTTTCATGTGTTTGTTAGCCATCTGTATGTCTTCTTTGGAGAAATGTCTATTTAGTTCTTTGGCCCATTTTTTGATTGGGTCATCTATTTTTCTGGAGTTGAGCTGTAGGTGTTGCTTGTATATTTTTGAGATTAGTTGTTTGTCAGTTGCTTCATTTCCTATTATTTTCTCCCATTCCGAAGGCTGTCTTTTCACCTTGCTAATAGTTTGCTTTGATGTGCAGAAGCTTTTAAGGTTAATTAGGCCCCATTTGTTTATTTTTGTTTTTATTTCCAATATTCTGGGAGGTGGGTCATAGAGGATCCTGCTGTGATGTATTTCAGAGAGTGTTTTGCCTATGTTCTCCTCTAGGAGTTTTATAGTTTCTGGTCTTACGTTTAGATCTTTAATCCATTTTGAGTTTATTTTTGTGTATTGTGTTAGAAAGTGTTCTAGTTTCATTCTTTTACAAGTGGTTGACCAGATTTCCCAGCACCACTTGTTAAAGAGATTGTCTTTAATCCATTGTATATTTTTGCCTCCTTTGTCAAAGATAAGGTGTCCATATGTGTGTGGATTTATCTCTGGGCTTTCTATTTTGTTCCACTAATCTATATTTCTGTCTTTGTGCCAGTACCATACTGTCTTGATAACTGTGGCTTTGTAGCGGAGCCTGAAATCAGGTAGGTTGATTCCTCCAGTTCCATTCTTCTTTCTCAAGATCGCTTTGGCTATTCGAGGTTTTTTGTATTTCCATACAAATTGTGAAATTATTTGTTCTAGCTCTGTGAAGAATACTGTTGGTAGCTTGATAGGGATTGCGTTGAATCTATAAATTGCCTTGGGTAGTATACTCATTTTCACTATATTGAT
This sequence comes from Bubalus kerabau, assembly GCF_029407905.1. Classification (NCBI taxonomy): domain Eukaryota; kingdom Metazoa; phylum Chordata; class Mammalia; order Artiodactyla; family Bovidae; genus Bubalus; species Bubalus kerabau. The sequence continues at coordinate 710,309 of NW_026577909.1, read as the reverse complement.
TCTTCCAATCCATGAACATGGTATATTTCTCCACCTATTAGTGTCCTCTTTGATTTCTTTCACCAGTGTTTTATAGTTTTCTATATATAGGTCTTTAGTTTCTTTAGGTAGGTATATTCCTAAGTATTTTATTCTTTCCGTTGCAATGGTGAATGAAATTGTTTCCTTAATTTCTCTTTCTGTTTTCTCATTATTAGTGTATAGGAATTCAAGGGATTTCTGTGTGTTGATTTTATATCCTGCAACTTTACTATAGTCATTGGCTAGTTCTAGTAATTTTCTGGTGGAGTCTTTAGGGTTTTCTATGTAGAGGATCATGTCATCTGCAAACAGTGAGAGTTTTACTTCTTCTTTTCCAATTTGGATTCCTTTTGTTTCTTTTTCTGCTCTGATTGCTGTGGCCAAAACTTCCAAAGCTATGTTGAATAGTAATGGTGAAAGTGGGCACCCTTGTCTTGTTCCTGACTTTAGAGGAAATGCTTTCAATTTTTCACCATTGAGGATAATGTTTGCTGTGGGTTTGTCATATATAGCTTTTATTATGTTGAGGTATATTCCTTCTATTCCTGCTTTCTGGAGATTTTTTTATCATAAATGGATGTTGAATTTTGTCAAAGGCTTTCTCTGCATCTATTGAGAAAATCATATGGTTTTTATTTTTCAATTTGTTAAGGTGGTGTATTACATTGATTGATTTGCGGATATTGAAGAATCCTTGCATCCCTGGGATAAAGCCCACTTGGTCATGGTGTATGATCTTTTTAATGTGTTGTTGGATTCTGATTGCTAGAATTTTGTTAAGGATTTTTGCATCTATGTCATCAGTGATATTGGCCTGTAGTTTTCTTTTTTTGTGGGATCTTTGTCAGGTTTTGGTATTAGGCTGATGGTGGCCTCATAGAATGAGTTTGGAACTTTACCTTCCTCTGCAATTTTCTGGAAGAGTTTGAGCAGGATAGGTGTTAGCTCTTCTCTAAATCTTTGGTAGAATTCAGCTGTGAAGCCGTCTGGACCTGGGCTTTTGTTGGCTGGAAGATTTTTGGTTACAGTTTCAATTTCCGTGCTTGTGATGGGTCTGTTAAGATTTTCTATTTCTTCCGTGGTCCAGTTTTGGAAAGTTGTACTTTTCTAAGAATTTGTCCATTTCTTCCACGTTGTCCATTTTATTGGCATATAATTGTTGATAGTAGTCTCTTATGATCCTTTGTATTTCTGTGTTTTCTGTTGTGATCTCTCCATTTTCATTTCTAATTTTATTGATTTGATTTTTCTCCCTTTGTTTCTTGATGAGTCTGGCTAATGGTTTGTCAATTTTATTTATCGTTTCAAAGAACCAGCTTTTGGTTTTGTTGATTTTTGCTATGGTCTCTTTTGTTTCTTTTGCATTTATTTCTGCTCTAATTTTTAAGATTTCTTTCCTTCTACTAACCCTGGGGTTCTTCATTTCTTCCTTTTCTAGTTGCTTTAGGTGTAGAGTTAGTTTATTTATTTGACTTTTTTCTTGTTTCTTGAGGTGTGCCTGTATTGCTATGAACTTTCCCCTTAGGACTGCTTTTACCGTGTCCCACAAGTTTTGGGTTGTTGTGTTTTCATTTTCATCCGTTTCTATGCAAATTTTGATTTCTTTTTTGATTTCTTCTGTGATTTGTTGGCTATTCAGCAGCGTGTTGTTCAGCCTCCATATGTTGGAATTTTTAATAGTTTTTCTCCTCTAATTGAGATCTAATCTTACTGCATTGTGGTCAGAAAAGATGCTTGGAATGATTTCTATTTTTTTGAATTTACCAACGCTAGCTTTATGGCCCAGGATGTGATCTATCCTGGAGAAGGTTCCATGTGCACTTTAGAAAAAGTTGAAATTCATTGTTTTGGGATGAATTGTCCTATAGATATCAATTAGGTCTAACTGGTCTATTCTATCATTTAAAGTTTGTGTTTCCTTGTTAAATTTCTGTTTAGTTGATCTATCCATAGGTGTGAGTGGGGTATTAACATCTCCAACTATTATTGTGTTAGTGTTAATTTCTCCTTTCATACTTGTTAGCATTTGTCTTACATACTGTGGTGCTCCCACGTTGGGTGCATATATATTTATAATTGTTATATCTTCTCCTTGGATTGATCCTTTGATCATTATGTAGTGACCTTCTTTGTCTCTTTCCACAGCCTTTGTTTTAAAGTCTATTTTATCTGATATGAGTATCGCTACTCCTGCTTTCTTTTGGTCCCTATTTGCATGGAAAATCTTTTTCCAGCCCTTCACTTTCAGTCTGTATGTATCCCCTGTTTTGAGGTGGGTCTCTTGTAGACAACATATGTAGGGGTCTTGTTTTTGTATCCATTCAGCCAGTCTTTGTCTTTTGGTTGGAGCATTCAACCCATTTACGTTTAAGGTAATTACTGATAAGTATGATCCCATTGCCATTTACTTTATTGTTTGGGGTTCGAATTTATACACCGTTTTTGTGTTTCCTGTTTAGTATTTGTTAGAGAGCTGGTTTGGTGGTGCAGAATTCTCTCAGCTTTTGCTTGTCTGAAAAGCTTTTGATTTCTCATTCATACTTGAATGAGATCCTTGCTGGGTACAATAATCTGGGCTGTAGGTTATTTTCTTTCATCATTTTAAGTATGTCTTGCCATTCCCTCCTTGCTTGAAGAGTTTCTATTGAAAGATCAGCTGTTATCCTTATGGCAATTCCCTTGTGTGTTATTTGTTGTTTTTCCCTTGCTGCTTTTCATATTTGTTCTTTGTGTTTGATTTTTGTTAATGTGATTAATATGTGTCTTGGGGGGTTTCGCCTTGGCTTTATCCTGTTTGGGACTCTCTGGGTTTCTTGGACTTGAGTGAGTATTTCCTTCCCCATTTTACGGAAGTTTTCAACTATTATCTCCTCAAGTATTTTCTCACGGTCTTTCTTTTTGTCTTCTTCTTCTGGGACCCCTATGATTCGAATGTTGTAGCGTTTAATATTGTCCTGGAGGTCTCTGAGATTGTGCTCATTTCTTTTAATTCGTTTTTCATTTATCCTCTCTGATTCATTTATTTCTACCATTCTATCTTCGAATTCACTAATCCTATCTTCTGCCTCTGTTATTCTACTATTTGTTGCCTCCAGAGTGTTTTTAGTTTCATTTATTGCATTATTCATTATATATTGACTCTTTTTTTATTTCTTCTAGGTCCTTGTTAAACCTTTCTTGCATCTTCTCAATCCTTGTCTCCAGGCTATTTATCTGTGATTCCATTTTAATTTCAAGATTTTAGATCCATTTCACTATCCTTACTCGGAATTCTTTATCAGGTGGATTCCCTATCTCTTCCTCTTTTGTTTGGTTTGGTGGGCATTTATCCTGTTCCTTTATCTGCTGGGTATTCCTCTGTCTCATCTTGTTTAAATTGCTGAGTTTGGGGTGTCCTTTCTGTATTCTGGCAGTTTGTGGAGTTCTTTACTCTGGCATTTCCTCGTTGTGTGTGGGTTTGTACAGGTGTCTTGTCAAGGTTTCCTGGTTAGGGAAGCTTGTGTCCATGTTCTGGTGGGTGGAGCTGTATTTCTTCTCTCTGGAGTGCAATGAAGTGTCCAGTAATGAGTTATGAGATGTTTGTGGTTTTAGGGTGACTTTGGGCAGCCTGTATCTTGAAGCTCAGGGCTGCGTTCCTTTGTTGCTGGAGAATTTGCTTGGTATGTCTTGCCCTGGAACTTGTTGGCCCTTGTGTGGTGCTTGATTTCAGTGTCGGTATGGAGGCATTTGATGAGCTCCTGTCAATTAATGTTCCTTGGAGTCAGGAGTTCCCTGGAGGCAGGGTTTGGACTTAAGCCTCCTGCTTCCAGTTATCTGTCTTACTTTTACAGTAGTTTCAAAACTTCTCCTTCTATACAGCACCATTGATAAAACATCTACGTTAAAGAAGAAAAGTTTCTCTACTGTGAGGGCCACTCAGAAAGGTTCACAGCGTTACATGGAGAAGAGAAGAGGGAGGAGGGAGTTAGAGGTGACCCAAATGAGATGAGGTGGAATCAATAGTGGAGAGAGTGGGCTGGCCAGTAGTCACTTCCTTATGTGCACTCCACAACTGGACCGCTCAGAGATGTTCACAGAGTTATACAGAGACGAGAAGAAGGAGGAAGGAGACAGAGGTGGCCAGAAGGATAAAAGGGGGGAATGAAAAGGAGGGAGACAGATCCAGCCAGTAATCAGTTCCCTAAGTGTTCTCCACCGTCTGGAGTACACAGAAATTCACAGAGTTGGGTAGAGTAGAGAGGGGTTAGGGAGGAGACACAGGCGACCTGGTGGAGAAAAAGGAGAGTCCAAAGGGAGAGAGAGCAGTCAAGCCAGTAATCTCGCTCCCTAGTGAAAAATGGGTACTGAAGATTGGGTTCTTAAAGGTACAAAATTGGTAACAAATACATAAAAGCAAAAATTAAAAATCTAGAGTAGAGTTTGGAATTTCAAAAATACAATGTTAAAAAAAAGGAAGAAGAAAACTAAAGAGAAAACAAACAAACAAAAACAAGCAATGTCGCAAAAATTATAAAGAAACTACAGGTACAAAATTGATATCAAATATCAAAAAGCATAAATTAAAAATCTAGAGTACAGTTTGGAATTTCAAAAATACAATGTTAAAGAAAAGAAGAAAAAAAAACAAAACAAAAAAACAAGGTCAAAAAATTATTATATATATATATATATATATAAATATATATATATGAAGTTTGGTGAAGAAGAAAAAAATAGGGTCTTTTTTTTGCAAAGTAATAGGTTATAAAAGTGAAAATTAAATGAGCAATAGAGGACTTAAAATTAAAAAAATTAGAAAAAAGAAAGAATGATCATAAAAATATATCTAGGACTTTCTCTGGTTTTGTTGTGAGTATCGTGGGTTCGGTTCATTTTTGGCTAGTTCCTTGGTCCGACTTATATTTCTCAAGATCTATAGTCGCCTTCCTATGTAGTCCTAATAACCACAGGGTTTTAATCTATTGCCTGTAGCTTCCAAGGCGTTTCCCTCTGTTATAGCTTCTTTTGTTTGCTGGTCTCTTCAGTGTCTGGTTTACACCCTGACACAAAGGGGACGGTGGAGGACACTTTTTTTTTTTAGGCTCACTTGTTCAGTTGCGCTGTGGGGAGGGAGGGAGGGAGTGATGCTGCAAACAAATAACACTGGCGTGCGCTCGCAGTGCCTCAGCCACACTGGGTCTGCCCCCGCTCACGGCACGTGTAGCCTCCCTGCCCACACTGCTCGGGCTCTAGGTTGTTCCACCGGGAACAATCCGAGGCTGGCCCTGGGCTGCATGCACCTCCCAGGTCCAAGCCACTCAGGTTCAGGCACTCGGGTAGTCCTCAGAGGCACAGACTCAGTTCGGCCTGCGTTTTGTGCTCTTCCCAGGTCCGAGCAGCTCAGGTGATGAGGTGTTTGGCGAGCGCCAATGTTGTGACTTATCGCCTCCCCGCCACTCGGTTATCTGGGTGTAAAACAGGCGCACTTTCTCAGGCAGATGTTGACCGTCCAGATCCCCAAGAAGTTTTAGTTAGCAAAAAAGCCTGCTTACAGTTTTATAGATAATGTCTCTCTGGGGCTGCAATTGCCCCCTTCCGGCTCTGGCTGCCTGTCACCGGAGGGGGAAGGTCTGCAGCCGGCTATCTCTGTTCAGTCCTTTGTTCCATGCGCGGGCCTGGCGGTGTCTTAGGTTAGGGCTGGCTTTTTGCGTGGTAGATATCCCAGAGTCTGGTTTGCTAGCCCAAGTTATTTCGTTCAGATAGCGCTCATGGTATTCAGGCCAGATTCTTACTCTAAGCGATGCAGCCCGCGCCGCGCCTCCCTGCCCAGCCCCTGCTTGCTAATGGTGTGAGCAGGCGTCTGCACTGCTTCGCGGCTGGGGGAGTTACCGTAGGGCTTGCAATCTGCGAGTTTTAATTGTTTATTTATTTTTATCCCCCTTATGTTGCCCTTTGTGCTTCCAAAGCTTGGCAAAGGTTTGGCAGTGAAAAGCTTTCCTGGTGTTTGGAAACTTTTCTCTTTTTAAGACTATCTTCCCGGGACGGAAATCCCTCCCTCCCTCTTTTGTCTCTTTTTTTGTCTTTTATACTTTTTCCTACCTACTTTCCAAGAGTTGGATTCTTTTCTGGGTGCCTGATGTCCTCTGGCAGCATTCATAAGTTGTATTGTGGAATTTACTCGACGTTTAAATGCTCTTTTGATGAAATTGTTTGGGGGGGAAAAGAGTTCTCCCCGTCCTACTCCTCAGCAATCTTGGCTCCTCTCTTGTGGAGTTTGGAGAGAGCACGCGGGATTGCTCTCCAGGCCATGCAGGAAAAGAAGGCCCTCATCTCGCGATGTCGGGGGAGTCTCATGGTTTTTCTGGAGCTGCGGTGCCAGTGTGGGGTTTCTCACAAGGTACGACCGGGAGCTCAGGGAGCCTCTCGTGTGGTGTCAGGGAAGTCAAGTCTCCATACGAGTGGCGAGGGGGCGCACGTCATTGCTCTCGAGTCATGGTAGAGGAATCAGGGCTCAACGCAATGAAAAAGGACGCTCGAGGTCTTTCTCGGGTTGCGGCAGGAAACCCTGGGTTCCCTCGACTTGTGCCTGTGACCTCAGGTAGCTTCTCAGGGTGCCTCTGAGAAGTCAGGGATACTATGGAGCTGGGAGAGGCCTCTCGGGACTCCACTGGGTTTGCTGCAATGGAAGAGGGCCTAATCTTGAGATCAGGAAGGAACCTCAGGGTTCCTCTCCATTTCGGACTCAGATTGCAGGGTCCTTGCAGAGTTGGGACAGGAGAGTCAGGCCTCGTCTTGTGTGGAGGAATGGAACTCCGCTTGCCTCTCAAGTTGTTCAAGGAGTGACAGGCCACTTGTCGAGCTGTGTGTGGAACCTGCGGTTTTTTCCAGACAATGCACGGCGGTGTCAGTGCCCCTTCGTGATGTGCTTTCATCCACAGGGTTGCCTTCGAAGTGGTGTGCGGGCATCGGGTTCTTATCAAGAGCGGACCAGGAAATCGGGGTCTTTTGGAATGCGGCACCACACACGAGGCTACATCTCGAATTTCCTCGTGAGACGGGCCTCATGCTGAGGTGCCCCTGGAAGGTGGGGAAAGCCTTCCAGACAAAGGAGGTTAATCGACCCTACTGTCGCGATCAGGAGGGGAGAAGGGGCTCAGATGAAGTGGTGCTGGGAACCTCGGTGTTCCCCTTGAGTGAGACTGGTATGTCAGGGAACTTTTGGGGTCTCATGAAGCTTGCCAAATACTGTTTCAAACTTCAAGACGAAACGTGGGACTTCTCTTGAGACGCTGTGGCGGGCAAGGGCCTCATCTTGTGATGCAGGGGAAAGACGTGGTTTTTTTCGAGTTGCGATGGGATTGTTGACTTACGACGGGGAATTCAGGCTTCCTCTTCTGTTGGCCCAGGGAAGTCCATTCTTCCATTCGAGTTGCCAGAGAGAGCTGGGTGGGAATTGCTCTCGAGTCACGGCAGGTCAAAATAGACCTCATCTAGGCTTGTGTCCAGGACCTAATGTTCCTCTCCAGGGGTGATAGGGATCACGGGGATGCATTCCAGACTCACCCAGTGAGTCAGGCCTCGGCTCGAGGGGAAGCAAAGGATTCTGATATCCTCCTGGGTCACGATAGGTATCTCTTGGAGCCCACTGAGTGGCCTCCAGGGAGTCAAGCCTCCTGTGGAGTTGGAGAGAGGACTCGGGATTGCTCTCCAGGCCATACAGGAAGAGAAGGCCCTCAGCTCGCAATTACGGGGGCGTCTTGTGGGTTTTCTCGAGTTGGGGCGCAAGTATGAATTTACTCACGAGGTACAACGGGGATCTCAGGGAGCCTCTCATGTGGCGCCAGGAAAGTCAGGTGTCTATGCGTGTGATGAGGGGGAGCCCATAAATGCTCTCGAGTCATGGTAGGGAAATCGGGACTCAAGACACGTTGAAGAAGGAGTCTCAAGGTCTTTCTCAGGTTGTGGCAGGAAACCCTGGGTTCCCTCGACTTGTACCGGTGACCTAGGGAGCTTCTCAGGGTGCCTCTGAGAAGTCAGGCATACTGTGGACTTGGGAGGGGCTCTCGGAACTCCACTGGGTTTGGTGCAATGGCAAAGGTTCTCATCTCGAGTTGAGGCAGGAACCTAAGGGTTCCTCTCCATTTCAAACTCCGACCACAGGGTCCCTGAAGAATTGGGACAGGAGAGTCAGGCTTCGTCTTGTGTGGACGAATGGAACTCCACTTGTCTCTCGAGTTGTTCACAGGATAACAGACCATTTGTCGAGCTGTGAGTGGAACCTTCGGTTTTTCCGTAAGATGCATGAGGGAGTCAGTGCCCCTTCGTGTTCTGCCTTCATCCACAGGGTTGCCTTCAAAGAGGTGTCTGGACATCGGGTTCTTATCAATAGCAGAGCAGAAAATCGGGGTCTTTCAGAACGTGGCACCATCCATGAGGCTACGTCTCGAATTTCTTCGTTAGACTGGTGTCATCCTGAGGTGCGCCATGAAGATCGGGAACCCCTTCCAGACAAAGCAGGGGAATCGACCATCTTGTCGCGATCAGGAGGAGTGAAAGGGCTCAGTTGAAGTCGTGCCGGGAACCTCGGTGTTCCCCTCGAGTGGGACCGGTGTGTCGGGAAACTTTTGGGGTCGCTTCAAGGGTGCCAAGTACCGTTTTGCACTTCAATACGGACTTGGGGCTTCACTTGACACGCTGTAGAGGGCAAGGGCCTCATCTTGGGATGACGGGGGAATCACGTGGTTTTTCTCAAGGTGCGGCGGGATTCTCGAGTTACGACGGGGAATTCAGGCTTCCTCTTGTGTTGGCCCAGGGAAGTCCAATCTTCCATTCGAGTTTCGAGGGAGAGCTGGGGTTTGCTCTTGAGTCACTGCAGGGCAAAAGAGACCTCATCTAGGCTTGTGTCCAGGACCTAATATTCCTCTCCAGGGCCGACAGCGATCTCGGGTTTGCATTCCAGACGCATCCTGGGAGTCCGAGCTCGACTCGAGGGGAAGCAAAGGACCCCGCTCTCCTCTCGAGTTGCCACAGGTGTCTCTTGGAGCCCACTGAGTGGCCTAAAGGGATTCAAGCCCCCTGTGGAGTTTGGAGAGAGGACTCGGGATTGCTCTCCAGGCCATGCAGGAAAAGAAGATCCTCATCTCGCGATGACAGGGGCGTCTTGTTGGTTTTCTCGAGCTGTGGTGCCAGTGTGCGGTTTCTGACGAGGTGAAACGGGAAGCTCAGAGAGCCTTTCGTGTGGCGCCAGGGAAGTCAGGTCTCCATGCGCATGGCAAGGGGGAGCGCGTCATTGCTCTCGAGATATGGTACGGGAATCGGGCCTCAAGATACGTTAAAGCAGGACTCTCAAGGTCTTTCTCAGGTTGGGGCAGGAAACCCTGGGTTCCGTCGACTTCTGCCGGTGACCTTAGGGAGCTTCTCAGGGTGCCTCTGAGAAGTCAGGCATACTGTGGATTTGGGACGGGCCTCTCGGGACTCCTCTGGTTTTGCGGCAATGGAAAAGGCCTCGTCTTGAGTGGAGGCAGGAACCTCAGGCTTCCTCTCCATTTCTGACTCGGTGCGCAAGGTCCCTAGAGTTGTGACAGGAGAGTCAGGCATCGTCTTGTGTGGAGGAATGGAACTCCGCTTGCTTCTCGAGTTGTTCACGAGGTGACAGACCACTAGTGGAGCTGTGTGAGAACCTGCGGGTTTTTCCGGAAGATGCACGGGGTGTCAGTGCCCCTACGTGTTGTGCCTTCATCCACAGGCTTGCCTTCGAAGAGGTGTCCAGGAGTCTGGTTTTGATCAAAAGTGGACCATGGAATCGGGGTCTTTCGGCATGTAGTATGGCCCTCGAGGCTACCTCTCGAATTTCCTCGTGAGACCGGCCTCATCCTGAGGTGCGCCGGGAAGGTCGGGAACCCCTTCGAGACAAAGCAGTGGAATCGACCCTCCTATCGCGATCATGAGAGGAGAAAGGCCTCAGATGAAGTGGTGCCGGGAACTTCAGTGTCCCCTCTAGTGAGATCGGTATATAGGGGAACTTTTGGGGTCGCATCAAGGGTGCCAAGTACTGTTTTGCACTTCAAGACGGAATGTGAGACTTCTCTTGAGACGCTGTAGGGGGCAAGGGCCTCATCTTGCAATACAGGGAACCACGTGATTTTTCTCGAGTTGCGGCGGGTTTCTCAAATTACAACTGGAAATTCAGGCTTCCTCTTGTGTTGGCTCAGAAAGGCCAATCTTCCATTCGAGTTGCAAGGGAAAGCTAGGGGTTGTGCTTGAGTCACTGCAGGGCCAAAGAGACCTCCTCTAGGCTTTTGTCCAGGACCTAAGGTTCCTCTCCAGGGGCGACAGGGATCCAGAGTTGCATTCCAGACTCACCCTCGTAGTCAGGCCTCATCTCGAGGGGAAGCAAAGGACACCGCTCTCCTCCTGAGTATCGACGCGTATCTCTTGGAGCCCACTGAGTGACCTAAAGGGAGTCAAGCCTCCTTTGGAGTTTGGAGAGAGGATTCGGGATTGCTCTTCAGGTCATGCAGGAAAGAAGGCCCTCATTTCACCATGACAGGGGCGTCTCGTGGGTTTTCTCGACCTGCGGCGCCAGTGTGGGGTTTCTCACGAGGTACGATGGGGAGCTCAGGGAGACTCTCATGTGGTGCCGGGGAAGTCAGATCTTCATGCGCATGGCGAGGGGGACCGCGTCATTTTTCTCCAGTCATGGTAGGGGAATCGGGCCTCAAGACGCATGAAGAAGGACTCTCGAGATTTTTCTCAGGTTACGGCAGGAAACCCTGGGTTCCCTCGACTTATGCCTGTGACCTCAGGGAGCTTCTCAGGGTGCCTCTGAGAAGTCAGGGATACTGTGCAGTTGGGAGGGGCCGCTCCGAACTCCACTGGGTTTGGTGCCGTAGAAGAGGGCCTTATCTCGAGTTGAGGCAGGAACCTCATGGTTCCTCTCCATTTCTGAATCGGATCTCAGTGTCCATGCAGAGTTGGGACAGGAGAGTCAGGCCTCGTCTTGTGTGGAGGAATTTAACTCCTCTTGCCTCTCGAGTTGTTCACGGGGTGACAGGCCACTTGTCGATCTGTATGTGGAACTTGCGGGCTTTTCCAACGATGCAGGAGGGTGTCAGACCCCTTCGTTTTGTGCCTTCGTCCACAGGATTGCCTTCGAAGAGGTGTCCTAGCATTGGGTTCTTATCAAGAGCAGACAGGGAAATCGGGGTCTTTCGGCGTGTGGCACCAACCACAAGGCTACGTCTCGAATTTCCTCGTGAGACCGGCCTCATCCTGAGGTGCGCCGGGAAGGTCCGGAACCCCTTCCAGACAAAGCAGGGTAATCGACCCTCCCGTCGTGATCAGGAGGGGATAAGGGGCTCAGAACAAGCGGTGCACCGAACTTTGGTGTTCCCCTCGAGTGAGACCAGGGTGTCGGGGAACTTTTGCGGTAACATCAAGGTTGCCAATTATCGTTTTAAACTTCAAGATGGAACGTGGGGCTTCTCCTGAGACGCTGTAGCTGGCAAGGGCCTCATCTTGCGATGACGGGGGAACCATGTGGTTTTCCTCGAGTTGCGGCGGGATTTTCGAATTACGATGGGGAATTCAGGTTTCCTCTTGTGTTGTCCCAGGGAAGTCCATTCTTCCATTCGAGGTGCGAGGGACAGCAGGGGATTGCTCTCGAGTCACTTCAGGGCAAATGAGACCTCATCTATGCTTGTGTCTAGGACTTAATGTTCCTCTACAGGGGCGACAGGGATCTCGGGGTTGCATTCCAGACTCACCTGAGGAGTCAGGCCTGGTATATAGGGGAAGCAAAGAATTCTGCTCTCCTCTCGAGTCCCAACGGGTATCTCTTGGAGCCCACAGAGTGGCCTAAAGGGAGTCAGGCCTCCTGTGGAGTTTGAAGAGAGGCCTCGAGATTGCTCTCCAGGCCATGCAGGAAAAGAAGGCCTTCATCTCGCGATGACGGAGGCGTCTCGTGGGTTTTCTCGAGCTGGGGAGCCAGTGCGGGATTTTTCACGAGGTATGACGGGGAGCTCAGGGAGCCTCTCGTGTGGCGCCAGGGAAGTCAAGTCTCCATGTGAGTTTCGAGGGGGAACGCGTCATTGCTCTCGAGTCATGGTAGGGGAATCGGGATTCAAGACGCGTGAAGGAGGATTTTCGAGGTCTTTCTCGGGTTGCGTCAGGAAACCCTGTGTTCCCTCGACTTGTGCCGGTGACCTCAGGGAGCTTCTAAGGGTGCCTCTGAGAAGTCGCGATACTGTGTATTTGGGAGGGGCCTCTCGGGCCTCCACTGTTTTTGGTGTAATGGAAGAGGGCCTCATCTCGAGTGGAGTCAGGAACCTCAGGGTTCCTCTCCATTTCGGACTCCGATCGCAGGGTCCCTTCAGAGTTGGGACCGGAGAGTCAGGCCTCGTCTTGAGTGGAGGAATGGAACTCTGCTTGCCTCTCGAGTTGTTCATGGGATGACAGGCCTCTTGTCGAGCTGTGTGTGGAACCTGCGGCTTTTACCGAATGATGCACGGGAGTGTCAGTGACCCTTCGTTTTGTGCCTTCGTCCACAGGGTTGCCTTCGAAGAGGTGTCCGGGCATCGGGTTCTTCTCAAGAGTGGGCCGGGAAATCGGGGTATTTCGGCATGTGACACCACCCCCGACGCTATGTCTCGAATTTCCTCGTGAGACCGGCCTCATCCTGAGGTGCACCGGGAATGTGGGGAACCCCTTCCAAACAAAGCAGGGGAATAGACCCTCCTGTCTCGAACAGGAGGGGAGAAGGTGCTCAGATGAAGTGGTGCGGGAACCTAGGTGTTCCTGTCGAGTGAGACCGGCGTGTCCAGGAACATTTGGTGTCGCATCAAGGGTGCAAAGTACCGTTTCGCACTTCAAGACGGAACGTGGTTCTTTTCTTGAGAGGCCATAGCAGCAAGGGCCTCATCTTGGGCTGACGTTGGAAACACGTGGTTTTTCTCGAGTTGCGGCGGGATTCTCGAGTTACGAAGGGGATTTCTGGCTTCCTCTTGTGTTGGCCCAGGGAAGCCCAATCTTCCATTCGAGTTGCGGGGGAGAGCTGGGGGTTGCGCTCGAGTCACTGCAGGGCAAAAGAAACCTCATCCAGGCTTGTGTCTAGGACCTAATGTTCCTCTCAAGGGGTGACTGGGATCTTGGGGTTGCATTCCAGACTCACCCAGGAGTCAGGCGTCGTCTCGAGGGGAAACAAAGGACTTCTCTCTCTTCTCGAGTCGCGACGGGTATTTCTTGGAGCCCACTGAGTGGACTAAAGGGAGTCAAGCCTCCTCTGGAGTTTGGAGAGAGGACTCGGGATTGCACTCCAGGACATGCAGGAAAAGAAGGCCCTCATCTCACGATGACGGGGGGGGGGGGTCTCAGTGGTTTTACCGAGCTGCAGCGCCTGTGTTGGTTTCTCAGGAGGTACGACGGGGAGCTCAGGGAGCCTCTTGTGTGGCGCCAGGGAAGTTAGGTCTCGATGCGTGTGGCAAGGGGGAGCGCGTCATTGCTCTCGAGTCATGGTAGGGGAATCAGGCCTCTAGATGCGTTGAAGAAGGACTCTCAAGATCTCTCTCGGGTCTTGGCAAGAATACCTGAGTTCCCTCGACTTGTGCCGGTGACCTCAGGGAGATTCTCCGGGTGCCTCTGAGAAGTCAGGGATACTGTGGAGTTGGGAAAGACCTCTCGGGACTCCACTGGGTTTGGTGAAATGGAAGGGGGCCTCATCTCGAGGGGAGGCAGGAACCTCAGGGTTCCTCTCCATTTCTGATTCCAATCGCAGCCCCCTGCATGGTTGGGAGAGGTGAGTCAGGCCTTGTCTTGTGTGCAGGAATGGACCTCCGCTTGCCTCTCGAGTTGTTCACTGGGTGACAGGCACTTGTTGAGCTGTATGAGTAACCTGCGGTCTTTTCCGGACGATGCACGGGGGTGTCAGTGCCCCTTCGTGTTGTGCCTTCATCCACACTATCTTCGAATAGGTGTCTGGGCATCACGTTCTTATCAAGAGCGGATCGGGAAATCGCGGTCTTTCGGCATGTGGCACCACCATCGAGTCTACGTCTCGAATTTCCTCGTGACACAGCCTCATCTGAGGTGCGTGGAGAAGGTCGGGAACCCCTTGCAGACAAAGCAGGGGAATCGACCCTCCTTTCGCGATCAGGAGGGGAGAAGGGGCTCAGATGAAGTGGTGCCAGGAACCTCGGTGTTCCCCTCGAGTGCGACCCGTATGTCGGGGAACTTTTGGGGTAGCATTAAGGGTGCCAAATATCATTTCGTACTTCAAGACAGAACGTGGGACTACTCTTGAGACGCTGGAGCGGGCAAGGGCCTCATCTTGCAATGAAGGGGAAACCACGTGGTTTTTCTCAAGTTGAGGTGGAATTCTCGAATTACTACTGGGAATTCAGGCTTCCTCTTGTGTTGGCCCAGGAAGGTCCAATATTCCATTCGGGTTGCGAGGGAAAGCTGGGGAGTGCTCTCGAGTTACTGCAGGGCAAAAGCGACCTCATCTAGCCTTGTGTTCAGGACCCAATGATCCTCTCCAAGGGCGACAGGGATCTCGGGTTTGCATTACAGACTCACCCAGGGAGTTAGGCCTCGTCTCGAGGGGAAGCAAAGGACTCGGCTCTCCTCTCGACTTGCGACGCGTATCTCTTGGAGCCCACTGAGTGGTCTAAAGGGAGTCAACCCTCCTCTTCAGTTTGGAGAGAGGACTCGGGATTGCTCTCCAGGCCATGCAGGAAAAGAAGGCCCACATCTCGAGATGACGGGGGCGTCTCTTGTGTTTTCTCGAGCTGCGGCGCCAGTGTGGGGTTTCTCACGAGGTACGACGGGGAGTTCAGGTAGCCTCTCGTGTGGCAACAGGGAAGTCAGGTCTCCATTGGCGGGGCAAGGGGGAGCGCGTCATTGCTCTCCAGTCAGGGTAGGGGAATCGGGCCTCATGACGGGTTGAAAAAGAACTCTCGATGTCTTTCTAGGGTTGCGGCAGGAAACCCTGGGTTCCCTTGACTTGTGCCGGTGACCTCAGGGAGCGTCTCAGGGTGCCTCTGAGAAGTCAGGGATACTGTGGATTTGGGAGAGGCCTCTCGGGACTCCTCTGGGTTTGGTGCAATGGAAGTGGGCCTCATCTCGAGTTGAGGCAGGAACCTCAGGGTTCTGCTCCTGACTTCCTGGAGGCCGGATCTGACTCAGATCGCAGGGTCCCTGTTGAGTTTGCTCAGGAGTGTCAGGTCTCGTGTTCTGCGGAGGAATGGAACTCCGCTTACATCTCAAGTTGTTCAAGGATGACACCACTTTTCGTGATGTGTGTGGAACCTGCGGGTTTTTCGGAGATGCACGGGGGCATCAGTGCTCCTTCCTGTTGTGCCTTCATCGACAGGGTTGCCTTCGAAGAGGTGTCCGGGCATCGGGTTCTCCTCAAGTGCGGACCGGGAAATCGGGGTCTTTCAGCATGTTGCACCACCCACGAGGCTACGTCTCGAATTTCCTCGTGAGACCGGCCTCATCCTGAGGCGCGCAGGAAAGTCCGGGAACCCTTTCCAGACAAAGCAGGGGAATCGACCCTCCTTTCGGGATCAGGAGGAGATAAAGGGCTCAGATGATGTAGTGCCGGGAACCTCGGTGCTCTCCTTGAGTGAAAGTCGGGTAACTTTTCGCGTTGCATCAAGGGTGCCAAGTACCGTTTCGCACTTCAAGACGGAACCTGGGACTTCTCTTTAGACGCTGTAGTGGGCAAGGGCCTCATCTAGCGCTGACGGGGGACCCACGTGTTTTTTCTCGAGTTGCAGCAGGATTCTTGAGTTACGGTGGGGAATACAGGTTTCTTCTTGTGTTGGCCCAGGGAAGTCCAATCTTCCATTCGAGTTGCAAGTGAGAGCTGGAGATTGCTCTCGAGTCACTGCAGGGCAAAATAGAGCTCATCTAGGTTTGTGTCCAGGACCGAGTTTTTCTCTCCAGGGGCGACAGGGATCTCGGGGTTGCATTCCAGACTCACCCGGGGAGTCAGGCCTCGTCTCGAAGGGAATGAATGGACTCCGCTCTCCTCTCGAGTCGCGACGGGTATCCCTTGGAGCTCAAGAGTGGCCTAAATGGAGTTAAGCCTCCTGTGGAGTTTGGAGAGAGGACTCGGGATTGCTCTCTAGGCCATGCAGGAAAAGAAGGCCCTCATCTCACGATGACGGGGGCGTCTCGTGGGTTTTCTCAAGGTGCAGTGCCTGGTTGGGGTTTCTCACAAGATAGGACGGGGGAGCTCAGGGAGACTCCTGCGGTGCCACGGAAGTCAGGTCTCCATGGACGTGGCGTGGGGGAGCGCCTCATTGCTCTCGAGTCATGGTAGGGGAATCAAGCCTCAAGACGCTTCGAAGAAGAACTCTCGAGGTCTTTCTCGGGGTGTGGCAGGAAACCCTGGGTTCCCTCGACTTGTGCCCATGACCTCAGGGAGCTTATCGGGGTTCCTCTGAGAAGTCAGGGATACTGTGGAGTTGAGAGGGGCTTCTCGGGACTTCACAGGGACTGGTGCAATTGAAGAGGACCTAATCTCGGATTGAGGCAGTAACGTCAGGGTTCCTCTCCATTTCTGACTCGGAGAGCAGGGTCCCTGCAGAGTTGTGACAGGAGAGTCAGACCTCGTCTTGTGTGGAGTAATGGAAATCCGCTTGCCTCTCGAGTTGTTCATGGGATGACAGGCACCTGTCGAGTTGTATGTGGTACCTGCGGTTTTGGGGGACGATGCACAAGGGTGTCAGTGCCCCTTCGTGTTGTGCCTTCATCCACAGGGTTACCTTCGAAGAGGTGACCAGGCATCGGGATCTTATCAATAGCGGACCAGGAAATCGGGGTCTTTCGGCATGTGGCACAACCCACGAGGCTACGTCTCGACTTCCCTCGTGAGACTGGCCTCATCCTGAGGTTCGCCAGGAAGTCTGGGAACCCCTTCCAAACAAAGCAGGGGAATCGACACTCCTGTCGCCATCAGGAGGGGAGAAGAGGCTCAGCTGAAGCGGTGCTGGGAACCTCCATGTTCTCCTCGAGTGAGACCGGGGTGTCAGGGAAATTTTGGGGTCGCATCAAGGGTGCCAAGTACCGTTTCACACTTCAAGACGGAACATGGGACTTCCCTGGAGACGCTATAGCTGACAGGGGCCTCATATTTCGATGACGGAGGAGCCACATTGTTTTTCTCCAGTTACCGCGGGATTCTCGAATTACAACGGGGAATACAGGCTTCCTCTTGTGTTGGCCCAGGGAAGTCCAATCATCCATTCGAGTTGGGAGGGAGAGCTGGGGATTGCACTTGAGTCAATGCAGGACAAAAAAGACCTCATTTAGGCTTGTGTCCAGGACCGAGTTTTCCTCTACAGGGGCGACACGGATCTCGGGATCCCATTCCAGACTCACCCAAGTAGTCAGGCCTCGGCTCGAGGGGAAGCAACGGACTCCGCTCTCCTCTAGAGTAGCGACGTGTATCTCTTGGAGGCTACTGAGTGGCCTAAAGGGAGTCAGGCCTCCAGTGGAGTTTGGAGAGTGGACTCGGGATTGCTCTCTAGGTCATGTAGGAAAAGAAGGCCCTCATCTTACGATGATGGGGGCGTCTCGTGAGTTTTCTCGAGCGGCGGTGCCAGTGTGGGGTTTTCATGAGGTAGGACGGGGAGCGCAGGGAGCCTCTCGTGTGGCGCCAGGGAAGTTAGGTTTCAATGGGCGTGGCGAGGAGAATGCGTCATTGCTCTCCAGTCATGGTAGGGTATCGGGCCTCAAGATGCGGTAAAGAAGGTCTCTCGAGGTCTTGCTCAGAATGCAGCAGGAAACCCTGGGTTCACTCGACTTGTGCCAGTGACCGCAGAGAACTTCTGAGGGTGCCTCTGAGAATCAGGGATTCTGTGGTGTTGGGAGGGGCCTCTCGGGACTCCACTGGGTATGGCACAATGGAACAGGGCCTCATTTCGAGTTGATGCAGGAACGTCAGGTTTCATCTACATTTCTGACTCCGACCGCACGGTCCCTGCAGAATTGGGAAAGGAGAGTCAGGCCTTCTCTTGTGTGGAGGAAAGGAACTCCGCATGCCTCTCTAGTTCTTCAAGGGATGACAGGACACTTGTCAATCTGTGTTTGGAATCTGCGTGTTTTTCCATACTATGCATGGGGATGTCAGTACCCTTTCGTGTTGTGCCTTCACCCACAGGGTTGCCTTCGAAGAGGGGTCCGGGCCTCAGGGCCTTCTGAAGAGCGGACCGGGGCATCGGGGGCGTTCGGCATGTGGCACCACCCACGTGTTTCGTCTCGAATTTCCTCATGAGACCGGCCTCATCCTGAGGTGCGCCGGGAAGGTCGGAACCCCTTGCAGACAAAGCAGGGGAATCGACCCTCCTGTCTCGATCAGGAGGGGAGAAGGGGCACAGATGAGGTGATGCCGGGAACCTCGGTGTTCCCCTCCAGTGAGACCAGTGTGTTGGGGAACTTTTGGGGTCGCATCAAAGGTGCCAAGTACCGTATCGCACTTCAAGATGGAACGTAAGACTTCTTTTGAGACGCTGTAGCGGCAATGGCC
Organism: Bubalus kerabau; assembly: GCF_029407905.1. Lineage (NCBI taxonomy): Eukaryota > Metazoa > Chordata > Mammalia > Artiodactyla > Bovidae > Bubalus > Bubalus kerabau. The sequence goes on along the minus strand of NW_026577909.1, from coordinate 691,777 downwards.
GCATCTTGCGATGAATAGGGAACGATGTGGTTTTTCTCGAGTTGTGGCGGCATTCTTGAGTTACAACGGGAAATTCAGGCTTCCTCTTCTGTTGGCCCAGGGAAGTCCAGTCTTCCATTTGAGTTGCGAGGGAGAGTTGGGGATTGCTCTCGAGTCACTGCAGGAAAAAAGAGACCTCATCTAGGCTTGTGTCCAGGACCTAATGTTTCTCTCCAGGGGCGACAGGGATCTCCGGTTCGCATATCAGACTCACCCGAGGAGTCAGGCCTCGCCTTGTGGGGAAGGAAAAGACTCCACTCTCCTCTCGACTCGCGACGGGTATGTCTTGGAGTCCACTGAGTGACCAAAAGGGAGTCAAGCCTACTGTGGAGTTTGGAGAGAGGACTCGGGATTGCTCTCCAGGCCATGCTAGAAAAGAAGGCCGTCATGTCGCGAAAACGGGGGCGTCTCGTGGGTTTTCTCTATCTGCGGCGCCAGTGTGGGGTTTCTCACGAGGTATGACGGGGAGCTCAGGGAGCCTCTCGTGTGGCGCCAGGGAAGTCAGGGCTTCATGAGTGTAGCAGAGGGAGCGCGTCATTGCCCTCGAGTCATGGTAGGGGAATCAGGCCTCAAAATGCGTTGAAGAAGGACTCTTGAGTTCTTTCTATGGTGGCGGCAGTAAACCCTGGGTTCACTCGAATTGTGCTGGTGACCTCAGGGAGCTTCTCAGGGTGCCTCTGAGAAGTCAGGGATACTGTGGAGCTGGGACGCGTCTCTCAGGACTCCACTGGTTTTCGTGCAATGGAAGAAGTCCTAATCTCGAGTGGAGGCAGGAACCTCAGCGTTCTTCTCGTGACTTCACTGGCGCTGGTCTGATTCGGATCGCAAAGTCCCTGCAGAGTTGGGACAGGAGAGTCAGGCCTCGTCTTGTGTAGAGGAATGAAACCCCACTTGCCTCTCGAGTTCTTCAGGGGTGACAAGCCACTTGTTGAGCTGTATGTGGAACCTGCGGGTTTTTCCGGACGATGCATGAGGGTGTCAGTGCCCCTTTGTGTTGTGCCTTCATCCACAGGGTTGCCTTCAAAGAGGTGTCCAGGCATCGGGTTCTTATGAAGAGTGTACAGGGAAATCATAGTCTTTTGGCATGTGGCACCACCCGCGAGCTACGTCTCGAATTTCCTCGTGAGACCGGCCTCATCCTGAAGTGCCCCGTGAAGGTCGGGAACCCCTTACAAACAAAGCAGGGGAAGTGACCCTCCTATCACGAACAGGAGGGGAGAAGGGGCTCAGATAAACTGGTGCCGGGAACCTCGGTGTTCACCTCGAGTGAGACCGATATTTCGGGGAACTTTTGGGGTCACATCAAGGGTGTCAAGTATCGTTTCGCACTTCAAGACACAACGTGGGACTTTTCTTGAGAAGCTGTAGCGGGCAAGGGCCTCATCTTGCGATGACGAGGGAACCAAGTGCTTTTTCTCGAGTTGCGGCGGGATTCTCGAGTTACGAAGGGGAATTCAGGCTTCCTCTTGTATTGGCCCAGGGAAGTCCAATCTTCCATTCGAGTTGTCAGGGAGAGCGGGGGATTGCTCTCGAGTTACAGAAGGGCAAAAGAGACCTCATCTAGGGCTTGTTTCCAGGACCTAATGTTCCTCTCCAGGGGAGACAGGGATCTCGGGGTTGCATTCCAGACCCACCTGGTGAGTCAGGCCTTGTCTCGAGGGGAAGCAAAGGACTCCATTCTCCTCTCGAGTCGCGATGGGTATCTCTTGGAGCCCACTAAGTGGCCTAAAGGGAGTCAAGCCTCCTGTGGAGTTTGAAAAGAGGATTCGGTATTCCTCTCCAGGCCATGCAGGAAAAGAAGGCCCTCATCTCGCGATGACAGGGGCGTATGGTGGGTTTTCTCAAGCTGCGGCGTCAGTGTGGGGTTTCTCACGAGGTACAACAGGGAGCTCAGGGAGCCTCTCTTATGGCGCCAGGGAAGTCAGGTCTCCATGTGCGTGGCGAGGGGGTGCGTGTCATTTCTATAGAGCCATGGAAGCAGATTCGGGCTTCAAGACACGTTGAAGTAGGACTCTCGAGGTCTTTTTCGCATTGTGGCAGGAAACCCTGGGTTCCCTCGACATGTGCCGGTGACCTCATGGAGCTTCTCCGGGTGCCTCTGAGAAGTCAGGGGTACTGTGGAGTTGGGAGGAGCCTCTCTGGACTCCACTGGGTTTGGTGCAATGGATGAGAGCCTCATCTCGAGTGGAGGCAAGAACCTCATGTTTCCTCTCCTGGGTTTCCTGTCGCTGGTACTGACTCGGATCGCAGTTTCCCTGCAGAGTTGGTACAGAAAATCAGGTCTCGCCTTGTGTGGAGGAATGGAACTCCACTTGCCTCTCGAGTTGTTCACGGGGTGACAGACCACTTGTTGAACTGTGTTTGTAACCTGCGGGTTTTTCTGGATGATAAACGGGGGTGTCAGTGCCCCTTCGTGTTGTGCTTTCATCCACAGGTTTTCCTTCGTAAAGGTGTCAGGGCATCGCGTTCTTATCAAGAGTAGACCGGGAAATCGGGGTCTTTCGGCTTGTGGCACCACCCACGAGGCTATGTCTCGAATTTCCTCCTGAGACCTGCCTCATCCTTAGGCGCGCTGGAAAGGTCGGGAACGCCTTCCAGACATAGCAGGGGAATCGACACTCCTGTCGCGATCACGAGGGCAGAAGGAGCTCAAATGAAGTGGTTCCGGGAACCTCGGTGTTCCTTTCGAGTGAGACCGGTATGTCGGGGAATTTTGAGATTGCATCAAGGGTGCCAAGTACCGTTTCGCACTTCAAGACAGAACGTGGGACTTCCCTTGAGTCGCTGTAGCAGGCAAGGGCCTCATCTAGCGCTGATGGGGGAACCACGTGGATTTTCTCGAGTTTCGGGGGGTTCTCGAGTTATGATGTCGAATTCAGGCTTCCAATTGTATTGGCCCAGGGAAGTCCAATCTTCAATTCGATTTGCGAGGGAGAGCTGGCGATTGCTCTCTAGTAACTGCAGTGCAAAATAGACCTCATCTAGGCTTGTGTCCAGGACCGAGTTTTCCTCTCCAGGTGCGACAGGAACTCGGGGTTGCATTCCAGACTCACACGGGGAGTCAGGCCTCATCTCGAGGGGAAGCAAAGGACTCCTCTCTCCCTTCAAGTCCTGACAGGTATCTCTTGGAGCCAACTGAGAGGCCTAAAGAGAGTCAAGCCTCCTGTGGAGTCTGGAGAGAGGACTCGGTTTTGCTCTCCATGCCAGGCAGGAAAGAAGTCCCTCATCTCGTGATGACGGGGGCGTATCGTGGGTTTTCTCGAGCTGCGGTGCCTGAATGGGGTTTCCGAAGAGGTACGACGGGGAGCTCAGGGAGACTCTCTTCAGGCGTCAGGGAAGTCAGGTCTCCATGCGCATGGCGATGGGGAGCGGGTCTTTGCTCTCGAGTCATGGTAGGGGAATCGGGCCTCAAGACGCGCTGAAGGACTCTCAAGGTCTTTCTCGGGTCGCAGCAGGAAACCCTGGGTTCCCTTGACTTGTGCCGGTGACCTCAGGTAGATTCTCAAGGTGCCTCTGAGAATTCAGGGACACTGTGGAGTTGGGAGGGGCCTCTCGCGACTCATCTGGGTTTGGTGCAATGGAAGAGGGCCTCACCTTGAGTTGAGACAGGAACCTCAGGTTTCCTCTCCATTTCTAACTCGGATGGCAGGGTCCCTGAAGAGTTGGGACAGGAGAGTCAGGCCTCATCTTGTGTGGAGGAATCGAACTCCGCTTGCCTATAGAGTTGTTCACGGGGTGACACTCCACTTGTCGATCTGTGTGTAGAACCTGTGGGTTTTTCTGGATTATGCACGGGAGTTTTAGTAACCCTTCTGTGGTGCCTTCATCCACAGGGTTGCCTTCGAAGTGGTGTCCGGGCATCGGGTTCTTATCCAGATTGGACCGCACCATCGGGGTCTTTCGGCATGTGGCACCACCCACGAGGCTACGTCTCGAATTTCCTCCTGAGAAAGGCCTCATCCTTAGGTGCGCCGGGATGGGCGGGAACTCCTTCCAGACAAAGCAGGGGAATTTACCCTCCTGTCGTGATCAGGAGGGGAGAAAGTGATCAGATGAAGTGGTGCCGGGAACTTCGGTGTTCCCCTCGGTGAGAACGGTGTGTCGGGGAACTTTTGGGGTTACATCAAGGGTGAAAAGTAGCATTTCGCACTTCAAGACGGAACGTGGGACTTCACTTGAGACGCTGTAGCGGGCCAGGGCCTCATCTTGGGATGACGAGTGAACCACGTGCTTTTGCTCGCATTGCGGCGGGAGTCTCGAGTTTCGACGGGGAATTCAGATTTCCTCCTGTGTTGGCCCATGGAAGTCCAATCTTCCATTCGGGTTGCGAGGGTGAGCTGGGATCCCACTCAAGTCACTGCGGGGCAAAATAGACCATATCTAGGCTTGTGTCCAGGACCGAATATTCCTCTCCAAGGGTGACAGGGATCTCGGGGTGGCATTCCAGACTCACCCAGGAAGTCCGGCCTTGTTTCTAGGGGAAGCAAAGTATTCCGCTTTCCTCTCGAGTCACGACGGGTACCTATTGAGCGCACTGGGTAGCCTTAGTGAGTCAAGCCTCCCGTGGAGTTTGGAGAGACGACTCGGGATTGCCCTCCAGGCCATGCAGTTAATGATGGCCCTCATCTCACGATAACGGGGGCGTCTCGTGGGTTTTCTCGAGCTGCGGCGCCAGTGTGGGGTTTCTCCCGAGGCACGACGGGGATCTCAGGGAGCCTCTCATGCGGCACCAGGGAAGTCAGGTCTCCATGCGCATGGCGAGGGGCAGCGCGTCATGGCTCTCGAGTCACGGGAGGGGACTAGGGCCTCGAGACGCGTTGAAGAAGGACTCTCGAGGTCTTTCTCGGGGGGCGGCGGGAAACCCTCGTGTCCCTCGCCTCCTGCCGGGGACCTTAGGTAACTTCCCAGGGTGCCTCTGAGAGGCGAGGGATCCTGTGGAGGTGGCGGGGCCCCTCGGGACTCCGCTGGGTCTGGCGCAACGGAAGAGGGCCTCACCTCGAGGGGAGGCAGGAACCTCAGGCTTCCT